>NW_006494611.1:13118748-13138402 GCF_000325575.1 Pteropus alecto | reverse complement strand
TGTCCCAAAAGTTTTGATATGTTGTACTTTCATTCTCATCCATTTCTATATATCTCTTGATCTCTCTTTTTATTTCTTCTCTGACCCAGTCATTCCTCAGTAGCATGTTATTTAATCTCCATATATTTGTGGATCTTCCTGCTTTCTTTTTACAGTTGATCTCCAGCTTCAAAGCATTATAATCAAAGAATGTGGTTGGTATGATTTCAACCCTCATATTTATTGGGGCTATGTCTGTATCCCAGTATGTAGCCAATCCTGGAGAATTTTCCATGTGCACTAGAGAAGAATGTATAAGCAGCTGTTTTGGGAAGAAAGGCTCTGTAAATGTCAATTATGTCCAGTTGGACTAATGTGTCATTTAAGGATGTTATTTCCTTTTCCAGTGGGGTATTGGTCCCCAACTATGACAGTGTTTTGGTCTCTTTCTCCCTTTAGTTCTGTTAGTAATTGATTTATATATTTTGGGGGTCCCTGATTGAGAGCATAAATATTAATAAGTGTTATGTCTTCTTGATGTGTGGTTCGTTTTATCATTATGAAGTATTCATCAGTATCTCTCTTTACCTTTTTTATCTTGAAGTCTATTTCATCAAATATAAGTACAGTTACACTCACTTTTCTCTGGTTGCCATTTGCTTGGAATATTGTTTTCTACCCTTTCACCTTGAGTCTATATTCATCCTGGAAGCTGAGATGTGTCTCTTGCAGATAAGCATATGGTCGAGTTTTGTTTTTTGATCCATTATGCAACTCTGTGCCTTTTTATTGGTGAGTTCAGTCCATTTATATTTAGAGTGATTATTGAAATATGAGGTTTTCCTAAAACCATTTTATCTTTTGCTTTCTGGTAGCTTGGTGTTTCCATTGTATCTTTGTCCTTTTATTTCTGTTATTTTAATTTGGTGGCGTTTTATGGATTTTCCCTCTGGTCCCTCTTGTTTTATGTTATGTATCTCAGTTCTGGATTTTTGGTGTGTGGTTACCATTAAGATTATGTAATGGAAAGTGTATATATATTCATACACACACACACACACACACACACACACACACACACACACACAATGGTCCATTTTCTTCTGCATGCGCCTTGCCGCCATTCCCCTTTGTGAATTTGGATCTTTACTTCTTCCCCTTTTCTGTTTCTGTTGTCTCAGATTTTCCTTATGTATGCTGAACATTCATTTCTAACTTGTAGTAGCAATCATCTTTTTAATGTTTATACTCATGATACCTTTTTTTTCAATAAGGGTTGCACTATCCTGCTTCTGTCTGCCTGTTGGTCATCTTACTCATATTTATATACTTTTTGTCCTTTTGTCTCAGGTCAAATGTCCCCCTTCAGTATTTCCTGTAATACAGGCCTTGTAGCAGAGAATTCTCTCAACTTTTGTATGTCTATAAAGGTCTTTATTTCTCTTTTGTAATAGCTTTGCTGGATATATTATTCTGGTTATTCCTTTTACTTCATAGTTTGAATATCTGGTTCCGCTCCTTTTTTGCTTGTAAGGTTTGTGCTGAGATGTCTGAAGATAGTCTAATGGGTTTTCCTTTATAGGCTACTGTATTCTTTCCCCTGGCTGCCTTGATAATTCTTTCTTTGCCATTAATTTTTGACAATTTTAATATAATGTGTCTTGGAGAAGGCCTTTTTGGGTTGAGATAATTGGTTTTTTTGCTTCTTGAATTCAAAGATCTAGCTCATTCCTTAAATTTTGGGAATTCTTGTCAACTATTTGTTTGAATCTGCTCTCTGTTCCCTTCTCCTTTTCTTCTTCTGGTATACCCATTATTCTTATGTTGTTTTTCCTGATGGTATCACATAGTTCTTGTATAGTTCTTTCATTTTTTTTTTTTTTTCCATTCTCAGGTCTCTCTTCTGCCTTCTGAGTCACTTCCAGAAATCTATCTTTGATATCACTGATTCTTTCCTCCATCTGGTCAGCTCTATTTCCTAAGCTTGCTATTTCATTCTTCAAATGTGTTCTTTATCTCCAGAAGTGCTATTTGGTTCTTTTTTAGAGTTTCAATCTCCTTGCTAAAAAACTCATTTTGTTGGTCTATTTTGATTCTGTTTTCTTGGAATTGTCAATCAAATTTTTCTGCATCTCATCTAGTCTTTCCAGAAGTGCAATCCTGAATTCTCTGTCATTTAAATCGCATATTTCTAAGTCTCTAAGCTTATTTTCTGGATATTTTTATCTTGCTTTCTGAGCTGCCTTGTCACCTTTGTTGTTCATGGTGTTTGATGAACTATATTTCTGCCTGGGTATTAATGGGAGTGTACTCGGCTTTTTTTTTTTTTCTTCCAAAAAGATTTATCATATAGAAGTCTCCGTTTATAAGAAGGGGTTTTTCTTTTGATTTCCAGTAGGTGGCATCTAAGCCTCATGGATTTCTGCTTTGAAGTTAAAAATGGTTTTTTCCCCTCTGTGTAATATAGTGCATATTCATCCGGCAATCAGATCCCCTTGGTCCCAGTGCCTGTCTGTGCTACCTGTTGTGGTTTATGTTTCAGTGCCAGATTTCCCTGGGGTTTTATGGTGCTAAGTCTGGGAGGATATGGGGTGGGAGGAGAGCACGCTCTGAGGTGGTAGGGGCACATAATGTTAGGCTTTGTGTCTCAGACTCCTGCTTGCCAACAGTGACTGCTAAGATACAGCCTCTGCCCCTCCACACTTAGTTCTCACTCTGCTTTCTGCCCTGATCCCTGGGCTCCCCTGCATGGAACATGCTGATCCCTCAGGTAGAGTTCTTGGAACCGGCCAGGCCGTAATTTCTCCCCTCCCCATTCTTCTGCAGGGAGCTCCATCTGCATATGGCAGCTTCTTGGTTCCTCCCAATCTACTCCCTAGACTCGCACAGCTGACCTTTTGAAGCTCTGATGCACAGATCTCTCAGACATGCTTGTGGGCAGGTTGGGTATTATTTATTGAGTTTTAAATGTTCAGCTTATTATTTTAAGGAGAGAAATTCAGAGAGATCCCTCTCTACGCTGTGCTTCTGACATCATTCCCACCATTTTGGACTACAAAACATCCTCGATTTTTTTTTTTTAAAAATTATATGTGTAATATAGATAATTTCCTGTAATCTCATTTGAGGATAATTAAAAACAAAGTGTGAAGTAAATAGAACAATTGCATGAAATTTCTGAACTCTCTTAAATACTCTTTAGAGCAAAGAAGACACCAAAACTAATATTGCACAATATCTTAAAAATACTAACAGTGGATACACTAGCATTGTGTAGAATAGAGATAACATTATTCAATAAAGAAAATTCATACCATTTAATTCTTTTTTAAATTTTATTTTATTATTTGTTTCAAGTATACAGTACATTGGTTAGACATTTATATAGTTTATTAAATGATCCCTTGATTTCTTTATCTTCCCTCTGGCTTTACATATAGCCATTACCTTACTGCTGACTGCATCCCCTATGCCATGCTCCCTACCCCCATGACTTCTATCAACTACTAATTTTTACTTCTTTAACCCTTCTCATAATCCTCTAATCCCCCTTCCCTCTGGCCATCACTAGATTATTTTCTATATCTGTGAGTCTGTTTTAGTTTGTTCTTTTTGTTCCTTAGATTTCACATATAAGTGAAATCGTATGATATTTATCTTTCTCTGACTTATTTCACTTCGCATGATAACCTCTAGGTCCATCCATGTCGTTGTGAATGGTAGGATTTTATTCTTTTTATGGCTGAGTAATATTCCATTGTATATATGAACCATAACTTCTTTATCCAATTGTCTGTTGATGGGCATTAAGGTTGTTTCCACATCTTAGCTATTGTAAATAGTGCTACCTTGAACATAGGGATGCATAGATCTTTACAAATTATTGTTTTGATTTTCTTTAGATAAAGTGCAATTGCTGGGTCAAAAGGTATATCCGTTTTTAATTTTTTGAGGAACCTCTGGATTGTTTTCTATAGTGACTGTACTATTTGTACTCCCATCAACAGTGTAGGAGGGTTCCCTTTTCTCTACATCCTCGCCAACACTTATTGTTCTTTGATTTATTGTTGATAATCATTCTGACAGGTGTGAAATGATATCTCATTATGGTTTCAATTTGCATTTTTCTGATGATTAGTGACCTTGAGCATCTTTTCATATGTATATTGACTATCTGTATTTCCTCCTTGGAGAAATATCTATTCAAGTCTTCTGCCCATTTTTTAATTGGATTTTTTTGTTGTTGAGTTGTAGAAGTTCTTTATATATTTTGGATATTAACCCCTTATCAGATGTATCATAAGCGAATATCTTCTCTCATTCAGTCAGTTGTATTTTTGTTTTGTTGATGGTTTCTTTGCTGTGCAAAAGCTTTTTAGCACTAGACCACAACCGAGCAACTTCTGACTAGCTCCATAAATGGTACACGCAAAAGGTGATCTCAACAAGTGCACAAGCCCGCTAGGGCAAATCCCACTCAGTGGGGTCAGCCCCCACATAGCAACTCATACCTGTGAGCGCAGCCACTTCCCACAGTTAGTCAGCCTGAGCATTAATCCCATCCATTGATGTACTAATACACATAAAGGCTTAGGTACAACAGAAGATCACACACAACCCTCATAAAGATCATGTCCAGAGTCCCGGCACAGTTTTTTTAGGGAGAATGTGCCACTAGGCCACATAGGACACCTTCCATATAAGGCCTAACACATAGAAATGAACACAGAATTAAGAAAACAAAGGAACATGCCACAAATAACAGGAGTAAACTCCAGAAAATAAGCTAAATGAAATGGAGGCAAGCAACCTACCAAAGACAGAGCTCAAAATAATGGTTATAAGGATGCTCAATGAACTTAGGGGGAAAATGGATGAGCCCAGTGAGAACCTCAACTGAGAGGTAGTAAGCATAACTTAGAGACATGGAAACCATAAAAAAGAAATAGGCAGAAATAAAAATACAATAACTGAAATGAAGAATGCACTAGAAGGATCCATTTAATTCTTAACACTTATGACAAGTGTGTGAAAATGAATCTAACAATAATGTAGCTAAAAAAATTAGAAATCAAAAAGGAACACACAGAAGGCGGAGCAATGAAAATAAGAAATTTTAGCATAGAATGTTTTAGAGCTATAAAAATCAGAATGCTTGATACAAAAGTGTAAGAATTGCTTATATGGTGGCACTTTTTTTCCCCCTGAGGCTGTCCAGTGAACTCTGTGGACTCGGCAGAATGTTCCCCCAAGTACAGCTTAAACTGCAGTAAACAAGCTACACTCCTGGGAAGTCGTGGGGGTCATGTGAGCCAAGCTCACACTACCCAGAAAGGTTACTCTGTCCTGGAAGCTGAGAACCGTGTGTACAAATGTGGAAACTAAAGTTCAGAGAGGGGAACTGGTGGTGCTCCCTGAACCCCTGAACTTGCCCTCCTGGTATACCAAGGACAGGTCAGACCAGCTGACCCCACTAGCCTGTGAGGCAGGAGCTCCTGTTTCTCTGGCTGTCACTTTAACCCTTGGTCCCCAGAGGTTACATATATGTTTACCTGTTCTTTCCAAAGTAGGTATAATTTTTTACATTCTTTCCTGAAGAGTATGGGAAATCTAGTTTCTCCATATCTTTGTGGATTCTTGTTTTTATTATTTTGTGGTGTATGAACAGCATCTCACTGTTCTTTTCGTTAGCATTTCTATGGTTATAATGATGCGGATCACTTTTTCATGTGCTCCATTTTGCCTTTCTTTGTGAGTTATCTTTTCAGGTCTTATGCCCATTTTAAATTTCTTTGTATTTTTATGATTGAGATTTATTTATTTATTATCTATTGTGGTGTCAGAGCTTGAGTGGGGAGAGGAGGGTGTTGTCTGAGAGGATAAGTCTGCCTTAAGTCAAGGAGAGTGAAGAGGGCATCCTCATGGAGCGATGCATTGGGTGTTACAGTCCAAGAGAAGTGAGGCAGGCACCTAAAAGAATAGGTGGGAAATCTTCCTGGTTTGGGAGCCAAAGCTCACCCATGCTGATGACAGTGTCCACATGAGAGTAACACCTTGACATGGGAAATCAGACATCAAGCAGGGTAAGGAGAGCTTGGGTGCTCAGGGTGGTGAATAAGAGCCTAAAGAGTGTCCACACATGGGGGGAGTATCGGTACCTTATCAGGGTGAGTAGGGCATCCACAAGTAGGAGTGGCCTGGTTTGATTATTGTAGCCCATCCTTACCCTGGTGGTCGGGGGGTTGGTGGCAGAAACAAAAGACTGGTTCCATACAGGGAAATTAATCAAATAAGTAAATATATCAAGGAGGATGGGAGATAAATTTACCACTGTCTGCAAAAGGAGATATAAATACAGAAAGAGACATAACCCTATGGTACTGGAGTAGAATAAGAGGCATCAGTATGATTTCATGGTAATCAGTATATGTTGATAAATAGAATAATAGAAAGACAAAAATGTATACATGTAACCCATACTATATCTCTATATGCATGCGTACACACACCTAGTGCATACATTACCTAATTGTACTCACTGAGAAGGCCTGGGAACTTCTCATAGCAATGAGCACAACTAATGTACAGATCTTGACTTCTAAACCACATTTTTAACTAAGAACCATGGTTCTTTGGAGAAATGGTTGACTGGAGAGTTGGGGCAGGAAGAATACAAGATGAGCCAAGAATACATTACTGTGACAGAAAGTAAGAAATTTCTCAAAGATTGGTGGGGAAATGTGAAAAAAAACAATGAATCTAGTCATTAGGAGACAATTTGAGTACCAAAATAAATAACAATATAATGGATTATAACCCATCGAAAACAGCTGACTTCATAATTCTGTAATGATGTATAGATAGGTACATTGAAAACTTACTGATGACTAGATAGTTACATTATATCAAAGAATCTATCCCCCAAATATTTTTTCAATTACCAATGCGAGAAGAATAACTTTACAGTGGCAAAGACTACCAGACACTATCTTAATCAAGTTATCAAAGTGAACACTACCCGTAATGGGACAGATTGAAATTGTTTGTCATCTAATAAGATGCCATGAGAAGCAAGAGCATCTTGCTTCTGTCCTATTCCTGTCAATGATGGATAACCTGAATTTATTCATGAAGAAACATCAGACAAGTCCACTTAGGTAGATTTTACAAATACTGGGCCTATATTCCAAGAGTGACAAGGTCAAGAAATGAGGGAGAGACTGAGGAACTGTTCTAGACAGAAGTCGACTATGGAGACATGACAGCTAACAGCAACATGTACGTCTGGGTTCTGAATACAAGGTATGCCACAGGGACTTCTGGTGAGACATCAATAAAAATCAGAATTCAGTGGTCCTAATGCATCAATACTAATATCCTGATTTTTGATGGTTGTATTATGTGTATGTAGGAGAATCGCATTGTTTTTAGGGAATACATACCAAAATACCTGAGGTAGGGGACTTCAGGTCAGAAATTTACTCTCAAATGTTCAAAATAAAGGAAATTCTTCATATACACCTACAACTTTTCTATATACTTAGGATTTAAAAAATATATATTTACATAAATACAAAAATATTTTGTGTATGAAAGCAACAATGGGCTCATATCTAAACTATACAAACCCTTCACAGAAGAAGAATCGATATTGCCAATAGATACCTGAAAAAGAGCTTAACATCATTAAGCCTCATGGAAATAGAAATTAAAACTATAATGAGATATTATTCCACTCCCATCAGAATGGTTGAAATGAAAGAAGATTGAACATATTTAGTGTTGGCAAGAAATTAAAGCAGGCATTCATTGTTCTGTCTATACTCTCCTCTGTTCCATTATTTCTGACAACTGTTAACTGGTTCAACAATTTGGATACTTCTTTGGCAGTATTTACTAACATTGAACACACATGCATATCCAAAAATCCCACACATAGGTATATACTAAAGAGAAAACCAACACCTTGGGATACAAAAGAGATAGGCATAGGAATGTTAATACCAACATTATTCATAATAGTCACAAACTGGAATCAATCTGTATATCCATAACAATGCAATGAAAACTATAGATTGTGAGATAGTTATAAAATACAACAATATACAAAAGCATAACTTTACTGTTGTTTACAACAACATGAATTTTACTAACACAACACGAAGTGAAACAACTATATACTAAAAAATACGTAATGTATGATTCCATGTATATAAAACTTAAAATCATGTCAAAATAACCTATGATATGTTACTGAATACATTTAGGAATGGGGAAAGTACTGAGTAGGAGGAGATTTAATTGGCAAAACTATTTTTCTTGACCTGTGTGTTGTTTACATAGTACATGTTCAGGTGATAATTTATTGAACTGAACATTTAGGACTTTCTCTGTGTATATTAGGATTCACTGAAAAGGTTTATTTAAAAAGAAACAGTTCTGATTCACAATTCTACCCTAGCTGAAGTTTGCAGTGCTCTGTCACTAGAGGGCTTCATGCCGATGCCCTTCTGACCATTCATCTGGGAAGCGATGGGAAATCCTTTGATGTGAGATGTCACCGACTTTGGAATTGTTAAACTGGATTCTAAGACCAGGTCTTGTACTGATGACCTATGACCTAGTAACACTGCACCTCACCGAGTCACCAATTTCACATTCCAAAGTCTAAAGTCAGGATTAGACTAGAGGTCTCTCATCCCTCTTTCTCTAATGATCTTTCACTCTACAAAAAGAGAAAGGACCAGGCAGGAGCCTCAGCAAGAGAAAGGAGGAGAAGAGAAGGGGCACCCATTTCTCAAGAAATAAAATGATTGCTTTAAAGAGAGCCATCGAGTTCATGTCATGCAAGAGAAAGTAGCGCTGCTCTGTCAGAATCCAGTGCTGTGTGAGTCAGGCAGCAAAGTCATGCTGCTCTATGTCCTAGATAAAGGGATTACCAAAACTGGACTCACTGAACTTCTAAAGGTTACATAACTAAACTTTTATGACCCTTGCTTTAGTCAACCCATGCTGCAGTATTAACACGGTTAATGTTTATTTGATAGTCACCAATGAAGGTAAGTCACAGATGACTCGGTAAACGCTGGGGAACTTGCTTGAACTGAGTATTTTCGATTAAGGAAGCATTCATGACCCAGAGGATGTGGGGCCAGAGCTCCACCACCTGCAGTCTGTTTGTCCTTGGCCGAGGCGCTGAAACTTCCAGGCCAGCTGCCTCACCATTAAAATGGACATAATTTTACCTTAGGCAAAAGTAACTGAGTGTATCAAAAGAGACATGATGGAGGTGTCATTCTGCCTGGTAACATGAGGGACGAAAGTATGTGCTGTAAATGAGGTCTTGACAAGTCTTAGTTTTCCTTCTCAAAGTGCTTCGAAATAAGCGTGCTAATCAATTTAGGACAGATAAGATGATATCTTTACAGAATACATCTTTGTACAGTAATCTAGTAATGTATATCATCCCAGTGATGTTCGGATCCTTATGATCACTAAGTGGCACCTCATGATCAGGTCTGCATGTTATGCTAGTTCTGTGCTATGAGTCTTTTTAGTTAAGTCCCTGTCTTCCGTCCCCCACAGAATCTACGCCTGTTGTCCTGTCTAAAATCTTTCTTCCTTGCTGTGCATACTTCATTCCATTGGTTCTGACAACATTAGGCCGGAAAAGCAACAGAGAAGGCTGTGTCTGAAGGTAGGGATGTGGGGAAAGCCATGGTTTTTCAAGCCCTCTCCCTGAATTCTGTGACACTGGCTCTTTCCTCAGTGACCTGTACAAGTTTCACTTCTGCATTGAAGGAGAGAGGAGAATCTTCATCTTCTGTTTCTTCTCTTGAGAATCTATGGCTCTTTTATCCTTGGAGTCAAATAAGGGCGTCTGTTCAATGTGGAGCCGGTTATTTTGTGAACACTCGATGGGGTGCCCATTCAGAGAAAATAATGTTTTGGGAGTTTTGTTTGTTTTCCTAAAATTGCTTTGGAGGCAGCTGAATCGTAAGCCATAGAGCACCATGATGGGCACTAGAGAATATAAGTTGCACCCCCAGTTATGTCCCTTATGAGCTGTGTGTCACTGGATGGGTGTCCTATTCTCTCTGAGATTCCCCATCTGAAAAGTAAAAATAATTTTTTTCAGTGTTTTTTTTCTTGATGGGGGAGAGTTTGATGTTAAAATGTGTGTAAATTAGCTAATGACTTGATTCATATTTAGATATTCAAAATTAATGATTTGTGTTCCCTACTTTATGTTTAGCTAACTATAGGCTTTTATAATCAAGGAGAAAGTATACTAGTATTCGGTAAATCATTAAAGGATAAACAATTTTTTATATACAAGGATTGCCTCACAGGTTATAAATTCTGAACTGGTCACGAATCTGAGAATCCAAAATATTGAGCAATTTTTTGAGTCGTTTATTTACTTTATTGATTTTCAACCAAATGAGATGTTAAAAAAAAAAACAAATAAAACCCCAATATCTGGGCTGCACTTCAAACTTGTCAAACCAGCATCTCTAGGGCGAAACATTACAAAGAAGGAGACAAATGGCCTGAAGTCCCTTCAGAAAAGAGATTAAAATAAGTACATCTAGCTGATTAATCTTCTTGGGAGTCAAAGAGGCACGGGGTGAATAGTAGAGAGTGTTATAAAAGTTTGGATTTTAAACTCCCAGGTGCCTAAGTAAGAAGAAAGCTGTAATGGATCCGGTTGTGGTCCTGGGGCTCTTTCTCTCCTGTTTGCTTCTCCTCTCCCTGTGGAAACAGAGCACGGGGAAAGGGAACCTCCCGCCTGGCCCCACACCTCTGCCAATTATTGGAAATATTCTACAGCTAGATCTGAAGAATGTAAGCAAATCCTTAAGCAATTTAAGTATGTCTTATGTTCCTCCAGCAGGTTGCAAATGGTAAGTAAATTAATATCTACTTTTAAATAAAATATATTTATCAAAATATATTTACATAAAATACAACATAGAAAATGAAATTGTTAAAATATATCATTGGGAAGAAAATACTCCCTGTGGAGCATTGTTTTGATTTGTCATGTCAAGAATAGTGGAGTGAAGTAATGCATTGTGTGAGAGAGATACATTTAGGTCTTTGTATAGTGGAATCAAAATAATAAAGTGGCAAGAGATGGGAGAACTGCTCCTCATGATAAAGGATGTGTCTTTGATTAGAGACTTCATTCAAGAAGTCATCTACTATATAAACAGTGCGTTTTGTTCAGAATAGCCATGAAAATTGAACTTTTCTGAAGAAGCCAATTATGCTTGATGTCAAAGAAATAGTTCTGGGATGAGGACCAGCATAAGTGAATGAAAGAGGAAAATAATCTGTCTGGGCCAGCTTGATGATAACAGATCTGTCTGGATTCTGCACAAAACTGCCTTCTGTACCCTATAAATGCTGCAGGTGAAAGAAATTGTTCTTCCGTGAGATGCCGCACATCCTGGCCCTGCCTCTGTGGTGCTCACTCTGCTCTACAGTAATAACACCAGTGGACCATAAACTTGCCTAGGCATTAGAAACCTCTGGGCTAATTTAAAAAATATAAAATTTTAGTATTCATCACAGGGCTACTGAATCAGAATTCTTAAAGCAAGAGCTTTACACGTGACCGTGAAGTGGTGAGCGGGGCATTGGTCCAAAGTGGGCATTGAGAATTGATGTATTGCTTAAGGATCAGAGGTCAAATGAGAAGGAATTCAAATTTCAGTGTTCTATGTAGTAGCTATGGGATGCTGGGGATAAATTGCAATTTACTGACATCAGTATCCTTATTTGTAAGTGGGGCAAATGAACCTGCCGAACGTGCTGCTTTGAGGATTCATTGTAACACCTGTACAAATTAGCCGAGCATTGCCTGGCACTTACTTGGTAGTTATTAACCACCACCCTCATATTTAATGATTCACTTTAGAAATATTTTGAGCAGTGGGTCACAAAGTGAAAACTTAAAATAGGTTAATAACATCGTTAATCGGGCATGATATATTATCAAATTGTAACTTCTTTTGCTAATGTTTGCATCTCCTTTCCCAGCTCTCAAAGTCTATGGCCCTGTGTTCACGGTGTATTTTGGCATGAAGCCCATTGTGGTGCTGCATGGGTATGAAGCAGTGAAGGAAGCCCTGATTGATCGGAGAGAGGAGTTTTCTGGAAGAGGCAGTGCCCCAGTATCTGAAAAATCTAGAAAAGGGCACGGTAGGTGTGTGTGTCTGTGTGGGCAACATTGGTAATGGGGGTGGGAAGGACGGAAATAGGGATTTGAATTCTCTTCAGCAGAATTCAAATTCTGCCGGGCCCATCCGTGTATGAATCAAGTGTCTGCTCTCTTTCCTGGCCTAGGATTTCTCTCTCAGTTTCTGTTTCCCCTCCTGGCAGGAATCGTGTTCAGCAATGGAAACAGATGGAAGGAGACCCGACGCTTCTCCCTCATGACCCTGCGGATTTTGGGGATGGGGAAGAGGAGCATTGAGGACCGCCTGCAAGAGGAAGCCCTCTGCCTTGTGGAGGAGCTGAGGAAAACCAACGGTGAGTGATTCTCTCTGCTTCTGACCTTAACAGACTGTTCCCTTCTCCAATGACATCCCTGAAAACAGTTCATGGGGCCCGAGTGTTTTGTCTGGGAAGTTGTGGTCAGCCCTCATGTGGAGGAGGGAGGGTTTGAAGCAGAGCCAAGGGAGGTTTTGTGCATCTATGCTAGTAGTGTGTGTATCTCCACGGTTGTGTGGGCACACAGTGTGGGTATAAATGTCATTTAATCCTGTTCTGTCCTGAACTTTGTTTGATTGTTTTCGAATCAGAAATCATGAAAAATAGTTTTGAATCATTTTCTGAAAGAGTTAAGGAGTGATGTTTTTCCTATAGCATGAATGTGGGTTATTTATTCCAGAGCATTTCACCAGGTGATATTTATCAAGTGGACATGGTGGGAATGAGCTCATCACACTCTAATGGAGCATATAACAAGTGACATGTGCCTTTACTTAACTGGATTATATTTATACAGTCAGCCCACACATGTAGGTGAAAGTTACTTCCAGGGACCAGGAATAATGCCGATCATAATGCCATCTATGGTTTTAATTGCTTAGGCATATTAGTCTCATCAGTTATGATTTCTGTGTATAGTCAGCACTATCTCAAAAATATGGGCATTTATTATGTTTTGTTATCAAATACCCACCGTATTGATTTATGTATTTTGAAGATATGCTACATCATAACTTTTCAAAATACCGAAATACCAAGGTAAAGAATGTTTCATTTAACGAGATTTGAACCATTATCAATAACAACTTATCCTGTCTTCCTTCAGTGGTATTCGCTCTGTTTTCAGTTTGCTACACTTTTCCCCAACTTCATTACATTTTGGTAACTAGTATATGGTCATCATTTACCTCCCACTGCCTGATGTAATGACCTGTGAAGTGCTTGTCAAAGTGACTGATGTTCAGCTTGCATTACAAATTCTACTGTTTTTAAATTCTTTCTTCTATATTAAGTGAAAGGAAAGACTGAAAATCATGTTTTACCTGTGAATCACATACAGACAAATGCCCAAGTCCTTTCAAATGATCCTCGAGCTAAATTATTCAATCTAGCTCAAATAAAAGTTGTCTTAAAACTTAGAGCCCTGAACATTTAAAGGAGCCTGGCATGGAAGCCTCTAACTACACGTTCCCTTTTATTCCATGCTCTACCATTTTTCCCCACACTTAAAAATAAAATTTATAGTGAACAAACACATAACATAAGATCTACCCTCTTAACAAGTGATTACGCATACATTCCAGTATTGTTGGCTATAATCACGCCGCCGTGCAGCAGGTCTCTAAACCTTTCCGTCTTGCATAACTGAGACTGTTCCCATTGAACCATGACTCTCTATTTCCTATTCTCCCAGGTAATAATGACATTTTACAATCTTACTTTTTTTCGTCCGTGAACATGGGATATTTTTGCATTCATTTGTTCTTTCTGTGATTACTTTCATCAGTGCGTTCTGAGAGATGAGTGTACGGATTTTTCACCTTCTTAGTTGAATTTATTCCTAAATATTCTATTTATTTTGTTATTTAAAATGGAATTGTTTTCTTTATTTCTTTTTCAGAGAGTTCCTTTTTAGTGTATACAAACGCGATTGCTTTTTGCATGTTGATTTGATATCCTTCAACATTTGTGAGTTCATCGATTAGTTCTAACAGCTTTTAGTGGAGTCTTTAGGGCTTTCTAGATGGATTGTTCTGGTTAGGGCTCCAGTACTATGTTGAACAAGAGTGTGCGAGTGGACACTTTCTTGTTGTTTCTGATCTTAGGGGAAAATCTTCCTTTGAGCATGATGTTAGCTGTGGGCTTGACATATATGGCTCTTATTATGTTGAGTAAAGGAATATAGAAGTGCATTTATCATGAAAGAATGTTGAATTTTGTCAGGTTCTTTTTCTGCATCTATTAGAATGATTATATTATTTTTATTTTTTTATTCGATTAATGTGGAACCTCATACTTATTCATTTGTATATGTTTGGAAAGGTTTGTGAAGGTTTGGCAATATTTACCAATCCTTAATATTTGGTCGAATTCACCAGTGAAACCATTGCTTCTAGGCTTCTTGTTTTTGGGGGAAGTTTTTGAATATATGACTCAAGTGCCTTACTCCTCCTGATATCGGATTTTCTATTTCTTGATGATTCAGTCCTGTACATTGTATGCTTCTAGGAATTTTCACATTTCTTTTAAGTTATCCAATTTGTTGGGGTGTAATTGCTCATAATATTTCTCAGGTTTTTGTTGTTGTTGTTGTTGTATTTCTGTGGTATCAGTTACAATGTCTTCTCTTTGATTTCTGATTTTATTTGCATCTTCTTGTTTTTCTTAGTCTATGTAATGGTTTGTCAATTCTGTCTTTTCACTTCTATACTAAATTAATTATGGTTTATTACCACCTTTATTTTATTATAGTATTCTGTGTTTGTCTCTATATTACTTATCTTGGCAAGTTTTATACTTTGATATGGTGTTGTGTTGCTGTTCAGTGTCCCATTGTTTCAACTTTAAGGAATCCTCTTAGAATGTCTTGTGGTGATGAATTCCCTCAGCTTTTGTTTATCTGGGCAATATTTGTCCTGTATTTTGAAGATTGTTTTGCCGAAAACAGTGATCTTGGTGGGCAGCTTTTGCCTTTCTGTACTTTGAATATATGATCCCATTTCTTTCTGGCCTTCAAGGTTTCTGCTGAGAAATCTGTTCATAGTCTTACGGTGGTTCTGTTGTATGTGACATGTCGCTCTTGTCTTACTGCTCTTCAAATTCTCTATTTGCCTTTGCCTTTTACAATTTTTTTTCTCTGGCTTTATTGAAATATGATAGACAATTAGTTGCTCATATGTACATTGTACAATTCAATGAGTCTTTTTTCAGAGTTCCACATAACTCACAATGTGATCACCCGACTAAATCTAGTACCTATCTTTTCCCTTACATATTTATTACAACATTATTATCCATCTTTCTCATGCTACATTCTACATCTCCATGTCTATTCTGCAACTATCCATTTGTACCTCTTAATCCCTTTGCATATTTCTCGTCCTCGCAACCTCCTTCCCATCTAGTTGCCCTCAAAATGTTCTTTGTATCCACCAGTTTATTACTGCTTTGTTGTTGTTGTTGTTTATTTTTTTCTTTAGATTCCACATGTACGTGAAATCATGCGATATTTGTATTTATCTGACCCATTTCATTCAGTGCAATATCCTCTAGGTCCATTAAGGCAATATCTTTTTCCAGCCCCTTTCTTTTAATCTGTGTCTGTGTTTTAATCTGAATTGAGCCTCCTGTAGGCTGCATATGTAGGAGTCTTGTTTTCTTATCTATTTGGCCACTCTATCTTTTGGTTGGAGCACTAAATTCTTTTCTATTTGAGGTACTTATTGATTGGAATGTACTATTACCATTCTTTCTTCATGTTTTTTATACATTTTTTTTTCTTAAGGAAGTCCCTCCAACGTTTCCTGTAATACTGTCTTAATGATGATAAATTCCTTTAGATCATTTTTGTCCGGGGAGCTCTTTATCTGTCCTTCAACTGTAAATGATAGCTTTGCTGGATAAAGTATAGTTGGATGTAGATCCAAGGATTTCATCCCATCAAATATTTTGTGCCTAGCTCTTCTGATATGTATTGTTTCTTTTGAGAAATCAGCTGCCAATATTATGGGTGTACCCCTGTAGGTAACTAACTGCTTTTCTCTTACTGCTTTTAAAATTCTCTCTTGGTATTTAAACTTTGGCATTTTAATTCTGATGTGTCTTGGTGTGGCCCTCTTTGGGTTCATGTACTTTGGGGCTCTCTGAACTTCCTGGGATTGTATGTTTATTTCCTTCATCAGGTTAAAAATGTTTTCCATCATTATTTCTTCAAAATCTTTCCAACTTCTTGTTTACCTTCAAGTAACACAAAGACACAAATATTTTTACATTGAATTATGTCCCATAGGCTCCTTAATTTATTATAATTTATTATAGTCTTGGCTTCTTTTTGCTTCCCATTCTGATTGAGTGTCCTTGGCTTCCCCATCCTCTATATTGGTGGTTCAATCCTCTTATTTATCCACTCTGTTTATTCCACCTAATTTACTCTTCATCTCAGATTATGTGTTCTTCATTTCTGACTGATTCTCTTTTATAATTTCCATTTCCGTTTTCATGTTTTTTATCTCTTTGTTAAAGTTCTCTCACTGAATTCATCTATACTTCCCCTAAGTTCATAGAGCATCTTATAACTCAGCATCTCTTAGATTGCTTGACTCCATTATTCCTGGATCTCTGTTCTGTAACCTCATACGGTTTCTGCTTCTTCGTCTTCCCATTTTGGGTGCTTTTCTGTGTCTGTTCCTATGTACTAAGAAAGCTCCTAAGTGTCCCGGTCTTATTAGCATGGCTTTCTGTAGTAAGTGTCCAGTGGCACAGTCTTAAGAAGGTTCAGTTGCAGGCCAAGTTTAGCCGTAGCCTGTGCCCCTATGGGGCCACCTGTTAAGATTCAGCAAGCAATCCACATTGTGCTTATAGCTGCCTCAAGAAACCGTACCTAATCCGAGGCCAGAGACCTCTATTGTGAGCCTTGGCTCTACTCAGCAAGGAGCACCAGACTCACCAAGGGTACACCTGGCTGTGTCTTGGGTAGGACCACGATTTGGGGGACCCGGAGTGTCAGGGAATCCTCTGGGGTGACTAAATTCTCTTATCCAGTTTGATGACGTCTCAGCTATGGCGGTGCTGCACACACACTGGGAAGAGTGGAAGGCTCAATAGAGGAACAATGGATACCACCGGCACTTCTGTCCGGGAGAGATCCTAGTTTCCGTCCCTCAATCTGACAACTGAATTTCCCCCTGTAAGTCACTGGTGCACCCTGCACAGACAACCCGGTGCTCTGCTCACAGCGAGCAGGTCCTTTCCCGCGAACGTTCACTCGTGGACACGGCCCCTTTAAGAGAGTCTGCAGCTGCCAGCTGCTGCTGCTATGTCCGAAACACAGCAGCCTAGTGCTTTCACCTCGTCCTATTTCTTCTCGTTGCAGGGTGCTTTCTTATTTCTCTCCCTAGTGGTAGGGCTTGCTCGTCTAGTCCCAGGCAGGTTTCCTTGCTGTTTGCTCCATGTTTTTGTCACAACTTTTACTTGGTCGCAAGAAGGATGAACAAAGAATCTATCATGTATGCCAATTTTTTCTCTCCCACCTGTTGACAATTTCATTGTAATGTAGCTCAGTGTGGATTTCTCTTGTTCATCTTGGTTGGAGTGCTTTGGCCTTCTTGAGTCTAGATATTAATTTTCCCTATAGAGAAGAGACATTTTCTGCCATCATTTCTTGATGTAAGCTTTCTGCCCTTTCTCTATTCACCTATGAAGTCCCTTAGGATTACTGACTTTTTTCATTCCTTTCCTTCTGATCAAATAATATTTGTCCTTTCCTTTCCTTCTGATCAAATAATATCAAATGACCTTTCTTTGAGTCTGCTGAATTTTCTTCTGTTTTTCTTCAAGTCTACCATTGAAGCTCACTAGCAATGTTTACGTGAGTTATTGTCTTCTTCAGTCCCCCAAATTTTAGCCTTCTGGTTTTTTTTTTTTTTACATGTTCACATTTTTATTTTCTTTATGTATCATTTTCATGAGCTTGTGGAACACCGTTATCACTTTTAAATTATTTCTTTGGATAAGTGGTTTCTTTAAGATCATTGTCTGGATATTTGTTTTGTATTTTTGTTTGAATCATGTTTCCTTGTGCTTTGTTTGTTCCCTAACTTTGTGTTGGGATCCATGAATTTGAACAAATACACACCTCTTCCAGTCTTTATGGACTGGCCGTATACAGGGCAAAGCCCTCACCAGTCACCCTGGCTAGAGACTCAAACACCCCATTTTCCTCTCTCCCTGTTTTTTTGTATAAAGCTCTCTGGTTCTGTGTTTACATTTTGACAACTAGAGAAGCTTGCCAATTTCTTTTTCAGGAGCTACTAATCTCTGGCTTCCTTTGTTCTCTGTTTACGGTACTGAAAGTTCTTTGGCTCAACGTAAGCAAGTTTCCCCACTGTCCTTTTTTTCCAAAGTTGGTATTCTCCCCCTCTGGGCCCTGAGTCAGGTGAGAGAGATGCCAGTCTTTTGGGTAGCACTCCAAAAAGCCAGAACACCATGCGTGTGCTCTACTTCTCTGCTTTCTCCTTAAAAAAAGAGCCTCCTCAGATTGTGCACGTTCTCTAGATTGTGCCAAGCCATGCTGGCCTCAGCAAGGCACTACTCTCCCCTCCTTTATTCTCATTGGTCTCAGACATCTAGACTCTGCCAGTTTTTTCAGTACTTCAAGTGATGTAAGACGGATACCAATTCTTCAGGGAGCCCACTGACAAGCTGGTACATTGGAGGCATGCTTCCTCCTTCTCTTTCCTGTGATGGAGTCATCACAACTTGAGGCATTCTCTTCCACAATTGAGTGGTGCCAGATTCGAGGAGGTAAAGTGAAATTGCTTGTTACCAGTTTTAATGTGGCTGTCCTCAGTTCTTTGCTCTACTGTGCTACTGCAACTTTTTAACTGGAATCTGGAAATCTCGTAAAGGAATTTTAGTCTAATCATTGCTAAATCAATGGTTCTGTGGTGGATAAAGGGGCTGGGATTTTTCATTCCACCATCTTCCCAATGTCATTTTTCACAACACTTTTAATTCAAGTCATCCTAATTACATCTACAGATGTGAAGTTTGAACTTTTTGCATATAATAATCATTCATTGGTCATTTGATTGCAAAATTTTTATTCATAGATTCTTTACAAAAAAGTAAACTTTACTGTAATTTCTTTACAAAAATGTGATATACTTGATTTATATGTTGGAAAAAAATGTGTTTATTAAATTATATTATTCTATTGATGGCTATACAGAACACTACACCAGAAGTCCACACAGGGCACCTTTTCCCAAATAAATTATTTTTTGCTGATGAATCGAAATGCTGGATATTTACATCCAAAGGAGGGAGACTTTTTAAAACATCGAAATGAAAAAATAAAAGAATTGCATTTACCAATTTACCTTTTGTGTGAATATTCTGGGATTGATGTTTGAAATAAAATTTCTCATTTTGTTTTAACTTTAGACAAAAAGTT
>NW_006494611.1:13105627-13118713 GCF_000325575.1 Pteropus alecto | reverse complement strand
TCCTGCTGTTTTACACTTATTCCTTCAAATATATGAATTTACCCACAATCTCTCTGTATTTAACTTCTCATCTGCTGCTTTTACCCATGATTCTTCCAAGTATTTATTATACGGAACACATTTTGAGATCCCTAGCTATCCTTCTCTATATCAGCACTTCATTTTTTACAGGCTTTGCAGACAGATAATATTCAGCACTGATAAGTTTCATTATGAAAGAATGTAAAAACGTCCTCTTTAAATGTTTTCTTCTTTTTTTTCCCCTCCAAATTAACAGGCACCTTGGGTGGAAAGAGTACAAATAATGGTATTGGATATGAATTGAATATATATTTTTAGAAAATCATTATATAACTAGTGTGGTTCAAATACCTGCTCCAGTTAGGGTATAAGTGATTTGTTGATTTTATGCATGTTGGATACTTTGATGTTAAGGGAATTTTTAGGAAAGATTTGCTTTAAAGTTTCTAAAATTACTTTTACCCATTATTTCATAAACAAATGTATACATTTTCATGGTGTTTTAAAATTGTTTCTGATCCTTTAGCATCACCCTGTGATCCCACTTTTATCCTGGGCTGTGCTCTCTGCAATGTGATCTGCTCCATTATTTTCCAGAAACGTTTTGATTATAAAGACCAGACTTTTCTTAACTTAATGGAAAGACTGAATGAAATAACAAAGATTCTAAGCTCTCCATGGGTACAGGTAAGGCCAAGATCGTTTCTTCCTGAGAACTACTTTATGTCCTTTTCTCCAAGAAATCCTAAACGCTGTGTGCACAGAGCTGTGAAGTGAATGTATGAGCATCACGTTCCTTCCCAGAGCTTACTACCACGAAGTGCTCATCTGGGAAAGATGGCTGATCTCTTAATGATTGGCTCGAAAAGACATGCCAAGAATTCAATCACATTGATCCTGTCCAGTCGTTTTTCCACTAAATTCTAAAGCTCCGTTTTCTGTAAAGTACTTTAGTAACTTTCCAAAAGTATACCTAGAGTGCTAATGGACTTCTAAATTCTTCTGGAAAGGCTTCATTACTCACAAAACTTGTCATCCAGTCAACACTTAGAGACTTCTTTGGCACATTAGTTGGCAGTACTACAAGAATGTAGGAAGGAAGAGAATATCTCCTTCAAGAAGGGAGACTATGTGGGACCACAGATGCTCCTAGGGAACACTAACTAGGGTAGGAGTGTTAGATGATTCAGGTGGCATCCTAGCTAACAAGGTGAGTATTTTGAGGATGACAAAATGATCGGTTACTGCGGTGTACAAACCATAAACAAAAATCACGATTTTGGCTGTGCTGAGCTGACATGTTCTGTACTCTGCCTAAAAGGTAATGATGTGATCTTAGAGAAGTCACTTACCTGCTCTGGTGCCCAGTTGCTTTACATATAAAATGTTGAGTTATGTTTCATAGTATCTTCAGGACCCTCCCAGTTCTGAAAAACTCATTCAATGTCTGGGCAACTAGATAGGACTAGAAAAAGCAATGTTAGCTTTGTGCTCTATATCAGATGGCCCAACTTCCTTCACCTCTGCTGTCTCCTACAAAATGTGAATTATAGTATTATGTGCCACATCATATTTCAAGATTATAGGGAAGAACTGATGTAAAAATGAACAAATTGGTGAAAAGATGGTTTTCTATTATAAACATGATGTCTGAGTATAGGACATGATTATCATCTGTGCTCCCCTCGTCAGAATTTTCTCCCTCAAATATACTTATCAGTGTAGAAAGTATGTGTTTGTAAAATAAAAATTCCACTCAACACAGAGACCATTATTTATGAATATTTGTTAATATTTACAGTATAGTTTCTCGTCAGGGCTTGGCATATGGTATATGTCTTCATTAAGTTTTTTTTTTTTTTTACCTAATAAAATACCGTTTTCTCTTCTAGCTCTGCAATGCTTTCCCTGTTCTCCTTCATTATTTCCCAGGGAGGCATAGGAAAGCCTTGGAAAATCAGCTTTATTTAAAAACTTATGTTATAGAGCAAGCGAGGGAACATCAAGCATCCTTGGACATTAACAATCCTCGAGACTTTCTCGATTGTTTCCTCATCAAAATGGAGCAGGTAAAACGTTAACAAGAGCTCAATTACTTGATTGCTTGTGGATATTGTGGCTTATTGACAGAAGTGCCAGTGGTTTCCATTATTCCTCTGTTTAGCACTCACTCCTTCCAAGTCTGAGTACTCAGCACCACCATAGTTGAGAGGTCATCAAACTGGATTACAGAGATTGCTTCGCCCAGGGTATTGCCTGAAACTCCACCTCCTACAACACATGGTTTCACTCAACTCACAGCCAGTTGTGTCCTCAGGGAATCTTGTGCTCTTTGCTGAGCAGAGTCTACACTTACCTGGGTGGCAGCGTGGTTTTTTGAGGGAACTATAAGCACAGCATTTGTGGATTGCTTGCTGAATCTTAAGAGGTGGCCCCACAGGGGCACAGGCTGGGGCTAATTGACCTGCAGCTGAACCCTTCTCAGGACTGTGCCACTGGACACTTACTACACTGTCATGCTAATAAGACCGGGAAACTTAGGAGCTTTGCTTAGTACATGGAAACAGACACAGAAATGCAGCCAAAATGGGAAGATAAAGAGGGTGAAACCATATGAGGTTACAGAACAGAGTTCCAAATACTGGTTATAAAGATGCTCCATGAACTTAGGGGAAGTGTCGATGAATTCAGTGAGAGAACTTTAACGAAGAGATAAAAAACAGGAAAATGGAAGTGGAAATTATAAAAGGGAACCAGTCAGAAATGAAGAACACATGATCTGAGATGAAGAGTATATTAGGTGGAGCAAACACAGTGGATAAATCAGAGGACCAAGCCACTGATATAGAAGATGGAGGAGCCAAGGACACTCCATCAGAATGGGAAGCAAAAAGAAGCCAAGACTATAATAATAATTTAAGGTGCTTATAGGACACAATTAAATGTAAAAATATTTGTGTCATAGTGTTACTTGAAGGAAAATAAGACGTTGAAGAGCTATTTGAAGAAATAATGAGGGGAAAATTTTTAACCCGATGAAGAAAATAAACATACAATCCCAGGAAGCTCAGAGAGTCCCCAAAAATGTGAACCCAAAGAGGGCCACACCAAGACACATCAGAATTAAAATGCCAAAGGTTAAATGCCAGGAGAGAATCTTAAAAGCAGTAAGAGAAAAGCAGTTAGTTACCTACAGGGGAACGCCCATGAGATTGGCAGCTGATTTCTCAAAAGAAACAGTTCAGGACAGAAGGGCTTGGCACAAAAGGTCAATGTGATAAAAACCCAGGATCTACAACCAAGAAAACTTTAACCAGCAAAGCTATCATTTACAGTTGAAGGACAGATAAAGAGCTTCCCAGACAAAAATGAGCTAAAGGAATTTATCAACACCAAGCTTGTCCAACACAGGAAATGTTGGAGGGAATTCATTAAGAAGAAAAAAATGTGGGCATGTAATCAGATACATTTGGAGTGAGAGATGTCCCCAGATCTCGCCCCTTGAAACAACAATAACTGAACATCTAACCCTCAACAATAAACACTCAAACTGCATACCAGCACGTGTGAGCATGGGACTTCCGAATAAGAGCTACTACAGATCAGAACTCCGGAAGATGACCAGAATGCTGGGAGTAACTAAGAAACTTCCTCTTGCAGCTCGAGTTCTCTGCAGGTGAAGGAGAAGGGGAGAAGGTGTGGCTGGTACCCTGAACAGCCCTCCCTGGGAGAGCCGTGAGCTCCACGAGGCCAGAGGCAGTGTCCAGGCATTAGGGCAAAAGCAGAGAAGTGGGAATATTTGAAGTGGGGACAGAAGAGAAACAATGCAGCTGCGGTTGCAAAATCCATGGCTGAGCTCAGACCCCATCCCCTGACCTAGAGGGCCCCTCCTCCCATACCTTCCAAGACTGGACACCACGGAGCCCGAGTGGAATCTGAACAAACGATACTGAATCTGTCACTAACACTGATAGAGATTGAGAGTGAGAGTAGGAAGCATGATTGGATATCTATAAGAAAAAAAAAGACATTATTCAGAGTTTATATGAAGCAGGGATCCAAGAGGGTTAGATGCCACCTAATGGAAACCAAAAGAAAAATGCCTTCTTTGCAATGGGCTAAAGAGACATTTATATAATAAATCTTTCTGGGAAAAAAAGCAGAATACACTTCCATTAATGCCCAGGCGAAGAAATAATCCATTAAACACCATAAACATTCAAGATAACAAAGCATCTCAGAAAGAAAGAGAAAAATCTCCAGAAAATAAGCTTACAGACATAGAAATATGAGACTTGTATGACAGAGAATTCAGGAAGGAACTTCTGAAAATTCAGTGAGTTCCAAAACAAGGCATATCAACAATTTCAGGAATTGAAAAAACAACTAGATATGCAGATCAAGAAGATTGAAACCCTCCAAAAGAACAAACTAGATCATCTGGAGATAAAGAACACACTGCAAGAGATGAAAAATGAAATAGCAAGCTTGGAAAATAGAGTCAAATGGAGTAAAGAATCAGTGCTATCGAATACAGCAATCTAGAAATAAATCAGAAGGAAGAACAGAGAAACCAAAGAATGAAAAATAATGAAAGAGAAATACAAGAACTAGCTGAGACCATCAGGAGAGGAAATGTAAAAATAATGCGCATTTTCGAAGGGGAGGCAAAGGAGCAGGGATTAGAAACCATTTTCAGACAAATAGTTGATGAGAATTTCCCAAATCTAAGGAATGAACTGGAGCTTGGAATTCAAGAAGTCAACAGAACACCCAATTATCTCAACTCAAAAAAGGCCTTCTCCAAGACATATTGTACTAAAATTATCAAAAATCAATGACAAAGAAAGAATTTTCAGGGTCGCCAGGGAAAAGAAGACGGTAACCTACAGAGGAAAACCCATTAGATTATCGTCGAACTTCTAAGCACAAACCTTACAAGCCAGAAAGGAGTGGTATCAAATATTCAAACTATTAAACAAAAGGAACTATCAGCCTAGAATAATGTATCCAGCTAAGCTCTCATTTAGATATGAAGGAGAAATAAAGACCTGTCCAGACATACAAAAATTGAGGGAGTTCTCCACTAAGAGGCCTGCACTACAGGAAATACTGAAAGAGATTAGCTCACGTAAAACAAAATGTCAACAAAATACATAACTAGGAGCAAGGCAGCTAGTAGGCAGACAGAAGCACAGGAGTGCAACTCTTACTAAGAACATGGCATTATAAGCTTAAACAATATGAAGAGAATTGCTATAGCAAGATAGTAATGAAGGTTCAGCATACATAGGGATAAAGTGAGACAACAATGACAAAAAGGGGAGGATTCAAAGATCCAAATTCGCAAAGGGTACTGGAGATGAGGCATGTGCAGAAGAAAATGGATGACTGTATATATATAAAACTATCTTTTACATATTCGTAATGGTAACCATATGCCAAAGATTCAGAACTGAAGTATATACCATAAAACAAAAAGAGCCAGAGGGAGAGACCACAAAACCCAATTGAGAATAAAGAAAACAGAAACACAAGGACAAGGAAGCAATGGAAACACCGAGCTGCCAGAAAGCAGAAGATAAAATGGCTATAAGAAGACTTCATATTTCAATAATTACCCTAAATGTAAATGGAGTGAACTCACCAATAAAAAGGCACAGAGTTGCAGATTGGATCAAAAAACAAAACCCAACCATATGCTGCCTCCAGGAGACATCTCAGTTCCAAAGGCAAATATAGGGTCAAAGCGAAAGGGTGGAAAAGGATATTTCAAGCAAATGGCATTGAGAGAAAAGTGGGAGTAGTGGTACTAATATCAGACGAAATACACTTCAAAATATAAAAGGTAAAGAAAGATACCGAGGGACACTTCATAATGATAAAGGGAATCATGCACCAAGAAGACATAACAGGTATTCATATCTATGTTCCCCAAAATATATAAAGCAATTAATTATTAACTAACAGAAGTGAAGAGAGAAACAGACCAAAACACTATCGTAGTAGGGGACCTAAATACCCCACTGTCGGATATGGACAGATCATCCAAACAGAAGATCAATAAGGAAATAACATCCTTAAATGACACATTAGACCAACTGGGCATAACTGACATTTACAGAGCCTTTCCTCCCCAAACAGCTGCTTATACATTCTTCTCTGGTGCACATGGAACATTCTCAAGAATCGACCACATACTGGGACACAGAGATAGCCTCAACAAATAGAAGAGGGTTGAAATCATACCAACCATATTCTCTGATCATAATGCTTTGAAGCTGGAGATCAACTGTAAAAAGAAATCAGAAAGAATCACAAATACATGGAGATTAAGAAGAAAAAATGTATCAAAAACACGAATAAAGAATGGTAACAACTACAATCCTGTCAACAAGTACCTCGATGGAAAGGAATTAACTGCTCCCAAAAAAAGACAGATTGGGTGGAATGGATAAGGAAAAAAGCCCCCTACATATGCTGCCTACGAGAGACTCACTTGGGATTGATGGACACACCGAGACTAATAGAAAGGGGATGGAAAGTTATTGCCTTGATAGACCTAGAGGGTATGGTGCTCAATGAAATAAGTCAGATAGAGAAAGACAAATATCGCATGACTTCACATACATGTGGAATCTAAAGAACAAAATAAACAGCAATGGAAATAAACTCATAGATACTGAGATTATTTTGAGGGCTACTAGATGGGAAGGGAGGTTGGAGGGACAATGAAAAAGGACAAAGGGATTAAGAGGTTCAAATGAATAGTCCCAAAATAGACATGGAGATATAAATTGTAGCAAAAGGAAAATAGTTAATAATGTTGTAATAAATACGTAAGGAGGAAAAGGGGTACTAGATTTAGTGGGGTGATCACTTTGTGAGTTATATAGATCTCTGATCACTAGGCTGTACAACTGAAACTGGTATATTTTTGTATGCCAACTATAATTGAGGAAAAACCTCATTAAATTGTACAATGTAAATACAAGCAACTAATTGTCCATTATATTTCAATAAGGCCGGAGGGTGGGGGAGAACCCTTAACTGAGTGTAAAATAAAATCAATTGGCGAAGGTATGGAGTTGGAAGTTGGTGTCTGTAAGCACGACTCCTGCACCATTTGTTGAAAAGACTACTTTTTCCCACGTGAATTACCTTGACACCCTCGTCGAAAATCACTTGACTGCAAGTGTGAGGGCGTATTTCTTTGATCTCAATTCTTTGTCAGTAACGTATATGTCGGTCTTTATGCCGGTAGCACACCACAGGGCCGTCTTAATTACCAGCATTTTGTAAGTTTTGAAGTCAAGCGGCGTGAGTCCTCCAAGACTGTTTTTGATTTTCAAGATTGTATTGGCTATTTTAGGAACCTTGAATTTCCATATGATTTTAAGGATAAACTGGTCAGTTTCTGCAAAGCAGACAGTGAGGATTGCATTAGATGTCTGGATCAATTCATGGAGTAATGCCAATTTAAAAATTGAGATGAAATTAATATACCATACATTTATCACTTTAAAGTATATAATTTAGTGGAATTTAGTGCATTCACACTACTGTGCAACCACTCGCTCTCTCTAACTTCAAAACTTTTCTGTCACTGTGCTAACACATACCACATCCATTAAATGCTCACCGCTCATTCTTCCTACCCCATCGTGTGGTAACGTGTAAAAAGCTCTATGTCTCTATGTACTGGCCTATTATGGAAGTATCAGATAAAGGAGCCATAGCATTATGACTTTCTGTTTCTGGCTTCTTTCACATAGCATGATATTTTGGAGGCTCATCTAAGTTGTACTATATATCAATGTTTTGTTATGATTTATGGCTGAATAATATTCTGCTTTATGTATGTTCCATGATTTGATTATCCATTATTCGTTGAGACATTTGTGTCATGTCTACCTTTGGCAGTTATAAATAGTGCTGCTATAAACATTGTGTACAAGTTTCTTTATGGACATGTTTCTTTTTTGATGGGTATATTCCTACGAGGGAACTTGATGAGACATATGGTAATTTTATGTCTACTATTTGAGGAACAGCCAGACTTTTCCAGAGTGACTGCAACATTTACATTCCCACCAGAAATGCACAAAGGTTCCTCTTTGCCCACATGGTTGAAAAATAATTGACATGTAAAAATTGTGTATGTTTAAAGTGTACGTACTGTTGAATTGTACACCAAAATCTTACTGGATTTTGTTAACCAATGTCACCATGATAGATAGATAGATAGATAGATAGATAGATAGATAGATAAAGTATACAGCATGTTTTTTTTCTACATGTATACTGGAGGTGATGCTCAGCAGTTGGGCAAGGCTGCTACTTCCTTCCCTGCCAGTGAGAGCTACAGAGTGCCCTCTGTCTGAGGCTTCCGAAGATTCCCAGATAGCCAGGGCTTTGAACTTTTCTCCCTGCCTGGGTGGGCCATGCGCTGTGATCAGCAGCTGCCTGGTGTGTAGTCCATTCTTATCCACAGAGAATATATTCCAAGGCCCCCAGTGGATGTCTGAAACTACAGATAGTACTGAACCTTATATATACCATTTTTCCTATACCTTCATACTTATGATAAATTGTAATTTATAAATTAGGCACATTAAGAGATTAAGAACAATTATTAATAGGAAAATAGGACAATTATAACATCTTTCACGATTAGGCCCAAATTTACCTATTCCCACTAATTAAGATTGTATATGTCTACAAATAAAAGAAAACCTATTAAAAATGGCTTTAACAAATAGTGGGTTTATTTAGCTCATGTAAAAGGAGCCTTGTGATGTGTCAGTTTAGGGAGAGTACAGAGGCCCTGAAGATTCAGAGAGTCAAATACTTTCCTTTTTTTTTTCATGCATATTTAGTATATGGGCCTCATACTTCATGATTAAATCTCTTGACCCAGAATGGTGTCCACTCTACCTTCTCCTTCACATCTTTCTTTTAAGTAAAGAGGAAGAAAGAGAGGAAGTGGCTCCAATAGGTTTCTGCTTATATCTCACTGGCAAAAACACTACTGCATGGCTACCTCATGCAAAGAGGCGGATGAATGTAATTTCAAGCAAGTGAGGGATAAGGCAATAGGAAATGATGTTTCAGTCAACTAACTTATAGTTTCTTACCATAGTACATAGTACTTTTTTCTAAAATTGTACCTTACAGGTTGTGTGTTGACTTACCCTTATAATAATGAGTTATTTTGTACTAATTGTAATTCTGGCAAATTAATTTGTCAAATAATTTCATCAAATTTTTCCTAGGAAAAGGACAATCCACATTTGGACTTTACTTTCGAAAACTTGGCATTCACTGTATATGATATCTTTATAGCTGGGTCAGAGACCACAAGCAGCACCCTGAGACATGCTGTCCTCCTGCTGCTGAAGCACCCAGAGGTCACAGGTATGCTTAACAGGGCGGGCGGGCTGAATTTCAGAAAAGATGCTGAGGAGACACTGCTAGTGAATTCCATCTTGTTTCTCTTAGTGAAGCTTCATTATCGAAATTTTTGTTTGACCTGCTTAATTTTCCAAATGTAAAGAAGGGTTAATAATGGGACATCTTTAGGTAATACAGGCTGATACCTGAGAGGAGTGAAGAGACTGTGGGAAGTAGCAAAAGAAAAAAGGGAGAACAGTGTCTCTGTTTTGCGGGAGGATATCTGTGTCAGGCACAGCTGGCATGTACTGGCCTGGGACTGGATATTGCTTTTATTACAAAATGCGACTCACTTTGAACAGCAGTTGCATTTTCCAGACATATCTCCTCATTCTGAACATGCAGGGTTCTAACGGAAACTCCCTTATTGAAGCATAAGTGGAAACCCTAGAGTTAGCGAGGCTGCTTGAGATAATTTCCAAGTCTACGAAATGTTACAAAAACTAAATTCACAACCAAATTCTAGATATTCGGGCTTAAGGTGTTGCATAAAGGAATTTTGTTGTTTCAGGTGTCTGTTTACCCAAAGTTGTTGTTTGTCACAATGAGAATTTCCGGGAAAGGTGTCAATAATTTTATCTTTTATAAAGTGCTTAATGTCAGAAATTTCCCTTTAGAGAGTTACAGTTGTTCATCGGAGCTTGGAATTATACATCATGTATGTCAGCATCCCACTAATGTCTTACACATAAGAATTCCCCTTTTAAAGCCGGATAGGAGGAGGTCAGGGCACAGCGGACAAATCTTCAAAAATTTCTGAAACAAACAGAGATGATTGGGGGGAGGGATGAACTCAGCAGAGAGGAAGAAATTGTAAACTCAGTGTCAGAAGAGGAAGTTACATGTTGAGGAAAAGTTCTTTGTGCTCATACATCCCTATAAGTTTTTGAGTTTAGAACTATCAAATACAAAGAAGGTAAACAGAGAAACAGGCTGAAAAAAGGGAGCTCTCCCTGCTCAGATCCCTTTGACAACTCCTTTTTATCAGCTAACTTTTTTCCCCCACAGGAAGAGGGAGGTTTACTCTCTAGAGAATTTGAACCTAAGAGGCCCCACCCTCAGGGACACTAGGCAGTGACAGGGAACGAGTGAGCTGTAGGGCTGAAACGAAAGGCGAAGTAGGCATCTATTTTTCGAATTCAGAATCTCTTAGTTCCTTTCTCTGTCCGGCTTCCTGAAACTCAGCAGCCAGATACAGGAAACTCCAGAGAGTTAACAGCTCTGGAGGAAAGACTCTGCCTTTTGCCAGGTAGATAGGATATTCTCTTGACGTTTATATGAGATGAATGAAATAAAAACATCCACCCTCAGACACAAGGTCACGGGATTTCAGAACACCAGGATTAAAAAGAAAATCGCAAAGACTTTAGGAGAGCTATGTCATGCCATGTACAAGGGTTAGAATTCAGAACGCCATCAGACTTCTCAAGAGCGGCATTCCCATTGTGTGTCAATGAAAAGAGTGTTTGTTGACAAAAATTGTACCCCCTCTTTTCCCTTTCTCATCCAAATGTCTGAAGTCATGTCAGAACAAGTCATGGGCTCGAGGAATCTGGGAGCTTTCTGGAGAATGAAAGTGTAGGGGTGGTTGCTAGATACCAGGACTAGGAAATATCCACTACCAGGTGACTGACTAGGTGGATAAGGCAGGTGTGAGGGGAGGCACCGGGAATGAAAGAGAAGTGATTGGTTACCAGAGGTCTCCTAACTATAGGGAAGTTATTCTTAGGAGGTTCAAATGTCTACTTCAGTATTTGGAAACATTTCTAAATGAAACTGTAGCAAATTATGAATTGAATGAAAGAGACATGGTTCAGCCCAAGAAAAAACAAAAATGAAACGTGATCATCGTTGTCCTACCAGGGAGCATTGTTTACGCAGTCAGAATGACGTTAACATGAATATTCTAAGAGCCAGAAGTTGGGACCCAACTATATTGGGGAAAAGGGCATTATGGGAATTGTTTGTCTGAGTATATTCTGTGTAAGGAAGATATGGGGAAATAAATTCTCACCTACCATACCAGTAAATCAGATATTGTCTACAATTAGGTAACTAAGAATTAGAAACAGAGTCATTGTTTAGCAATAGATCATAAAATGCCAAAGAATCTACTAGAAGTTTCAAAGTAGTAACATTGGAAAGTTGGAAGATAAAGAGAATACCATTGCAAATTGCATACACACAGTACACAAGTACACAATACACATATATTATAATTTAATTTTTCAACAAACATATTATGTCGATATAAAATTAACATTTAACTCTTTTGTGAAGGCCTGTAATTTCTTGACAACGAAGTTCTGTTTATTTTTTGAAACATTCCATCAGTTCTCTTTGTATTATCATGTATGCTGATATTCAGGTGCGTGTTGATGTATCTTAAGCATAACTTGTAGCAGTTATCTTTACCTATTATGGCGATTATTTCCCTGTGTCTAGGTGTATTTCTGGGCATATACTTGATGTTTATAATGATGTTGGGATACGTTCATAGTGCTCCATGCATCCCTGAATTGGTATGTAAATGTGGAGTGTGTTTTTCCATTTTTCCGTCACTGTTACTTGTGCCTTCTCAGCTAAAGTCCAGGAAGAGATTGACCGCGTGATTGGCAGACACCGGAGCCCCTGCATGCAGGACAGGAGCCACATGCCCTACACGGATGCTGTGGTTCACGAGATCCAGCGATACATCGACCTCCTCCCCATCAATCTGCCTCACGCAGTGACCTGCGATGTGAACTTCAGAAACTACCTCATCCCCAAGGTAACATTTGCTTCTCTATACTGACCTCAGTGGTCTGGAAGTTCCCATTTTCATGGCATTGGTCCAATTCCTTCTGAAGAAAATATGAGACAAGGACAAAAATCATATGCGTGGCAGTTTGATGGACTGTGTTGTTTTCAATTTAGACTATAAAGATTTATAATCTTTCCATTAAAGAATATGGTAAAGGCTCCCAGGCTTTTTTATAATTTTCTCAGTAATGTTCTTGCCCCAGGGCTTTTGCTTGTGAATCTTTTGTTTATTTTTTACTAGGTACATATTATTTTAGTTTTGAATTTTTTAAAATCCCTTTTCCATGTTTTTACTGTGGTACATGCAAATATAATTGATTTTACCATTTTAGTGACTCCTATGTAGCAAACTTTTCAAATTTAAAATTATGCTAATAAGTAAAGGATCTAAATACCCCCACTATCAGATATAGACCGATCATCCAAACAGAAAATCAATAAGAAAATAACATCCTTAACTGACACATTAGACCACCTGGGCATAATCGACATTTACAGAGCCTTCCATCCCAAAGCAGTTGCTTATACATTCTACTCTACTGCACATGGAACATTCTCAAGAATCGACCACATCCTGGGACACAGAGAGAGCCTCAACAAATAGAAGAGGGTTGAAATCATACCAACCATATTCTCTGATCATAATGCTTTGAAACTAGAGATCAACTGCAGAAAGAAAGCAGGAAGATCCACAAATACATGGAGATTAAACAACATGCAAAAACTGGGTCAGAGAAGAAATAAAAAGAGAGATCAAGAGATACATGGAAAACAAATGATAATGATAGTACAACATATCAAAACTTGTGG
>NW_006494611.1:13079041-13104974 GCF_000325575.1 Pteropus alecto | reverse complement strand
CACAGCGGAGGCAATACTTATCGACTAATTTTATGAGGCCAATATTATTCTGATATCGAAACCTGGTAAAGATAATACCAAAAAAGAAAATTACAGAAACATAAAAATCCTAAATAAGATACTAGCAAACTGAATACAGCAACATATTAAAAAGATTATACACCACGATCAAGTGGGCTTCATCCCAGGGGCACCGGGATGGTTCGACATACACAAATTGATTAATGTGATACACCACATTAACAAATTAAAGAATAAGAATCAAATGATCATATCAATAGACCCAGAAAAAGCCTTCAATAAGATACAGCACCCATTTATGATCAAAACACTCAACAAAATCAGTATAGAAAAAAAGTACCTTAACATAATAAAGGCCATCTATGACAACCCTTAGCCAACCTTTTACTTAATGGTGAAAATCTAAAAACCTTCCCTCTAAGATCAGGAATAAGGCAAGGCTGTTCACTATCACCACTGTTATTCAATATAACATTGGAAAACCTAGTGAGTGTAGTCAGACAAAAGAAAGACAAAAGGCAGTCAAATGGGAAACAAAGAAGTCAAATTGTCACTATTTTCGGATGACATGATTCTCGTTATAGAAAACCCTAAAGACTCCACAAGAACACTACTAGAGACAAAAGGAAATACAGTAAAGTATCTGGATACAAAATCAACGTTCAAAAATCCATAGCTTTTCTATAATAATGAAGGGTCAGAAAAAGAAGAGGAAAAAACCATTTATTTTGTATTTGCAACGAAAAGAATAAAATACCTAGGAATAAATCTAATGAAACAAGTGAAGGACCTATATAATGAAAACTATAAGACGCTATTAAAAGAAATGCAAGAAGATACAAAGAAATGAAAAGATATTCCATATTCTTGGATGGGAAGAATCAATATAGTTAAAATGACCATATTACCTAAAGCGTTATACAGATTTAATGCAATCCCCATCAAAATCCCATCGACATTTTCTAAAGAAATAGAAGAAAAAATCATCAGATTTATATGGAAGCACAAAAGACCCTGATGCCAAAGCCATCCTGAGAATAAAAGAACAAGGCTGGTGACGTCACCCTGCCCGACTTCAAATTGTACCGCAAAGTGACAGTAATCAAAACGGCATGGTATTGGCAGCAAAACAGAGACACGAACCAGTGGAACAAAATTGGGAGTCCAGAAGTAAACCCATATTTATATGAGCAAATAATTTTAAACAAAAAGCCAAAACATACAGTGGAGAAAGGAAAGCCTCTTCAATAAATGGTGCTGGGAAAACTGGAAAGCGAACAGCAAAAGAATGAAACTAGACTGTTGTCTATCACCACACACCAAAATTAACTCAAAATGGAGTAAGGACCTAAATATAAGACCTGAAACAATAAAATGCATAGAAGAAAACATAGGAACTAAACTCAAGCACCTTGGACTTAAAGAGGATTTTTGTGAAATTGACCTCAAAAGCAAGGGAATAAATGAATAGGACAACATCAAACTAAAAAGCTTCTGCTCTGCAAAAGAAATCGTCAACAAGGTAAAGGGACGACCATCCAAATGGGAATATATGTGCAAGCAACACCTCCGATAAAGGCCTAGTATCCAAAAATACAAAGAACTCATACGACTGGACAACAACCAAAAAACAAATAATCCAATCACAACTTCGCAGAGGACATGAACAGACATTTCTCCCTAGAGGACATACAAATGGCCAAGAAATATATGAAAAGAGCTCAACATTGCTAGCTATTAGGGAAATGCACATCAAAACCACAATGAAATACCATCTCCCACCTGTTAGAATAGCTATAATCAACAGGACCAGTAATAACAACTGTTGGAGAGGATGCGGAGAAAAAGGAACCCTCCTACACTGCTGGCGGGACTGCAAATTCGCATGGCCACTGTGGAAAACAGTATGGAGGTTCGTCAAAACACTAAGAATTGATCTACCGTATGATTTCTCTACTGGGTATTTACCCCAAAGTCTTGAAAGCCACATCCAAAAATATATTTGCACACCGATGTTCATAGCAGCATTATTCACAGCGGCCAGGACATGGAAGCAACCGATGTGTTCTATGATAGACGATTGGCTAAAGAAGCCATGGTACATACATACAATGGAATATTACTACGTCATAAGAAGAGATGAAATACTGCCATTTGCGACAACATGGATGGACCTCGAGACAATCATGCCAAGTGAAATAAGACAGACAGAAAAAGTTGAAAATCACATATAACTTATATGTGGGATATAAACCTAAAAGCAAGGAAACGGCAGGACAAACAAACAGAGACTCATGGACATGGACTATAGCCTACTGGTTACCAGAGGACTATAGACTAGTGGTTACTAGTGGGATGGGGGAGGAGGGGGAAAGAAGACGCGGTAAAGGGGGTTAAATATAGCATTTAGAGGGAGGGCGGAGTGGATAAAGGGGATTAAATATATGGTAGCCGAAAGAAACTGGACTTTGGGTGGTAAACACACAATAGAATATACAGATGTCAAATGATAACGTACACCTGAAAATTATATAATTGTATTAACCATCGTTACCCCAATCAACTTAATTCAAAGAATAATAAAAATATAAAATTATGCTAATAATTTGTCTCTTTCATCTTCAATTCCTACATACAGCATCCTGCTACCTGGGTCAATCTCTTTTTTTCATCCTTGTTTGATTTCTGATTTGCGGGAGAGCGGAGCGTTAACATCCGCCTACTGAGAATGATGTTTTATGTACATTTGTTAAATTTGATCGGATTAAGAAATTTACTCTCTTCTCTTATTTTTCATGAGTTTCTCACGAATGTGTATGTCATATTTTCATACCGATTTTCTGCATCTATTGGTATGGTTGTATAGCTAGGCCCCACTTTTCTCTCTAAAGGTACATATTATGAGTGTACATACACAGCTGGATTTGATTTCCCACATTTAGTTCTGTATTTATCTTCGTAAGAGATTTTTGGTCTACAATTTTTCTGGCTCTAAATTTTCTTGTCAAATTTCTGATATCAAAGTCATGCTGTTCTCATGAAACAGCATGGTGAGCAATGTTCCATAGTGTGGGTTTATTACTGTTATCTTCCCCTCTTCTACCTGTGGCCCCGTAGCTGTGCCTTCAAAACGCCTGATAACTCTTTGTTAAATATTTTTTTGTTAAATAACTTTGGGTTATATTATTTTTAGATGGTGTTTATCTTTTCCCAGAAAGGGTTCATCGGTCTCCTATGAGGCAGTAGGAATGGTGCAACGTTTTCTTTGATTATAATTTGGACATAGACACAGACTGAAATTAACTTTAGGTGTCAGCTTCCTTTTCTGAAGTTCTCCAACTATGGAACCTTGAGACCAGTTTTTGTCTCAGCAGATTTCCAATGCTTTTGAACACAAAATTTCTGATTATAGTTAGATTTTGTATCTGGTATAGCGCAAGCTCCTGTATTCCTCTCGAAGACGCAACATATAACTATCTCATTTTAAAAAATAACGTAACAAAGTTTGTAGTTTTTTGAGGAAAGAAAGTAATGAGATTAGTAAGGCTTTAAGTACAAACGCCAGTCTTTGGAGAAGATAGAATTGATGACTTTACTAAGAGGGATGGGGACTGCCTCGACGATCACAAATTGGGTACAGGGCCTAGGACTTCAAGTCCACTGTATTTTCAACAAAGATTACAATGAGGAGAAAACTTTTCTATTTGAATATTTTGGTGTCCGAGTAATGATTTTTAAAACTCGTTTCTCCTATTTCCAAATAAATGGGAAATGAGGGACTGGGAATCAGAACGGAATTGCTCATTTAACCACTCCATCGGACGTGGGAATGATCATTTCCTTCTGCATGGGACTCCCCAGTGTAGAAATATGCCATAGTGGATGGCGGATTCTACCTTCTCTCCAATGAAATAAGTGACTTCTCCTACCAAAGGCTGGAGCCACTGAGCTAGGTGGACATCATGTCCTAAGACAGGAGTTGGTAACTTTGTTGCAAAGTGCAAATGTGTAGCTGTTTTAGACTTTGTGGGCCTTGCAATGTCTGATGCAGTATTCAAAACTGCTATCGTAGCATGGAAGTAGTCGTAGAGCATATGTAAACGAATGGGAATGGCTACATCCCACTTGCTTTGAAACTGTTTTTGTATTTCCCAAATTTTATTCTTCCTTCATTGTGTCAGGTTGAAATGCTTAGTTCATGGGCTGTACAAAAACAGGTGGTATGCTATATTTACACATAGGTGATTATTTGTCTAACGGAACGCTTTGCAATGATGCAAGATTGATCAGTGCTTTTGGGGGTGAGGGTGGAAGAGGCAGGGTGAATCCTGTGTAAATAGTATTTGCCAGAACAAATTACAGTTTTAGCGTTTGTGTTAAAACAGGGATCCATTCAGGTAAATTTTTACATGTGGTGTAGAGTAATGGTCATGCTTCCTTTACTTTCTGTCCAAACGTGGTGCTAAGCAAGATGGATTGAGAAGGTCGGGCACCCAGGGACCTGTGGACTCGGAACTTCAAACCCTATTGGCATCCACTTTAACAACCTCTTTGCCACTAGTCTTAAACCTGTCCTTGTTTATTGTTACCTCTTGCTCAAAGTGCCAGTTCCCTTCTTTGGACCTGGGTCTCACATGAACAGATCATAAGATCGGACTAAGTGACTTCCAACATTGCTTCCAGCCCCATGACTTTTTCATCGCTCACTTTATCTTCATCTGTTCTGTCCAGGGCACAACTATATTAACATCTCTGACATCTGTGCTGCATGATGACAAAGAATTTCCCAACCCGGAGGTGTTTGACCCCGGGCACTTTCTGGACGAGTGTGGCAATTTTAAGAAGAGTGACTACTTCATGGTTTTCTCAGCAGGTAATAGAATTTTATTCCCTTCAGCACTTCAGAAGACAGAATACCTTTTGGGGATCAGCTGGATCTTTCGTAATCCTCACTCGGGGACTAGTAGAATCACTCGTTGTCCATGATCGGGGCCACGATACCCGATACCAATGCCCGTGCACATTCCCGCCTCGTGATACATCCTCATTATGAGGCCAGATCATTGGAGCTTTGGAGAGTTGACTCGGGTCTTCCAAACTAAGAACTGAAATTTGCGCTGGGTCCTCAACAAATAAGAGAAGGGCATCCTAGCCAAAAAGGAACAGTGTTATAGAAAAGTTGAAAGTTCGCGGTGTATTGGAAATTGATAAAGAGTAGGTATACTGAGAGCGAGAACAAAGGCAATGAAGGATGTGAAGAAATTCATGAAACATCAGACCAGGGACAGAACGTACAACTAATGTCTGTACGATTCTACAAAAAGCTTGCTGGAAACTTGAAAGAGCAGTTATAATGTGACAATACTTAATAGAGTGCTTGGCATAGTGCTGATACTCAATAGTAGTTGTTAAAGGAGAATACTCATTAGGATAAGATGTTAGGTGGCTAGCATGTGCATCCAACCTTTGTCCATCTGTGTATGAGCCGTTCTACCTTCTGTCCATTATTCAACCATTAATCAAATATTTACTGCATATTCTCTTTCCGGCATCCAGAAACTCAGTGTCTCTGTGTTTGCTACTTGCAGGGAAACGGATGTGTGTAGGAGAGGCCCTGGCCCGCATGGAGCTCTTTTTATTCCTGACCGCCATTTTGCAGAAATTCACCCTGAAATCTGTGGTCGACCCAAAAGACATTGACACCACGGCAATTGTCAATGGGCTTATTTCTGTGCCACCTCCTTACCAGCTCTGTTTCATTCCTGTGTGAGAAAGGAGAAACCATGGGTCTTCTCTTGAGATGTTGTCTGCAACTCCCTCTCATCTGGGCATCGTTTACCTGCTTCCCTCTTCATCCTCTCTGTGGAGTTTCTTCTCTGACCTCTTCTTTCCTCATCACCCATTCTCTCCAGATCCAGAAACATTCATTCTCCATGAAGGGAGAATTTGCCGAGTTTCACTGCAGAATGTATCTGTTATTCCCTATACTCTGAAACAATTGTATGGGCCATCACATATGCTAAACTTATAGATTCTTGAGTGGTACTACGAAGCCAACATGAAATAGAGCAAGATGTTTTGTGTATGCCAATGCAGAGCCATTTCTCTCCCGTATGTGCTAAAAAAGCATGATTTGCTGAATGGGATCTCAGACTTTCCTTCCTTTGTGCAGAGGGCAGGTAAGAAATTAAAGAAAATAGTCCAAAGGGGCCGTGCTCATCCTCATAAGGATACTCACAGAGAAAGACAAAGGAGATGAGGCAGGAAAGCCCTCTTGGCTCTGTGTCACTTAGAGTTACTCGAGGTTTGGATGTAAAGGGAGAAAAACTGTGTTCAGGAGCAGCTTCATCACATAGAGAAACATTAAGAACAGTGATAGTGAGGAATTAGATGCAAAATAAGCCACAGAAGATAAAAATGAAAATCAGAACTGAAATTTAAAAATGTTAAACAGGAGGTCAATAGAAAAAATCAATGGGAAAAGAAGCTGGTGTTCTTGAAAAGTTCCATAAAATTAATAAATTCACGGCCAGTCCGCCCCGAAAAAAGAGAGATCACAAAAGACTAAAAACCAAGGTAAATAAGGTCCTATTGCTTTGATGCTATAAACATTGAAATGATAATAAAGGGATATTGTGAACATCTCTATGCCTATAGCTTTGATAACTTAGATGAAATCGGCGATTTCCTTAGGTACACAATCTGTTATCATGACACAGGAGGGAGCACCATCAGCAATATGTCATAATAGGAAGCCCTGAACTCTTGTTCCCCCAGTGGACACACTGACTGATGACAAGACGTGAATCGATTCCCTTTGTAAAAATCCAGAAAGTAGTTGGAAGACTCCTGTACCCTGAGCCAATGTAAATCTAGCCACCTGAAAGCTAGAAAGAAAAGAGGAGATACATTCTGGCCATACTACCAACACTAGCAAAGTGCCATATTGTTGGGCAGGAACCCCAAAGCCCCCAGCTTCTCCCTGAGGAGCAGAGGAGTGAGACTACACATCTGTCATCTCAAACTTTCATACCATTTGCAGAGAGTTGCATGAGGAACAGAATTCTGTCTTACTCGTATGGAGCACTGATAGGAGTCGGCATACCATAGACATTTTGAGGGTGCTTGAACAAAAACAGCATTAGCAAGACTGTTAATGGCATTGACCCTTCAGGAATGAAGACCTGGGTCACCTCGTCCACCATGTAAATGATTACGAGGCATCACGATGTCCAAATTGGAATGGATAGTAGAAGAAGGAAGTTATACAGTTGAGCTAAAACCATGTGACCAGTCACAGACGGGATAACTGTAGTGGTTTTACCTATTTTTTCTTTAATTGTATATGAATTTATTTGCATACGTTTTATGATGTGAACTCTTTTTCCGTATTCGTCCCATTCCCATGTTCCCACGAGCAAGTATGAAATGTGTTCATAGTGGTTAAGCTCGTATGTCAGGATGTTAAAAGGTGAGTGTGACTCAGCTAGGAAAGGGCTAAACATTCTCCCAGGTAGATAAAGGGATTTATGGGACATCATTATTCTCTTTTAGGGAGAGGGTTAGGGTTTTCTCAGTTGTCCCAGGAATAGTCGAGTCATGTTGTGTGGAAGCAAGATTTAGCTATTGAAGTTAAATTGGCTGAAGAGATGAGTCGGATGTGAACTTGACAAGGGTGGACAGTGCTGCTTTTCTATGATGTCAGCTGGCCGAAGCTGGAAGTACATTTCTTTCATGGTTCCATGTTGGAGTTGGCCAAGAGGTACCCGTGCAAGACCTATAAGGTCGAGGTGAAGCAGCTGCCATCATCCCTGTAGGTAGTGCCTAGATGCAGTGAGAGGAAGATGCAGATGTGCCAGTGGGTTCTAGCTTGTCCTTGCTCTCCTCTGTTTTGCCACCAGCTCTTTTTTCCTCCTGGTCTATCCTACTCACCGAGAGCAACCCCCAGTCCACCATCAGATGCAGAGGCACCAGCCTTCCTCTCTGTGTCCTGTTTTTACTGCTGGATGTGCAGTTCCCCTGACTGTCCTGCAAGCTCTGAGTTGCCCTCACGTGACTGTTTTGGGAGGGTCGAACCCTGGCTGGTCACTGGCTTTTCTATGATCCTTACCATGCTCAGTCTGGACTTTACTTCCCCATCTTCTCCCATCGTTATATATGGTCTAGTTCTATAAATGATTAGACCATAAACTCTGCTGCATGTGTGAATCCAAAGGTCCCATAGTCCAGTGCTCAGCGAGAACAGTTGGATCGCACAAGAACCTCCGCTGCCCACAATCAACCTTCCTGGTTTGACAGACACTTGCACCCCTGGAGGCTGCTAAGTGATAGGCCAGGTACACGTGGTCTTTTCCTTCTCTCCTGTCTCTGGGTGTTACCTTGTAGCCCTCGCTGTTTAGATCCCATGACTTATTCGTGGTAATGGCCCTGGGAAGCTCCCCGGAGAAACCTGGAGAAACCTCAAACCTTGGTGGTTTTCAGGTAGCAGCAGGGGAGCAAAGTGGATTATTTGTTGCAAACTCTGAGCCTTCTCATCCCCAATTCCCAGAAATGTTCTGCAGCTGCCTGAGACCCAGTTTTGCTTATGCCAAATTGTCAGAAGACAATAATCAAGAGAGAAGAAAGAAAAACATTTCTTTGGGATCAAAGAATTCCAATTCGAGAAAGGCAGCTTCAGGTAGCAACCAAAACAGTGTCCTGCTGGGGTACAAAAGTCAGGGCTTTTTAAAAGGCAACCAGGAAGGTTTGCACAGGTCGTTCACAATGAAATTTAATTGGTGCTGGCAGCAGAAAGCCTGCATTGGTTAAGCATGAGGCATCGCTAAGTAAAAGTCCATCACTGTGACAAATTGCAGCTGTTCTTGCAGTGTTCTCAGAATCTTTATTGTTTGGCCCACTTTGAAAGATTATGCTCCGTTCGATGAAGACATGCAGAAGACCCACTTCCTTAATGGACTCCTCTCTCCATTTTAAAGTCCCTTAACATAAGTGACTCCAATTTATTTCACATTTCACAATTTAAACCCCATTCACATTTATTCTCATATACTACATGTTCCAGAGATGGAAAGACCTCTTTGCCCACACCAGAGCCAAAAATCTTTTAAGTACACGTCTGATAAATTGGTCCAAATGTAAACATCATGACATCCAAAATTTTGTGATATGTATGTCCCCCATAGGGACATACTTAAAAGATAAAAGTCTTGGGTTGGAAAAAAAAATGGCGCAGATGGTAGAGGCTCCGTTCATCCCTCTGGCGACCAAATCAAAGTTGTGATGGAAACAAGGAGCATCAGCAAGGAAACATTGCCGGGGGATCTAGATGAACAAGCCATACAACTAGGGAGAAATCCAAGAAAGCGCCCTGCAATGGCAGAACGTAGGATGCGGCGAGGGCGCTGGGCTGTCCATCCCGAACGGCTGAGTGAGATGGAGGCTGTTGTAGCGGCAGATGCCTCTTAAGCGGTCCACATTGCAAGCAGATTTTCGTGGTGACGCGCCTACTCGCTCTGAACACCAGCGCTGATCTGGCTGCACGTAGGGGGGACCGGGGACTTACAGGGAGATATTGCTGGAGTGGGGGCTCAGCGAGGCTCACAATGTACAGAAGTGCCGGCAGGATCTGTTGCTCCCTGTTGAGCCTTCCCCACCACCAGTGCTCTGGACAGAGAGCCGCCATAGCCCTGACGTCATCAAACTGGATAACAGACGTCCCTCCGCCCAGAGGATTCCCTGAAACCCCGCCTCCCCCAACTCACAGACCGACTCAAGCCACATCCAGGTATATCCTCAGCGAGTCAGGTGCTCCTTGTTGAGCAGCGCCTAGACTCACACTGGAGGCAGCTGGCCTCGGTTTCTGGTGTGGCCTTTTGAGGCAACTATAAGCACAGCATCTGTGGATTGCTTGCTGAATCTTAACAGGTGGCCCCAGAGGGGCAGAGGTTTGGGCTAAACTTGGCCTGCAGCTGAACCCCTCTCAGGACTGTGCCACTGGACACCTACTTCACAAATCCACACTAATAAGACTGCGAAACTTAGGAGCTTTGCTTAGTACATTAAAACAGACACAGAGGGCAGACAAAGCAGCAGAAACCACATGGGAGAAGAGAACAGAGATCTAGATATAATGGAGTCAAGTAATCTAACAGATGCAGAGTTCAAAACACTGGTTATAAAGATGCTCAAGGAACTTTTGAGAAGTGCAGATAAAATCAACAGATAAAAACATAAAAATGGAAATGGAACAGAGCAAAGGGAACCAATCTGAAATGAAGAACACATGACCCGAGATGAGAAGTCTATTAAATGGAATAAACAAAGGAATAAACAAAGCGAATAAAGAAAAGGATCAAATGAGAAAGCCAAGGACACGCAATCACAATTTTGTGATATAAGTATGTCTCTATAGGACGTACTTAAAAAATAAAGGTCCTTATTGTTTATCTGAACTCACCTTTAAATCAATGTCCTGCATTTGAATTTATTAAATCTGGCAATCCTATCTACAGGAACACCATTGGTGCAGATGACAAGGAATTACTCTTGTCCACGACTCATTTATTTGGTTCCACGTCCTTTCAACCAAGGAGTAAATCTCACCGGCAATGTCCCGCCTGTCCAAGGAATCTTTCGACATCTATTTCTACTACTATCAAATACTTCTTCAGTGTATGTGACAGAGCGATCATTGTACAAGAAAAATAGGACAAGGTTAGTACCAAGGAGTTACGGAGAGTTCTGTGCAAGTGACTGGTGTGACCAGAGGTGTCATCCCATGTGGAGTCAGGGGCAGCAGGGGACGGGGTCGGAGTTGATGGCCCTGTGTCAGTTGGAGCATAATCCATAGGTTTTGGCTTCTATACCTGGCTGGGAACGGAGCCCTCAGAGGGAGCCCTAGGGACTTCAGGCTTTAGTTGGACATCTGGCAAGTGTGACTGGAGGGCTGCCTCAGAAGTGAGCACACAACTGGGTCACAGGAGATGTGGGACGACGAAGAATTTGGTGGTGTTCACGATGCACTGTGGTCCCCGCAGGTGGAAAGTTCAAGGAGTCCTTCATCTAGAATCAAATCACGCATCCTCTGTGCAGGGCCTCCCAGTGTGAGGGGAGGGATGACCCAGCTCGAGGTGACAGCTCCCAAAGCGGGCTCAGGGAACAGGAGGCAGAAGAAGTCAACCCTAGATTCCCAGGGATGGGGTGTTTGGGCTGCCCTGATGGCTGATTGAAGGGCCTCCTGAATCCCTCCAGGTTCTCGAGGGGAACACATGAATCCGGTGAGAGCCTGGGGCTTTCCTGGGAGTGCCTCGCCTTGGAACCTTCAGGAAATGGAGCCATCTTTGAGTGGAGAAGGGAAACCCCTGCTGAGGTGGAGTCCATGTGAGCAATGTCATTTCCAAGCCCACCCGCCACAGCGCTCAGACTGCTGAGCAAGGCCTTGTGCTGCAGGGGCCCTGCATAGCCAGGGCACCAGCCCCGGGCTTTTCGCAATTGTCCACCACTCAACACTCAGTTCAAAACTATTCTTTAAATCAGCAGATATTTATTAAGGCCCAGAAGTATCGTTTGCTTTCTCTTGGCACAGTGTTTCAGAAAACATTAAAGAGGGCAGAATACATTGATATTTCAAGGGATTCTGGTGGCTGAACTTCTCACAGAAATATATTCCTTAGGGAAAGTAAGTGACCTGTCGGATCAAGATTTGCACTTCGTTATTTAGATAGCATAATAGAATAATAGCAGTATAAAAGGCATTTGCTTAATAAAACTATTCTGAAAACTGTAATACAGTCAAGTTACAAAGTGAACACAAGTGAAACCAGTCAGGAGCCTGTTCTTGGCTGAACAGTTTCACCTTCAGAGAATCTGGCCTTTACAGTTTTTTTCACAACTATTTCTTCCGGGGTCTGCCACAGTTGGGTCACTGTCCCGTGACTTCAATGAACTGTTTTCTTGAGTTTAACTTCTCAAGATTAACCCATTGTTATCCGTGGGAAAATGAAACTTATCAAGCTTCTCCATCATTACCAGAAGCATTAAGTTCACCTCGTCATTGGACTCAAGTGAATGGGAACTACTTCCATTTATCACCACAGCTCCTGCCCTATAAGGAGCCACGGGGAACAGGGATGGGCGGCTGGTTTATCCTGTTTTCAGTCCTGCCTTCCGCATGTCCCCACTGTCAGGAGGGAGGGAGTCCAGCGGCAGTACAGCAAGAGGTGAGGTTCTGCACAAAGACTTTTCACTCTCGGGACCTGCCCCAGGGACTGGGCCTTCCCGAGATTGGTTGTAAGAAGAACGGAGACACAGGTTGTGGTGGTGCGGAAAGGAAGCGCTCCGCTTTCTTTGAGTTTTCGGACCAGTTATTTTGGATGCAGGGGAAACTTCAGATTGAGAATGAAAGGATGAGGACAGCCTGGCACTCAAGGAGAGGGTCCCAGGAGAAGGACATGGAACCCTCCTGTCTTAGAGAAGTGGCTCCCTGTGCACAGAGATCAGGGAGCATGGGGTGCTGCTTCCTGTCAAATGCTCCAATGGGATAATGAACTACCTGAGACTCCATGTCTGGAAGCTGCAAGGTCATCAGCGTTGGGTAGTTTCTTCATGTCAAGTCTGCAATCTCCTCTCTGCAGATGGTGAGGTTTTTTCCAGCCTCCTGAGCTCTCAAGCAAGAGGACTAACTTCTTTTGGTGACTACCGCATAAGGTATATGAACATCAAATTGCTGTGTTGAACTCCTGAACCTAACTTGATATCGTATGTCAACTGTAATTGAAAACAAGTTTTAAAAATATCTCCTGGGAAGTTCGATGGCATAGGAAGCGCTAACTCAACAGGTTTCCTATTGCTCAATGCTTTTTCATTTCTGCACATTGACTTTAATTCAAGTTATTCCTAATTATATCAATTGATAGGAAACAGGGGGCCTTATACATATTAAGTTCATGGCTCATTTGCATATGACGATTTTATATTACAGGTCTCCTAGCAAATAAAGAAAGCCTTTCCACTAATTTAATTTCTTTGTCTGTGTTTTTTTAACCTGTTTTCTGTGGATGGCAATACAGAGCAATATAATAGAAGTCCACAAAAAGGCAAATCAATCAAATTCCAAGCTGGTTGGAGGTGATGGACACCGTCTCCTCGAGAGGGAAATCCTTTTTTGCTTATAACGAAGTGAAGAATTCAAAAGATTCCACTACTCAATTTAATATTTGTGGTTGCCCTCCCAATGACTTGAATTTGAGATAAAATTTTCTCATTATACTTTTACTTTAGGCAATCCGTTCGGTCCTTATTTTTTGTTCATTTGTGTTAGTTTTTCTTCTCAAACAACATGGGTGGCTTCTGATTTTTTACATTTGTTCTTTCACATACCTGAATTTACTCATAATTTCTTGCTCTTTAAGGTTTGTCTTTGATTATTCTACACATGGATTCTTTAACTATTCATTATCTCTGAAAAGTTCCCAGGTCACTAAACATTTTCTTTCTCTGTCAGTGTTGAATTGCCTACAAGTTTGGCAGACAGATATGACTCTGTGCTGACAACTTGAATTACTAATCTTTACAAAAGAGGCCTACGAGGTATGGGAGCATAAATAAAGGCCCTGGATGTGAATAATGTATTAGAAAAAATACTTATTTAGCTAGAATGTACGGTCAACTCAAGTTTAAGGAAAAAGTAATATGCTGATTTTATGCATGCTGAAATTTTTCTGATAAGAGCATTTATAGGTAGGTATTTATTGGAAGCTTCTAAAGTTACCTTTTACCTGATATACCAAAGACAAAGACTTTTTCTTTGTGTATTTAATGATTTAATAAAAATGTTTCTAATTCTTTAGCCTCGCCCTGTGATCCCACTTTTATCTTGGCCCGTGCTCCCTACAATGTGATCCGCTCCATTATTTTCCAAAACCATTTTGATTATGCAGATCCCAATTTTCTTATCTTGATGGGAAAAGTCAGTGAAAACCTCAATATTATGAAGCTCCTCGTAGATCCAGTTTAAGCCAAGATCCTTTCTTCCTGACATACCATTAATGCTCTTTTCTCTGACAAGTCCAAAATTCTATATGGACCAAGCCGTGAGGGGAATGTTTGAACACCACAGTCCTACCCAGAGCTTAGCATTATGGAGCGCACATATGGGAAAGATGGCCGATCCATTTACTTCTCACACGCACAAAATGAATGTTCAAACACAGAGCTGGAATTCAAGCCAACTGACTCCCTGTCTGGTGGTTTTTCCACTAAAGTGCAGCTTTCAAAGCCCAGTTGCCATGAAGTACTTTAGTAACTGTTTAAAAGCATGGCTATGGCACTAAATGGACATCAGGTCCTTTCTGAAAGGCTTTCATTACCCACAACACGTGGAGACCTCTTCTTCACATTACTTGGCAGCAATATCCTAATTTAGGGTATCGAAGAGGGAGAATGTTTGGGACCACAGGTACTGCCAGCAAACACTGACCAGAAGAAGAGTGTTTGATTCTTCAGCTAGGATTCTAGCTGACAAAGTAAGTGGGTTAATGATGATAAATCAATGGGTTTTAAGGCATAGTAACCACTAACAAAAATCACAGTTTTACCCTGTGCTGAGCTGACATGCCTTGTATTGTGTCTAAAAGATAATTGTGTGATCTTAGGGCAATCACTTAACTGCCCGTGTGCACAATTACTTTATCCATAAAACGTTCAATTGGATTTCTTGCTGTCTTCAAGTCTCATGCAATTCTAAACTACTGATTTCATTTCTGAGGCTGCTCGATAAAAGTCAAAACAGTAGGGACCATCTTTGTGCTCTCTATCAGGTTGCCCAAACTCAATCTCTGTTTCATCTACAAAATGTATATCATAGTAATTCATGCCATCCTGTTCAAGGCTTTAAGGAAGAAATGATGAAAATAAACCCAGATAATTGGTATAAATATGCTTTTATACTCCAAAATTATGTGTGAGTATTGAAATGATTATCATCTTTCATCCTCTGGTCAAAATTTTCTTCCTCAAATCTTTCCACCATCATAGAGAATTAGTTTATATATATAGTAAAATGTTCCTTCTAAAGAAGGAGAATATTTTGTAACTATCTTTGTAGCTTCAGGATCTAACCAGGGCTTAACATATGGTGTATATGTCTTCGAGAAATATTTATTTAGTAAATATAGTTTTTCTCTTTTAGGTCTGTAACAATTTCCCTGCTCTCACTGATTATTCACCAGGAATTCATAACAAATTGTATAAAAATTGCTTATTTAAAAGTTATGTTTGAGAGAAATGCAAATTAAAACCGCAATGAGATATCACCTCACACCTGTCAGAATGGCTATCATCGATAAATCAAAAAACAGCAAGTGTTGGTGAGGATGCGGAGAATAGAGAACCCTTATGCATTGTCGATGGGATTATACATTGCAGATTGGTACAGTTGCTGTGGAAAACAGTATGGAGGTTTCTCAAAAAGTTAAAAATGGATATACCTTTTGACTCAGCAATTGCACTTTTGGGTATTTATCGAAAGAACACCAAAACAATAATTCGTAAAGACCTATGCACTCCAATATTCATGGCAGCACAATTTACAATAGCCAAGATATGGAAGCAACCTAAATGCCCATCAACAGATGATCGGCTAAAAAAATTATGGTTCATATATAGAATGGAATATTACTCAGGCATTAAAACAAATGAAATCCTACCATTTGCAACAACATGGATGGAGCTAGACGTTATTATGCTGAGGGAAATAAGTCAGACAGCGAAAGAGAAATACCATATGATTTCACTTATATGTGGAATCTAAGGAACAGAAAGAACAGACGAATCAAAAACAGACTCACAAAAATAGTGGACAATTTGGTGACAGACAGAGGGGAGGGGGTTTGGAGGCTGGGAGAATGTGGTGAAGGATTAAAGAAGTACAAATTAGTAGTTGATAGCTAGGTGTGAGGATTAGGAGCATGGCCCAGGGAATGCAGTTAGCATTAATATGATGGCTAAGTGGAGGGTCAGGGGAGGGAGGGAGCAATTGGGGGAATCATTTTATGAACAAGATAGATATCTAACCAATGTACTGTATACTTGAAACTAATTTAAATAAGTTCATTTAAAAAGTTCTGTTTGGACAATCATTTAAATAGCTTTACTTGTATTATTTAAACACTTTGCTGTTATGGTATGTTTCTCTGAAAGCAAACAACACAACATAAAGTTGGATCTGAGGAAAATCTTCATGCCATAAAAGAAGTCACAAAATGAAATTTAGTCATTATATTTTATTTTCTAATATAAAATGTTCAATTGTCTCTTTAGGTAACATTTCTATCATGAATTAAAATTTATAGTGAACTTAAAAAAAAGTTATGTTTGAACGAAAATGAAAGATCACCAAGACAAATCGTCATACTTCATTGATTGTTTTCTGATCAAAATGGAACAGATACGTTTTGATTTCTTGTGATTTTGTGGTTTATTATTTAATTCTGTAGTAACTAGGGTTGTTTAAATAGTGAGGCAATAAATGCCTGACTAGCATTTTAAGTACCTATGGTATGCATGAATCTGCACTAAGCATCATGGACCACATAAAACTGAAGTATTAAATAACTAGAAGACATAGACCCTGTCCTTTAGATATTAATAATAATCTACCTGAGAGACAGAAAGCATATATCAGATGAAATGTAAACAATTACAAACAAGTTAGAAAATATAAAATATTATACTATAATATGAAAATGGTTACGATCGATGCATATGGTATGTGGGAGAATGGAAAGGAATGGCTTAACTTAGGTAGACTTCCTGCGTGTCATGATGTTTGATGTAGATCTTAAAGTATTTGCAGTGGTGGACAGTGTGGGGAATTTCAGGTGGGCTGAATGATGCAGGTAAAGGTTCAGAGGTGTGTGATGGAAAAGGTTTTAGGTGGATGGTAGAAAGAAGACTTAAGAATGCATCCAAAAATAAATTTGGATAAATATGAGGTTGAATGCTGGCATGGAAAGTTTTGATTTGATCAGGTAGATGCATAAACTAGAACAAGAACAGAATATAGATAATAGAGAAAACTATTCTCTTTCTGTAGAACAATCTATACAATAAGAATGAAGCCTAAGGACAGGCTGAGCAATATTCATTTTTTTTAACTCGGTTCTTATGAGAGAATGGACCATGGAAATGCAGGGGAGTCAAAACCAAAGTTATCCCTCTTGTCATAGTCTCAGAGTTCTAGGAACAGAATCAAGTATGCAGTCTCATGGAAGTCAAAGAATCAGCAGCCTTTTAGAAAAAAAAAATCAGATATTAGATAAAAATTGGAAGTAAAGATGCTATACTTGGGAAGGCCTTTTAAAGTGGTTAAGAATGTTTTAGAGCAGCTCTGTAGAGAAAGGTTTTAGTAGAGAGAGGACGATGAGAGCCAAGTTATAGGAGCTCATGTGAGAAATTTCAGCATGAGACCAGATACCCTATTTGGAAAGTTTAACCAAGAAAGGAAAGATTTAGATCATGAATTTGAATAGCGGTAGGATTGAGTTCAAAACCTGTGTGAGCGGGGAAATATAGGTATTATATAAAGACACTAGTGTAGGTGAACTGAGGCAGAAACCAGAACACACTTCAGAACTAGTTTCAGAGAAGAAAATCCTTCCTTTGAGGCCACGATTTTTTATTCAACCACTTTGTAAGAATAGGTAGAAATGAAAAATTATCGAGAAGGCCAAAATGGCAAGGAGCCAAAAATATTGAAGGAGATAACTTTAAAAGAATTATCTATGGAATTTGAGCTAGATATTTTTGACTCATGTGTTGCAGACGGCATACCATTAAGAAGCTGGAATGGTTTAAAGAAACTGGAAGAATGAAGAAATTACTTCCATTCTCTGCCTTCTCTTATGGTAGGACAATGATTCTTATCCTTTTCTGGGTGTTTTTAATTTGAGAATATGATCAAATGTGTGAACTCCTTCCCATATTCTTCCCAGAAGAATGCACCTACATGAGCTCTCCATATTTTGCACACATTTAGAAGGGTTTCCTTAATGCTATGAAGCCTCTTTATTAATCAAAGAGAGATCTAAGATCTCCAGAATTTCAATTTTAAACAGCCGTTTTCTGAATACAGTATTTTAAAATAACATTGTTTTCTGTGTCTTACTATTGCACTTAGTCTGCCTAAATTTTTTTTTTTGGTTACAGATTTATATTGAGATACAATTCATGTACCTTACAATGTACCCACTAAAGTGTACAATTCAATGAGTTTTAGTATATTCACAGAGATGTGCAACCATGACCACAATCAATTCTAAAACATTTTCATTGTCCTGAAAAGAAACCTCATACCCTTTAGCAGTCATCTCTCATTTCCCCCCAACTAGACAGTCCTAGGCAACCACTAATCTACTTTGTCTCTGTATATCTTCCTAATCTAATCATTTAACATAAGTAAATTTATACTATATAGTCTTTTATAACTGGCTTCTTTTACTTAGCATAATGTTTTCAAGATTCATCATTGTTAAAGATGTATCTATACTCCAATTTTTCTATAGTTGAATAATATTCCATTGTATGGATATAACATTTTATTTATTCATTCAGGTGTTGATGGACATTTTAGTTTTTCCATTTTTGACTGTTTTGAACAATGCTTCCATGAACACTCATTTACAAGTTTTTGTGTGGACATAGTTTTTATTTCTCTTGGGTATATATCAAGAAGTAAAACTGTTGGGCCACATGGAATACTGTACATTTCATTAATAATGTTATTTTAAACATTTAAAATTAAACATCTGAAAATATTTATTTAATATATTAAATTTAAGCATAAGGTTACAGAACAATAAATGCAGTATAAGCCTCATGTTCTTATGCTTTCTGCTAAGTCTCCCTTCATTCCTAGATAAAATGTGTCAAAAGTTCACACAATGTCCATTGATACACTGCTATCATGTTCAGAAATTTATTCTAAGGAAAATCCCAAGAATTATGAAAATATTTGCAATAATTGCATTTTAAATATTAATATCAGCAAAAGAAAAGGGAAACACCCCATCTGGACAGTAATATAACATTGGTTTTAAACATAATAATGGCGTCACCATAAAGAATATAGTATTATTAAGTTGATAATGTTCTTGAAAAATATTTAAATATTGAGGTTAAAAACCACATGTCTCATGATTTTGATCTTACTCCTTTCCTGCTAAGTCTCTAGCCCACCCCTTTCTCTTCTACCCCACTCCAAGTCCTGCATGTGCACACACATAGGCACACACCAAGCAGATTTACACTGCTGTTTCTCCATCCCTTCACACCTACACTCCTCCGGGTGATCTGTAAAGCAGCCCTACGCATTGAGAAGGTTTTGGTGTGAACCACCAATGCTTTTTCCCCTCAGTCTTACTGAGATAAAACTGACATTCAGCACTGTATAAGGTTAAGGTGCACAGTAGAAGGACTTGACATACATATATTGTGAAACATTTGCAATGTTTATCAAGAAGTTACTAAAGAAGTTGCTTAGTTTTTCAAGTTATTGTGCCCAAAACTACTAGCTGATTACCATAATCTATGTTCTCTTCTTCCTGGGCACACAGATACCCACATTGCCCAGTTCCTCTGAGATTTAGGTATAACCCTGTGACTAAGTTACAGCCCATGCAATGTAAAAGAAGTGTTGTGTACCACTGTCATATCCGATCCATTAAAAACACTATTTGCTCTTTTCCTTGTTCTTAGCTCCCTCCACTACTATGCAAAGAGATGAATCCTGGGTGACACTGGAAGCCACATGTTGAAGATATCAAAGCCCTTATTAACTTGGTGTCTAAAAAGGTGAACCACTTCACTTCTTACTACTGTTATGTGAACAAAAAGTAAAGATCTATGCACTCCAATATTCATGGCAGCATAATTTACAATAGCCAAGATATGGAAACAACCTAAATGCCCAGCAGACGACTGGATAGAGAAATTATGGTCATTGGAGGTCCTAGCAAGTGCAATCAGAAAGTAATAAAAGGCATCCAAATAGGAAACAAAGAAGTCAAACTGTCACTATTTGCAGATGACATGATTCTCTATATAGAAAACCCTAAAAACTCCACAAGAACACTAGTAGAAACAATAAGCAAATACAATAAAGTCTCTGGATACAAAATCAATGTTCAAAAATTTCATACCGTTTCTATACTCTAATAATAAAGTGTCAGAAAAAGAAGTGGAAAAAATAATTCCTTTTAAATTGCAACAAATTGGAATAAATTTAAAGAAACATGAGAAGGACCTATATAATGAAAACTATAAGACCCTATTAAAAGAAATTGAAGAAGATACAAAGAAATGGAAAGATATTCCGTGTTCTTGGATGGGAAGAATCAACATAGTTAAAATGACCATATTACCTAAAGCATTATACAGATTTAATGCAATCCCCATCAGAATCCCATTGGCATTTTTTAAAGAAACAGAACAAAAAAACATCAGATTTGTATGGAAGCACAAAAGACCCTGAATTGCCAAAGCCATCCTGAGAAAAAAGAAGGAGGCTGGGGACATCACACTGCTTGACTTCAAATTATACTACAAAGCGATAGTAACTAAAACAGAAAGGTATTGGCAGAAAAACAGACACACAGACCAGTGGAACAGAATTGAGAGTCCAGAAGTAAACCCATATTTATATTGGGCAAATAATTTTCAACAAAAAGCCAAAAACATACAGTGGAGAAAGGAAAGTCTCTCCAATGAATGGTGCTGGGAAAACTGGAAAGCCACCTGCAAAAGAATGTTGTCTATCACCACACACCTGTTGTCTATCATCACACACCAAAATTAACTCAAAATGGATTAAAGACCTGAATATAATACCTGAAACAATAAAATGCATAGAAGAAAACATAGGAACTAAACTCAAGGACCTTGGACTAAAAGAGGATTTTATAAATTTGACCTCAAAAGCAAGGGAAATAAAAGCAAAAATAAATGAATGGGACTACATCAAACTAAAAAGCTTCTGTTCTGCAAAAGAAATTGTCAACAAGGTAAAGAGACAACCATCTGAATGGGAAAATATATTTGCAAGCAACACCTCCAATAATGACCCACTATCCAAAATATACAAAGAACTCGTACGACTCAATAAAAACAAAAAACCAAATGATCCAATCAAAAAATGGGCAGAGGACCTGAACAGACACTTCTCCTGAGATGACATACATTTGTCAATAAACATGAAAAGATGCTCAACATCGCTAGATATTAGGGAAATGCAAATCAAAAGCACAATGAGATAACATTTCACACCTGTTAAAATAGCTATAATCATGAGGACAAGTAGTAACAAATGTTGGAGAGGATGTGGAGAAAAAGGAACCCTCATACACTGCTGATGGGACTGCACATTAGTACAGCCACTATGGAAAACAGTATGGAGGTTCCTCGAAACACTAAGAATTGATCGACCATATGATCCAGCAATATCTCTACTGGGTATTTACCCCAAAGACTTGAAAACCCATATCTGAAAAGATATTTGCACATTGATGTTCATAGCAGCATTATTCATGGTGGCCAGGACATGGAAGCAATCAAAGTGTCCTACGACAGATGATTGGTTAAAGAAGCTGTGGTACATATATACAATGGAGTAATACTTAACCATAAAAAGAGATGAAATACTGCCATTTGTGACAACATGGATAGACTTCGAGATAATCATGTTAAAAATTACATGATATCACTTATATGTGAGATATAAACCTAAAAGCAACATATGAACAGGACAAACAAACAGAGACTCATGGACATGGACTACACAGCACAGTCTGAATTTTCATTGGCCTGGTGAGCCCTGCTCACTCCACCCTGGTGACTCCCTGGGACTCTACCTCTTCCAACTTGCACAACACCAGAGACCTTTTCATGACTGACAGGCAGCCGTCGTTGGCTCCCACTGTAGTTTTTCTTGGACAACTCTTGCGGGTATATGGCCCCCAGGCAAACAGCAGCTGGCCTCAGTGGGCTCTGAGACTTCTGTGGAGTTGCCCCAGGCTCAGCACTTGTCCCAAATCTGAATCTGCATTAGCCCACTGAACACCACTTGCCCCACACTGGTGATTCCCTGAGGCCCTGTCCCACCCACCTCCCATACCATCCATACCACTGAGGCTCTTAAAGTGGCTGAGCCTTATGAACAGATAGCAGGCAGTGGCAGGCTTAGGGGTTCTCTGGGAATTTTGCTAAGCTTTCCCAAGCCTGGTACTGGTAATGGCTGGCTTCAATTTGGAGAAACATGGCCTCTCTCATGCACCTCCAGGTCTAGCACATGCAGCAACAAACCATGGATCACTTGATAGCTCCTACCAGATAGCCCCCAGACCAACTAGTCACAGGCAGCAGCTTCCATGAGGCTCCAGAACCAGCACACGCGATAGCTGGCTTCAAACCATAACAGACCATCAGTAATTAGCCCACAAGCAGCACATCCAAAGAGGGTTTCAGCAGGCACCAGAGCCTGCTGGGGTAAATCCCACTCCATCATACAGCAGCACATATGCTGTAGTCGTGGCCAGTCCTCACGGTCAGTAAGCTTGAGGGTTAATTCCACCCACTGATGTACTAAGAGCAATCAAGGCTCAACTACAAAAGGAAGGCAAACAAAACCTACACAAGGGATACTCCTGGAGCATTCAGCTCAGGTGACCAGAAAGACTGCACCACTGGGCTCCACAGGACACCTACTACATAAGGCCACCTTCCCAAAACTGGGAGACATAACAGTTATACCTAATGCATAGAAACAAACACAGAGAGGCAGCCAAAAAAAAAGAAACAAACAAACAAACAAATAAACATGCCCCAAATGAAAGAACAGGCAAAAACTCCAGAAAAAGAACTAAACAAAATGGAGACAAGCAATATATCGGATACAGAGTTCAAAACAATGGTTATAAGGATGCTTAAGGAACTTAGTGAGAACTTCAGCAAGGAGATAGCAAACACTGAAAAGGACATAGAAATTATAAAAAAAGAACCAGTCAGAAATGAAGACTATAGTAACCGAAATGAACAATACACTAGAAGAAATCAACAGCAGATTAGATGAAGCAGATCAAATCAGCAATTTAGAAGACAAGATAGCAAAAAAGACCCAATCAGAACACACACATACATACAAATTTTTTTAATGAGGATAGTTTAAGGGACCTTGGCCTGCACAGGAGCCTCTTCGAGTGTAACAACATTAGCATTATAGGGGGTACCAGAAAAAAAGAAGCGAGGGAACAAGGGATTGAGAACCTATTTGAATAAGTAATGTTGGAAAACTTCCTTAACCTGGTGTAGGAAATAGACATACAAGACCAGGAAGCACAGAGAGTCCCAAACAAGAGGAACCAAAGAAGCCCACAACAAGACACATCATAATTAAAATGTCAAAGATTAAAGACAGAGAATCTTTAAAGTAGCAAGAGAAAGGCAGTTAGTTACCTACAAGGGAGCCCCTGTAAGATTGTCAGCTGACTTGTCAACAGAAACTTTCCAGGCCGCAAGGGATTGGCAAGAGATATTCAAGGTGATGAAAAGCAAGGAATTACAACTGAGACTACTCAATCCCATGAGACTATCATTTAAAATTGAAGGAGATATAAAGAGCTTCCCAGATGAGAAAAAACTAAAGGAATTCGTCTCTAAAATAACTAGTATTACAAGAAATGTTAAGGGGACTTCTCTAAGAATTAGAAGAGGGGGAAAAAAAAGAACATAAATATGAATAATAAATGGCAATAACTATGAACCTACCAATAACCACTTTAAATGTACATAGATTAAATGCTCTGATCAAAAGACATAAAGTAGCTGAATAGATAAGAAATCAAGACCCATACATATGTTGTCTCCAAGAGACCCATTTCAGATTGAAAGACATACACAGACTGAAAGTAAAGGGATAGAAAAAGATATTTCAGGCAAACAGAATCAACAAAAGAAAAATGGAGTAGCAAATTATTTATATAAGAGAAAATAGAATTTAAAACAAAGGCTATAAGAAGAGATAAAGAGGGACATTAGATAATGATAAAGGGATCAATCCAAGAAGAAAATGTAACCCCTGTAAAAGTTTATGCATCCAAAATAAGAGCAAAACAGTCATAGTAGGGGACTTGATCACCCAATTGATTTCAAGGGATAGATCGTCTAGAAAATCAACAAGGAAGCCATAGCCTTAAATGACACATGAGATCAGATAGATTTAATTAATATTTTTAGAGCATTTCTCCCCCCCCCAAAAAAAAAGACAAGAAAAAAGAAATAAAAGGCATCCAAATTGGAAAAGAAGAAGTAAAACTGTCATTATTTGTAGATGACATGATACTATATATAGAAAACCCTAAAGATTCCACTAAGAAACTATTAGAACTGATAAATGAATTCAGTAAAGTAGCAAGATACAAAATTAATATTCAGAAATCGGTTGCATTTCCATGTACCAATAATGAATTATCAGAAAGAGAAATGAAGAAAACAATCCCATTTATGACTGCATCAAAAAAATAATATATCTAGGAAGAGATTTAACCAAAGAGGTAAAAGACTTATACTCAGAAAATTATAAGACATTGAAGAAAGAAATTGAAGAAGATACAAATAAATGGAAGCACATACTATGCGCATGGATAGAAAGAATTAACATCATTAAAATGCCCATACTACGCAAAGCAATCTACACATTCAGTGCAATATCCATCAACATACCAATTTTCACAGACCTAAAACAAATAATCCTAAATTTTATATGGAGCCATGAAAGGCCCCAAATAGCTTGAGAAAGAAGAATAAAGTTGGAGGTAGCACAATACCTGATATCAAACTATAGTACAAGGTATGGTAATCAAAACTGCATGGTACTGGCATAAAAGCAGACACATAAATCAATGCAACAGAATAGAAAGCCAAGAAATAAACCCACGGGTATATGGTCAATTAATCTGTGACAAAAGAGGAAAGAATATACAATGGGGTAAAGACAGTCTATTCAATAAATGGTATTGGGAAAACTGGACAGATAGGTGCAAAATAAATGACCACATTCTTATACAATATATAAAAATAAACTCAGAATGAATTAAAGACTTAAATGTAAGACCCCAAACCATAAAACTCCTAGAAGAAAACATAGGCAGCAAACTGTCTGACATTGCTCTTAGTAATATTTTTTTCCTGATACGTTACCTTGTGCAAGGAAAATAAAAGAAAAAATAAACAAATGGTACTACATCAAACCAAAAAGTTTTTTCTCTGTAAAGGAAACCATCAACAAAACAGAGAGACAATCTACTGAATGGGAGAAGATATTTGCCAATGACACATCCAATAAGGGGTTAATATCCAAAATTTATAAAAAAAACTCATGCAATTGAATATACAAAAAAACTAAATCCAAATGAAAAATGGGCAGAGGACCTGATTAGACATTTCTCCAAAGAGGATATACAGGTGGTCAAGTCACATGAAAAAATGTCCAAAGCCACAATCATCCGAGAAATGCAAATTAAAACCACAATGAGATATCACCTCACACCTTTCAGAATGGCCATCATCAATGAATCAACAAACACGTTTTGGTGAGGATGTGGAGAAAGGGAAACTGTTGCACCCTATTGGTGGGATTGCAAATTCGTGCAGCCACTATAGAAAACAATAGAGATGTTCCTCAAAAAATAAAAAATAGAACTACCTATGACCCAGCAATTTTGGGTATTTATCCAAAGAAATTCAAAACAGTAACTTGAAAAGATATATGGACCCTCTGTGTTCATTTCAGCATTATTTACAATAGCTAAGATATGGAAGCAACCTAAGTGCTCATCAATACACGATTGGATAGAGATGTGTTGTA
>NW_006494611.1:13073770-13078994 GCF_000325575.1 Pteropus alecto | reverse complement strand
TATGTATATGTATATGTATATGTATATGTATATACGTTGGAATATTATTTGACCATAAAAAAATGAAATCCTACCATTTGTGACAACGTGGATGGATTTGAAAGGTATTATGCTAAGGGAAATAAGTCAGACAAAGAAAGAAAAATACCATATGATCTCACTTATATGTGGAATCTGAAAAACAAAATAAACAAACAAACAACACATAAACAAATTCACAGATGCTGGGAACAAACTGATGGTTGCCAGATAGGAGGGATGTTGGGAGGCTGGGTGAAAAAGTAAAGAGATTAAGAAGTATAAATTGGCAGTTACAAAATAATCATGGGGATGTAAAGTAAAGCATAGGGTATATAGTCAATAATATTGTAATAACTATGTATAGTGGAGGTAGTAGACTAGTTGAAGGTTTCACTTCATAAATTATATAAATGTACACATGAAACTAATATAAAATAATATTAAATGTCAATTGTAATTGAAATATCAAAAAGCAGGGAAAAGATAAAGGGAATAAGTGGTTCAAACTTCCAGGTATAAAACAAATAAGTCATGAGGATGTAGTGTACAGCATAGAGGATATAGTCAGTAATATTGTGATAGTGTTGTACAATGTCAATGGTTGCTGGACTTATCATGGTGATCACTTCCTTAGGTAAAAAAATGTTGAATAACTACGATGTACACCTGAAACTAATACAATATTATATGTTAGCTACATTTTAACAAGAATCTTTAAAAAAAGATTTCCACCTGAAACAAATATAACTAATATAATATTGTATACCAACTATACTTAAATTAAAAAAAAAAAAGTATACTTTGGAAAAATAAAATGAAATAATAAAAGTCACCATATCCAAATTTAAAAAATAATTTTAACTTCTAGGTCCAGTAATCTAATAAAAATTACATTACTGAAATGATAATTATTATTACTAGTAATATTACTATTATTATCACCATCAATAGTTATGCTTTATTCAACTCCTACTATGTGACAGGGGCTATATCATTAATTTTATTCATATTATTAAATTTTCCTACCAAACCTATAATTGCTCCAAATTTCTCCTTCCTTCTTATACTTAAAATAAATATGTTTCTCCTCCTGTTTAAGAGAAGTTCCTCCATCTTTCCCCATGTGTAGACTAATAATTGTCCCTCATTATTCATTTTCTACATAATCTTTTTAGCACTAGAGAACTCTATGTTTTACTAATACATAAGGACATTTCCCAGCTTCCCTGTGTGGCCATAAAACCAATTTTCCATGAACTGAGTTTACCAGAATGATGTTTGTAAATCTTATACTGTTGCATAAAGGGTAACAGCATGAGCTCCTTTTCTCCCCCTACCCATGGACTGAAATGACAGCATGGAGATGGCCCCACTGTGACCACGCAAATGAAAACAATAGACTAGGAGCACAGGATGGTAAACCACAAGTCTGAGAAAAACTGGTTCCCATGGAAGAGAGGCAGCCTGCCAGCACTCCTCTCTATCATGTGAGATGAAAATAAATTCCTAACTTCTTTAATCCATTGTATTATTTGGGTCTTCCTCTCATGGCAACTTATTCAGTATACTAAACTTATAGTCTTTCATCTTTTCCATTGTTTGAATCCTTCTGCTACCTTATAATTCATTCTCTATAAAGCACCCAGAGTGATCTTTTCATAAGGCTAATGTTAACATGATAATCCTTTAGGCACATTAATGGCATCACATTGCTCTTATGCCAAAGACGAATATTCTTAAAATCCTTGTAAGACCTACAAGTTTTAGCTCTTGTTTACCTCTCCAATCTCATCTCATACAATGTTTTTACTTACTGTCTGGGCTACAACCAAATTGGTCTTTTTTCCCATATTCTAACAAGTAATTCTTCTCCAGATTAAAAAAGCCTAGAAGAAACTTTTATCTGATTTTTGCCTGGTTGATGCCTAATCATTCTTTAGATCTCAGCTCCAACTTCGCTTCCTCAGAGAACCTTCGCTGACTGTTCCTCAAAGCTACATGGCCTCTTTCTACTGTATCTCTGATATATGGTTTAGAATCACACACTTATTTGTATGATTATTTCATAACTACATGCCCACCCTCTAGACTGTAAATTCCATAATGCCAGGGTCTTTTTTTCATTCATCATTGAAAATTCCCAACATCTGACATAGTGTCTAACACAAAGTAGGCATTCAATAACTTTTTGAATGTACAATATACTAATAACTTGTGCAAAATAATTATTATTCAGCTTTTAAAGAAATTGAAATTAAAGCTCAGAGAGATTTTTAAAACTTCACCAAGGTTGTAAATTAATAACATGGATGCACTGAGGTCCTGACATAATCTCTTTGAATCCAGAGCCCAAAACACAGGAAGAAGGAGCTTCCAGGGGCAGTGTTCTCATAACTAGCCAACTCGGGGAAAGTAGATTTCAGATAATTCCCTCGAGATTTAGAGAGCTATTGCTATATAAATAGGTAAGAGTAAAATATTATTCACTCATTCATTGAGCAAATATAACAGAAACTGTGAAAGTTCCTAAACATTTAGTTATTTCCTCAACTTCGCATCAATGTGTGCTTCTAGGAAAATTTTAGTGCCGTGACTCTGCAAATCAGTAAATTCTCTTTTACAATTGAAAGCAGTTTCATTGCCATTAGAGTTCATCAAAGAATAATTACTAAAAAGATGACCTAGATCACAATATATGCAATTTCAACAATCATCTTATGGACCTCATTCCATCTGGCAGCCTACTCGCTATACACCATTTACAATAATTTCTGGGTGTCCAGTGGACATTTCCCTTTAAAACTATTTCTTTAAAACATCGTGCCTGGAACCATATTTTATTTAGATAGAAGCCTGTCTTATTTACTCATTGCAAACAATTAGGAGAAAATTAATCATATTTAACCTTGTTTAAGTATGTGTTGATATCAGTATTTATCTGCAGAATATTTCCAATGATTGGGAGAGGAGTGGGGCCAGGTGGCAGCTTCCCTTGAGCATGGCTTCAGTTCCATAGGAAGAGGAGAATCAAACAAAAAAGATAAATCACCAGGACTGCGAAGAGATCCATTGATGTGCTTTGTGTAAGTGCAATTGAAAACTTATAATCCAAAGATTTTATAAATACTAGATGTGAGTTGATCATCAAAAATGCAATGTCATTGAACTTTTGGATAAATATTATTTAATCTTCAGTGTACTTTGGCCTACTAGTAGAGATTAAAACAAAAATGAACAAACAAAAAGCCAAATAAACTCATTAGGTACAGTCAATAAAATGGTAGTTACCAAAGGGGAAAGGGTGTGGGGGAAGACGAAGAGGGAAAAGGGAGTCAAATATATGGTAATTGAAAGGGACTAGACTTTGGGTGGTGAGCACACAATGTAGTATACAGATGATATATTATAGAATTGTACACCTAAAACTCATATAATGTTATTAATGATTCAGAGACCTCCCTGCCCAGTTAATGAAGGGCAAGACTTGAATTCGAACCTAGGACATGTGACACATCACATATGACAATTATAATTTAAGAAAAAAGAAATGAGTGCTGATACAGCAGCCTGGAGGAAAAAATGGCCCAGTCTTAGGAGCCTTGTAGGTATGGAGGCCAACACAGGATTCCCAATGTTTTACTCTTCTACACTGCTGGAGACAAAGTGTTCACAGTCCTGCAACAGAAAGAGTCAACCTCAGAGGATGTCAGCGGGAAGGTCCTGAGAGTCAGGAGCTTCCCTCCAGAGCTTCTGTAGCAGCACAGAAACAAGGCTAATAAACAGTCACCAGCTATTCAAGCTTAGGGTGGAGGATGGGGAACTAACTACATCAAAAATATCTCAGTCTGGAAAGACTACCACATCCAGATTCCACAGACGAGAACATAATATATTTACATCAACTTGTAAGTGTAATAAAATAAAAATACCACTTTATATCACATAAAAGAACCTATTTTAAAAAGTCTTCTGTAAAACCACTATTAGATTTTTATAAAGTGCCTAGAATCTTAAAGTGCTTTTTTAAAAGAAAATAAATTGAATTCAAGAGGAATAATTCTTTTTATCTGTAGAATTCTATGAAGTCAATGAAGCACTTTTGTGAATATCTTATTATTTGAGTCTCATAATCAACTCGTGAGACAGGTATTTTTTTAACCATTTTACAAATGAGGAAAATGAGAACCAGAACTGAAAGAATTCACCCAAATTTCAACTTCTAAGGTAGAGTAAAGATTCCAGTTCTGGTTTTATAACTTGTGAATTCTGCATTGGGAAGTATTTCCATTTAATTATATTTCTCAAACATTTGTTGAGTAATTATTCTGTATCTTGCAGTCTTGCTTTGGCATTAAAAATTTAATTAAAAATTAAACAGAGTCAATAGTATCATCATGGATAAATAAAAATGAGAGTTCAGAAAAGTTTGTACCTTTCTAATCTTTAGAACTTCTGGAAGCTAGGGTTCAAAAATTCAAAGAACTTGATTTCAAAAGAAATGCAGTTATTAGCTGTCCAATCCCACATCTGATGTACACTGCCTCAGATTTCCGAAGATGAGCAGATTTTAAAACAATTACATATGCAAATTGTTTTAAAATAATTCTCTCTCTCTCATTCTCTCTCTCTCTCTCTCTCTCTCTCTCTCTCTCTCTCTCTCTCTCTCTCTCTCTCTCTCCAGAGTAATTCCTTTGCCAATTCCTTTGCCTAAGAAACTTGTGTCTTAGCTCTGTCTATGCAATCTTTCTGGAGGTTCCTATGTCATATGCTTAGGAATTTTACTCTTCATGGAAGGAAGAGAACAGAAATAATTAAGCTGGAATGGATCTTAGAAATCATCTAAAGAAATTCTTTACTTCTTATATTAAGAGCAATGTAATAATTTGCTCTTAATATAAGAGGCAAAGACCTTTACATATAGTCATACAGTGGGGTAATATCAGAGCTGCTAGTTGAAGGGTCTTTATTTCCTAAATATGAGATTTTTTAAATTGCTTGAATCTGAAGAAATTTTAACATAATATTGAGTGTAAGAAACACTTGCTTTTAAAGTTTAACTCTCTTCTACACAAATGTGAGCTAGCCTAAAGACTGTAAAAATTTGTGATAACCTGTCTTACCTCAGATGGTAGAGACATCGAAGGTTAGGGAGAAGTATCCTTTTACTTGAAACTCTCAGTCAGAGCTCAAAAAGAAACTGGAC
>NW_006494611.1:13066032-13073738 GCF_000325575.1 Pteropus alecto | reverse complement strand
GGTGACCAACAAAATCTTTAACAAAGATAAATGAGAATCTACTTTCTGGATACCCTGGCCAGTATTCTAATTTGTGGGTAGGTAGAGGACAGGCATAAATTCATGATAAAAATCATTCTATTTTCCAAGCCAGCATTGTTCGGCACCAAGAGGGAACTTCCAGCTTGAAAGAGTTCCCTTCGCCAGGAAAGAAAGAATAGAGTGAGCAACTAGCTTCTCAATCCTTTTGGGTTACTATGCAAAGGTCCTGCTTCAGTTTCACCATCCCCGTCCCAGATTGGCAAAGCTGAGATGTACAGAGATGACTAGGAACAAGGAAGAAAATCAGGGCCTGCTGATAGCAGTCACACAGAAGGAACCATTACAGTCCACAATGACCTGCTCAGCAAACAAACCCAGTAAATTTCACCACAGACAAAAATCAACATAGCCAGCACAGCCACCTGGAACCCCACTCCCCGCCACCCAGATTACATCAGCTTTTGCCCCATAGGTATTCACATTTTTTGATGTCAGCCACTAGAGTCCCTCTCTACTTCCTGGCCCTGCTTCAGCTGGAATCCAAGAACCACATCATAAGCCAGCTCAAGCCTCTGCAGTTTTGTGAGGGTAAAACACCAGCCTAGACACACACACACACACACACACACACACACACACACACACACCTGCTGTCAATTAACATCCACTGCTGGGCACATACTTGGAACTAGCTTCTCCAGCTGAGCACCCAAGTGTTCTTAGCCTGAACCCCATCGCTGGCCTCCACTGCATGTACTTGCCTGGGGGGAGAGTGTGCAGCCATGAGAGAGCTTGTGGACCCAGATCAGGTCCTGTTTTCTGACACTGGCCAGTATAACCATGCATATCTATAGTTAGACCCTCCAGCTGAACACCTGCATGCCCGTGGCCTAACCCCCATCACTGACCTTCGCAGCAGTGCACACACCTGTAGGAAAAGTGTAGACCCTAGCAGGGCCTGCACAACTGCTAGTGAGTCCTCAGTTGGCCTGATCCTCCCTGCCTACCCTGACCCCTACATAGTACATATGTGTCTGCACCTGGCCCCATCCCCGACATGGAAACTGCAGCTGAGTGTGTGCTCACCACTGTCTCTAGCTACCCATGTTTCCTCCCCCTGGTCCCTAGCTGATGGACCTAGAGGCACTGTTGAGGACCCTTATAGCCCTTACAGCCACTGCAGACTCCTGGCAGTGCTCACCAAGGTCTACACAGTTGGCAATGCTGTGAACCCCAATAGCTCTAGCCAAAGACATCGTGCCTTCTCAGAGCCAGTACTGCTGCATGTTCCCACACTTTGCTCTCTGCACCACTTGACTTGGGGTCACAGCATATTCCAGCATGCCCCTACTCACAGCTTAAAGTTTTCTCTTACTGATGTCAGTCCATAAAGACTAAAAAGGTGACTGCTTTTTCAAATCTGCAGACACCTATAGAAGTCTCCAAGGATCATGAAGAATAAGGGGGAAATGACTCCACCAATGGACTACAGAAATCTCTCATAACTGGCCCCAAAGAAATGAAGATCCAGGAATTGCTCAACAAAAAATTAGAAACAATTGTTCTAAAGATTCTCAGAGAGCTACAAGAGAATATAGATAAACAATTTAGTGATATCAGAAAAACAATAGAGAAAAAAAAATGAGAATTTCAGCAAAGAGAAAGAAAACATGAAAAAAGAACCAAATAGAAATTTTGGAGCTAAAGAATACAATGACTAAACCAAAGAATTCAATAGTTTCAACATCTGACTGGAACAAGCAGAGGAAAGAATCAGTGAGCTAGAAGACAAGTCAATTAAATTATCATTGCAGAGGAGAAAAAAAATAAAAAGAAATGGAAAAAGCCTATGAGACTTATTGGACACCATCAAGAAAAATAATGTATGCATCACTGGAGTCCTAGGAGAAGAGGGGAAAAGGGATAGAGGGCTTCTTTAAAGAAATAATAGCTGACAGCTTCTCAAACCTGGGAAGGGACTTAGATATCCAAGATCATGAAGCTAATAGGTCATCCCAAAAATTCAACCCAAAGCAATCTTCTTCAAAGCACATATAATAAAACCATTTAAAATCAAAGACAGAGAACTTTAAAAGCAACAAGAGAAATTTCTCTCATAAAAGAGAAAGGTTATTAGCAGGTTTCTCAACAGAGACCCTGCAGACCAGGAGAGAATGGGATGATGTACTTGAAATACTGAAAGAAAGAAACTGCCAACAAAGAATACTTTACTCAGTGAAGCTATCCTTTGGAAATGAAGGGAAGATAGACTTCTAAATTCTTATACATAGTAATTACAGCTATCACCACAGACTTATAGTTGTTTGCAAAGCCTGGAGATAATTAAGCATTGATATAAAAAAGAACAGAGGAGTTAAGAATGGTGAAACCCTTTTATATATTGAGAAGCTGAAATGACTGAGTGTAGGTCCAGAGAGGAGAAAAGCAAAGAGAAAGAGAGAAGAAAGATGAGGTCAGATGTTTGAAAGATTACAAGTAAGAAAAAAAAGTCCATATTGCTCTAGAAAAAAAACTTTGAAAAAAAGAGTAGAAACTACGAAAGGCAAATTTATTTTTATTGTTATATTTTGGATAAAGGAATAAGATGTTTTCTTTAGTTTGGTTTTCAAACACAAGTAAGGAAAGGAGAAGAAGGAAAAGTTCTTGTTTCCTTGTTTTAATGAAGCAAAAAAAAAAAAAAAAAAAAAAAACCCCAAAAAACAAAAAACATCAACAACCAGATTTCAAGGAAAGGTTATCCATTCAGGCCTAAGGTTCTACTTGCACAGGGGAATGCACACCATCCTGTGGCATATTCGGATATTGCCATTACCGGAATGCAGCGAGTTTGCATGTATTTTAAATTTTGACCATAATGTAACTCAACTCCTTTATTTTACAAATGAATTTATAAGGAACAAGAAAGTTTATTTTGGAGAGGAGCGCCTGTAAAGTAAAACTATTACAATAGTCAGGCTAAAATCTGATTTTTACCCTATCTCTTTATTTAGATTGAAGAATAAGCCAATAAAAGAAAAAAGAAAGTGGAGGGACAATTTGGAATGCAAGACAACAATCAGAGTTATTGTGTGAGTCGATTCTAGGCCCTTGCCCAGGAAAACACCATAAGTCATTAGAGCTGGCAGTGGGGGTTAAATCATTACTATAAAAGTTTTAACCCATCATCCAACATGAATTTGTTTTAAGATAAGCAATCCTGTGACTAGAATTGAATTATTGACAGTGAGCAAAGGGGAAACAGTGACTTAAATATACACATACATACCCTGGTATTTGGGTATATTCCAGAATTGTTCTGTGGTATATCTTTACTTAAAATATATACAACAAAACAACAATTAGTAATTAAAGAAATTTATGTTTTCGATTTTTATTTAAAGACAAACCACACTTGATAAGGTTTGCTATAACAGGCACCTAGACAAGCAAACCCATTAAAAGGCACTATAATTGGTCTGATGGCACAAAATCATCACAGGCATGGACCCAGGGAGAAAAAAGCAAATATTTCTCTGGTTATACAAATACAATCTTAAGTGGCAAATGCGTCTTCTGGATATGCTTGTTTTATGTCACTCTAATAATTTCCACATAAAATATTCACAGAAAGCTAACACACAATTATTCTGTAAGAAAACATTTCCCTTAACTGATTGTGAAAATGTATTCAAAATGTTGTATTGTCACAATATTCTGTTTAAACTGGGGAGAAAATACTTGGGTCTGAATGGGACTAAAAAGTAAAGTTTTGCTTTTCAGATTGTAGATGGTCATAAGGACCATGGCTCCCATAAGAACATCAAGAAAACACTAGATGAGCAACAAGATTATATTTATCTAGCAGAAGAGTTCAGGTTACAACTCAGTTCTAGAGGACAGCTTCTTCTTGATGACTCTTTTTCCCCTAGGGAGTAAGGAGAAATCAGCTGAATTTTGAAAGACCGAGTGGGCTAGAGTGGCAGTTGATAATATGGAGGAGCCTTAGACATAAAGCTATTCCTCGCTGCCAGCCAGTTTTCCCCACCAGACTTTTATCAAGCACATAGCCAAGTATGGGATACAGCAGGGCGGGGCTGGAAGAAGAGATCTCCCATTGTATGAAACGCTGGGGGTTGGGCTGGTAAACGAAGAGTTTCAGATGCTTAGATCCCAAGCCCTGCTGAAAAAGATGCGTAATCCTGCTCTCAAGACAATGAAATTAATCGTTGGCTGAAACTAACCCAAACTGAATCCTAACCCCAAAAGAGCCCAATTTGGGATTAGTGCAAAGAGTTTAGCTCTTCACTCTGCCATATAGAGGAAAGGGCATGCCTCTTCAGGGAAAAAGATAGTCAGTCTCTACTATTGTTTTTTTAGTATGCAATAAAAATTTACGAGACACACAAAGAAGCAAGAAAATATAACAGATAATTAAGAAAAAAAATCAATCAGAGGAAAACATACCCAAGATGAGGAAGATGTTGATATTATCAGGCAAAGACTTTAAAATGGCTACTATAAATACCTTTAAAATGTAGAAAAATGGAGGAAATGGCAATAATGGATGAAAAGATTAAAAGATTTTGCAGAGAAAGAAAACTCTAAAGGGAACCAAATGAACACTTCCAAATTTAAAATTATATCTGGAGTAAAGAATCCATTGGGTGGGCATAACAGCAGATTGGGTAAAGTAGAAGAAAGTATCAATAAAAATTATGCTAATTGCAGTACAGAGAAAAAAATGAATGAATAAAAAGAAAAGAAAAAACACCTCAGTGCCTTGCAGTATTCAAACAGTCTAGTATATGTTCAATGGAGTCTTTAAAAGAAAGGAGAAACATAATAAGGAAAAAAAATATTTGAAAAAAATAGTGTAGAAACCTTTCACAGTTGATGTCTTAAAACTGCATAAAATTATATATTGAAAATAAGTCTCAACAAAATGGCTACATTAAAAGATTTCAAACAATTCAAAACTAAGTAAAGTTATCACCAGCAGATCACACTAAAATTATGACTAAAAGAAATTATTTATGCTTAAGAAAAATTATCCTAGACGAAAGCATGGATCTGCAGGAAGGAATAAAGACCACTGGAAGGGGTAATGTGGAAATTACTTAAATAAAATTATTTAGAATTTTTACTTTTGATATTCTTTAAAGATTATATATGTAGAAATAAAATATAACAATATCATAAAAGATAAAAGGCAGGAAATAGAAGTATGCTATTGTAAGGTTTTCATACTATACTTGATATAATATTATTGAGACACTGACTACAGTAAGTTGATGCTATAAACTGTAAATCGCTAAAAAAGAAAGAAAATATAGACCCAATAAACAAAGAATTTAGATCAAACATAACTGTAAAAAATACACAGTTGAACCAAAAACATTCAAGAAAAAAGGAAAATAGAAACAAAGACAAAAATGACTAAGAGAAGCATGGCAGAGTGAGAGATATCCCCAGATCTTGCCCCTTGAAACAACAATAAGCTGAACATTTAAAACTCAACAAAAAAACACCCAACCAGCAAGTCTGAGCCAGGGATATGCAAATAAGAGATATTATGGGTCAGAACATCGGGAGTCAGGCGGTAGACTGGGAGAAATGAAGAAGCTTCCTCTTGCAGTTGGAGCTCCCTGCAGGAGGAGGGGGAGGGAAGAAGGTGCAGTGGGTTCCCCTAGCAGTCCCGCCTGATAGAGCTATGAGCTTCACATAGCGGCAGTGCCCAAGGATCAGGGCAGAAAGCAGAGAAATGGGGACGGCAGAGAGGTGGGGACAGCAGAAAAGCAATAGTTGATTATTATTAGCCGAGATTGCAAAATGTGAGGCTTAGTTGCAGCCCCCATCCTACAACTCGAATGGGAACTCCACCCATATCCTCCAAGACTGAATACTGCAGAGCCCCAGGAAAATCTGAGAAACGCTACTGAAACTGTCGCTAACACTAACAGGGACTGAGATTGAAGGTAGTGAGCATGATTATATATCTATAAGGAAAAAAAAGGCATTATTAAGACTTTATATAAAGCAAAGATCCAAAAGGCTTGGACGCCACCTACTGGAAACCAAAAGAAAAATGCCTTCTTTGCAACAGGCTAAGGAGAGATCTTTATATAATATATCTTCTTTCTAGGGGGTAGGGGGGAGCAGAATACACTTTCATTAATTCCCCGGTCGGAGAAATAGTCCATTAAACACCATGAACATCCAAGGTGACAAGACAGCTCAGAAAGAAAGAGAAAAATCTCCAGAAAATAAGCTTACGGAAATAGAAAATTGTGACTTAAATGATAGAGAATTCAGAATGGTACTTCTAAAAAAACTCAATGAGTTCCAAAATAATTCATATCAACAATTTCAGGAATTGAAAAAACAACTAGATCATCTGAATGAGTTTTTTAGCAAGGAGATTGAAACCTTCAAAAAGAACCAAATAGAACTTCTGGAGATGAAGAACACACTAAAGAGATGAAGAATGAAATAGCAAGCTTGGGAAATAAAGTCGACCAAGTGGAAAAAAGTATCAGTGATACCAAAGACAGAAATCTAGAAATAAATCAGAAGGAAGAAGAGAGAAACCGAAGAATGAAAAATAATGAAAGAGAAATACAAGAACTAGCTGATACCATCAGGAAAGGAAACATAAGAATAATGGGCATTCTTGAAGAGGGAGGAAAAGGAGCAGGGACTAGAAAGCATTTTCAGACAAATAGTTGATGAGAATTTCCCAAATCTAAGGAATGAACTGGAGCTTGGAATTCAAGAATTCAACAGAACACCCAATTATCTCAACCCAAAAAGGTCTTCTTCAAGACAAAAATTATATTAAAATTATCAAAAATTAATGACAAAGAAAGAATTCTCAGGGCAGCGAGGGAAAAGAAGATGGAAATCTATAAAGGAAAACCCATCAGATTATTATTGGACTTCTCAGCACAGACCTTACAAGCCAGAAAGGAGTGATATCAAATATCCAAACTATTAAATGAAAGGAACTACCATCCAAGAATAATGTATCCAGCAAAGCTCTCCTTTGAGTGTGAAGAAGAAATAAAGACCTTTCCAGACATACAAAAATTGAGGAAATTCTTCGCTATGAGGTTTGCATTATAGGAAATACTGAAAGGAGTCAGCTCACCTAAAAACAAAATGACAAAAAATACATAACTACGAGTAAGGCAACCAGCAGGCAAATAGAAACAGAGGAGTGAAACTCTTACTAAGAACAGGGCATTATAAGCTTAAACAATAAGAAGAGAATTGCTATCGCAAGATAGTAAGAAACGTTCAGCATATATAGGGACAAATTGAGACAACAATGACAGAAAAGAGGAGGATTCAAAGATCCAAATTTGCAAAGGGGAATGGAGATAAGGCACGTGCAGAAGAAAATGGATGAGTGTATATATACTACCTTTACATATTCGTAATGGTAACCACACGCCAAAGATTCAGAACTGAAATACGTAACATAAAACAAGAAGGACCAGAAGGAAAATCCACAAAACCCAACAAAAATTAAAAAAAACAAACAAACACAAGGACAAGGAAGCAATGGAAACACCAAGCTACCAAAAAGCAAAACATAAAATGGCTATAGAAGACCTCATATTTCAACAATCACCCTAAATGTAAATGGTTAAAATTCACCAATAAAAAGGCACGGAGTCGCAGAA
>NW_006494611.1:13018923-13065862 GCF_000325575.1 Pteropus alecto | reverse complement strand
CCCCCTAAATGTAAATAGACTGAACTCACCAATAAAAAGGCACAGAGTTGCAGAATGGATCAAAAAACAAAACCCAACCATACGCTGACTCCAGGAGACACATTTCAGTTCCAAAGACAAATATAGACTCAAAGTAAAAGGGTGGAAAATGATATTTCAAGCAAATGGCATTCAGAGAAAAGCAGGAGTAGCGGTACTAATATCAGACAAAATACACTTCAAAATAAAAAATGTAAAGAAAGATACTTAAGGACACTTCATAATAATAAAGGGAATCATGCACCAAGAAGACATAACAGTTATTCATATCTATGTTCTCCATCAGGGAGCCCCAAAATATATAAAGCAATTAATTATTAACTAACAGAACTAAAGAGAGAAACAGACCAAAACACTATCGCAGTAGGGGACCTAAATACTCCACTGTCAGATATAGACAGATCATCCAAACAGAAAATCAATAAGGAAATAACATCCTTAAATGACACATTAGACCAACTGGGCATAATTAACACTTACAGAGCCTTTCATTCCGAAACAGCTGCTTATACATTCTTCTCTAGTGTACATTCTCAAAAATCGACCACATACTGGGACACCAAGATAGCCTCAACAAATATAAGAGAGTTGAAATCATATCAACCACATTCTCTGATCATAATGTTTTGAAGCTAGAGATCAGCTATAAAAGAAAGGGGGAAGAACCACAAATACATGGATATTAAACAACATGCTACTGAAGAATGACTGGGTCAGAGAAGAAATAAAAAGAGAGATCAAGAGGTATATAGAAATGAATTATAATGATAGTAAAACGTAACAAAACATTTGAGACATGGCAAAAGCGGTCATAAGAGGAAAGTTCATATCATTACAGGCGTATCTCAAAAAACAAGAACGAGTCTAAATAAACAACTTAATGCTTCATCTTAATAAACTAGAAAAGGAAGAACAATTGAAGCCTAAAATAAGCAGAAAGAAAGAAATCATCAACATTAGAGTAGAATTAAATGAAATTGAAAACAAAAAACAATAGGAAAAATAAATGCAACAAAGAGCTGGTTCTTTGAGAAGGTTAATAAAATTGACAAACCCTTGGCTAAACTCACTAAAGAAAAAAGAGGAAGTACACAAGTAAACAAAATCAGGGATAAAAGAGGAGAAAATATGATAGACACTGCAGAAATACAAAAGATCATACAAGAATACTATGAAAAAGTATATAACATCAAATTTAACAACCTAGAAGAAATGGACAGGTACTCAGAAAGATACAATCTTCGTAGAATGAATCAAGAAGAACTAGAAAGTCTAAATAAACTGATCAGCAGTGTAGAAATTGAAATAATCATCAAAAACCTACAAAAAAGTAAAAGTCCAGGACCATATGGCTTCACCAGTGAATTCTACCAATCATTCAAAGAAGATTTAATACCTATCTCCTCAAACTCTTCCAAAAAATAGAAGAAGTTATACTTCCTAACTCATTTTATGAGGCCAGTATTACCCTGATACCAAAACCTGGTAAAGATAATAGGAAAAAAGAAAACTGCAGACCAATATCTCACATGAACACAGATGCAAATATCCTATATAAGATACTGGTAAGTCAAATACAGCAACATATTAAAAAGATTATACACCATGATCAGGTGGGCTTCATCCCATGGGCACAGGGATGGTTCAACATATGCAAATCGATTATTGTGATATGCTTCATAAACAAATTAAAAAATAAGAATCATATGGTCGTATCAACAGATGCAGAAAAAGCCTTTGATAAGATACAGCATCCATTTATGATCAAAACACTTAACAAAATCGGTATAGGAGGAAAGTACCTTAACATAATAAAGGCCATATATGACAAACCCTCAGCCAACATTTTACTTAATGGTGAAAAACTAAAAACCTTTCCCTTAAGATCAGGAACAAGACAAGGCAGTGCACTATCACCACTGTAATCAATATAACCCTGGAGGTCCTAGTGAGTACAATCAGGCAAGAGAAAGATATAAAAGGCATTCAAATAAGAAATGAAGATGTCAAACTGTCACTATTTGTGGATGACATGATTCTCTAGATAGAAAACCCCAAAGACTGCACAGGAACACTACTAGAAACAATAAGCAAATACTGTAAAGTTTCTGGATACAAAATCAACATTCAAAAATCCATAGCGTTCCTGTTCTCTAATAATGAAGTGTCAGAAAAAGAAGTGGAAAAAACAATTTCTTTTGCTATTGCAACAAAAAGAATAAAATATCTAGGAATAAATTTAGTGAAAGACCTATATAATGAAAACTATAAGACCCTATTAAAAGAAATTGAAGAAGATATAAAGAAATAGAAAGATATCCCATGTTCTTGGATTGGAAGAATCAACATAGTTAAAATGATCATATTACCTAAAGCATTATACAGATTTAATGCGATTTCCATTAAACTCCCATTGGCATTTTTTAAAAAATAGAACAAAAAATCATCAGATTTGCTAAAGCCATCCTGAGTAAAAAGAACAAGGCTGAAAGTATCACTCTGCCTGACCTCAAATTATACTACAAAGCAACTATAATCACTAAACGGCATAGTTTTGGCAGAAAAACAGACACACAGACCAGTGGAACAGAATTGAGAGTCCAGAAGTAAAGCCATGTTTATATGGTCAAATTATTTTCGACAAAAAAGCCAAAAACATACAGTGGAGAAAGGAAAGCCTCTTCAATAAACAGTGCTGGGAAAACTGGATAGCTACCTGCAAAAGAATGGAACTAGATTGTTGTCTATCACCACACACCAAAATTAACTCAAAATGGATTAAGGACCTGAATATAAGACCTGAAACAATAAATATCATAGAAGAAAACATAAATACTAAACTCATAGACTTTGGACTTAAAGGGGATTTTATGAATTTGACCTCAAAGGCAAGGGAAGTAAAGGCAAAAATAAATGAATGGAACTACATCAAACTAAAAACTTCTGCACAGCAAAAGAAACCATCAATAAGGTAAAGAGGCAACCATCTGAATGGGAAAATATATTTACAAGCAATGCCTCTGATAAGGGCCTAATATCCAAAATATACAAAGAACTCATACAACTCAATAACAACAACAAAACAAACGATCCAATTAAAAAACAGGCAGAAGACCTGAACAGACACTTCTCCCAAAAAGATATACAAATGGCCAATAAACATATGAAAAGATGTTCAACATCACTAGCTATTATGGAAATTCAAATCAAAATCACATTGAGATAGCATCTCACCCCTCTTAGAATAGCTGTTATCAAGAAAACAAGTAATAGCAAGTGTTGGAGAGGATGGGAAGAAAAAGGAACACTCATATACTGCTGGTGGAACAGCAAATTGGTACAGCCACTATGGAAAACAGTATGGAGGTTCCTCAAAAAACTAAGAATTGATCTACCATATGATCCAGCAATATCTCTACTGGGTATTTACCCCAAAGACTTGAAAACCCATATCCAAAAATGTACTTGTACCCCGATGTTCATAGCAGCACTATTCACGGTGGCCTGGACATGGAAGCAAGTGAAGTGTCCTATGATAGATGACTGGAAAAAGAAACTGTGGCACATATGTACAATGGTATATCGTTCAGCCATAAGAAGAGATGAAGTACTGCCATTTGTGACAACATGGATGGACCTTGAGATAATCATGCTAAGTGAAGTAAGCCAGACAGAAAAAGTTGAAAACCATGTGATATCACTTTTATGTGGGATACAAACCTAAAAGCAACAAACAAACAAGACAAATAAACAGAGCCTCATGAGCATGGACAATAGACTAGTGTTTACCAGAGGGTGGCGGGGAGGGAGAAGAAGATGGGGTAAAAGTGATCTAATATGTGGTGACAGAATCTAACTCTGGGCAGTGAACACACAATGCAATATATATACATGCCTTACTGTTGAATTGTACACCTGAAATGTACTGGATTTCATTTGTTATGTCATCATAACAACAACAACAACAACAAAATGACTAAGAGAAAACTATCAGCAAGACTGCAGACACATACTCAGTGACATCAAAAATTGAATGAAATAAAAATGGTCAAAACCAAAAGGTAAAGATTGTCAGGCTGAATGGAAAAGCAAAACTCAACCAAACTATATTTTCTACAGAAAACCAACCCTGAATATAAAAACACAGAAAAATTAAAAGGATAAAAAATGATTTAATATGCAAATTGATCAAAGAAAGCTAGGATGGCTACATTAATATCAGATAAAGTAGATTTCAGAACAAAGACTTTTACCAGAGATAAAGATGTTCATTTCATAATCACAAATGTGTCAATTCATTATAAAATGTAAATATCTTAAATATATACACCAGAGATTTAAATATATAAAACAAGAGATTTAAATATATAAAACAAAAACTGATAGAACTGAAAGAACTAGACAATGTTTGATGTTAACTAGCGATTTCAAGTGTCCACTCAGTAACTTATTGAACAAGTAGATAAAAAATCTGTAAGAAGATAGATGACTTGAACATCATTATCAACGAACTTGACCTAATTAACCTAATTTATAAAACACTCTATCCCAAACAGCAGAATACACATTCTTTTCAAGTGCATATGGAACATTCAGCAGTATAGACCACGCTCTGGGCTACAAAAGAAATGAATAATTAATAAATTTAAAAGGATTTAATTCCAAGTCACAGTGGAATTAAATTAGATTATCAATAACAGAAAGATAGCTGGAAAGCTGCCATATATTTAGATATTAAACACAATATTTCTAAATATTCTAGGGGTCAGAGAAAAAATTTGTAGAATTTGAAAACAATTTTGAAGTAAATGAAAATGAAAACACAATATATCAAATTTTTGGCATGCCACCAAGGAGTGTTTAGAGGGAAATTTATAGCACACCATGCTTATATTAGAAAAGAAAAAGTCTCAAATCAACAATCTAATCATCCACCTTAAAATAACTAGAAAAAGAACAAACTAGCCTAAAGCAAGAAAAAAGGAAATAATAAAGATAATTACAGAAATCAATTAAATAGAAACAAAAATTTAAAAAAAAACAGATTCATCAAGAAAAGAGAAAACATAAGTTACCAACATCAAGGATGAATGCAGGGTTCTCACTACAAGAAGGTAAGTGATTTGGCTAAGTTCTTACAACTAGGAAGTAGTGAAACTGGTTGCCAGAAAAAATACAAGCTCAGTTCTTTTCCGAGTAGGATGACTCTCGGAGAGTGGAAGCCTGGCTGAGGCAGGTCTCTCTCCATCAGTTACCAGGTATTCAGAAACCTCTCAGGAGGGACAACTCTCCTTAGCAGAAAGGTACAGCAAGGAAGAGAGGGGAGGACAGTAAGAGCAGGACTCTAAGATAAAATTAACACCAAGATGGCAGATATATACCTGATGACACCGGAGCAGAAAAATAAAAGAGTATTTCCTCAGCCTCAAGTGAAGCTCAGAGCCCAGATTCATTCTGCTGGTACTCATTTTGATTCAGTTTGTTTGTTGCCCTTGGCTTTCACCTACCTGCACCCACAAACCACTGCCAGAATGAGACATGTGGGCAAATCAAGAAGGCCCTGGGGGACAAAACAACAAAATCCCAGCAGGAGAAAAATTTACCCAGCCCTCAGCCATATAATGCACACATGACAGGAAACAGATCAGCTTCTATAACACAGGCCAGGGCAAGAAGGTACTATTGCTAGATTATTTTATTTTAGTTATTAGTGTTTAAAAGCCCACGCCATGTTCTTTCCTCCTGCTTCTAGGCTGTGCTCACTTGTGTTTCAGCACTGACTGACCCTCACCCCAGGCCTTGAACAAGAGCCTCTGACCATGTGCAAGGCTGGTCACCTTTCTCCTCAGACTCCAGGATTTCTTGTGAATGCAGGAATAAAGTGGACTACAGTTTTTTAACTGCTGTTTCTCCTATAGCTGCTGAGAGGCTAAGAAGGCTTTAAGCTACAAAGAATGCGTGAAAATTCATTATGTGTCAGAAGTTAGAGAAAATTCACATGCCGCCTCCCTTCGGCAAATGTTATCCACAGATCACAGGGTACATAAATGTAATCACAGTGGAGTAAGTCCTTTCATTATTCAATAGTAGATGTTCCACTATTGGAGGTTATGTTTGTGTCATCAGAACTATCTGCTGCAATGAAATGAGTGTCTTCTGCCAAATAGTTTCTGCACTTTAATTCCTTGTTGGCCTAATCACATTAGAAGGAAATGCTTTATTTCTTTTAAATTGATTTGACCACATTGAGTCTAGAGAATATTTAGAGGGAGGAGAGAGAAGTCGATCACAACCCAACCACTCTTAACAATTAATTTCCTGGATGCTGTCAGTCCTCGGCCATAGGCATTCTTCCACAGGGCACAATTCACGGTGTTCTTTACAACTTACAGCTCCTGTTTGTTCATGTGCCTATACATTCTAATTCTCATTTGCACTGAGTCCTGGGTTTCCCACCTATGAAATTGCCTATTAGTGGGGTTCATAATACTCACCAGATAATACAATGGATGTGAATGCATTTTGTAATCCGTAAATTCCCATCAGCATAAGTGAGCATTATGCCCAATGTACTTTCTAGATGCTACTCTTTCATCTAGAGAGCAGGGCTCATGGGGGACACTGGGGCTTAATCCTGAAGGACCACTGATGTAAACTAAAGTAAGAAATGGAATAAGAGAGTTCCAACTCAGAATAGTTTGATCAAAGTCTGTGTGACTCTGCCTGAGTTTTTACTCTTTAGAAAGTTGTCTAAAAGCTTAGTAATTAAAGAATGGTGCAGGTCAGATCAGAGATATTCCAGTACATTCCTTCCATTCTGCCTTCATTTTAGAGTAAGCATGACAGAAAATATAAAATCAGATATGGTAGGCAAGAAGCACGAGAAATAGGCCAAATCTTAAGTTGATCTTGGCAGGAAATAATTTTATAAACCAAAGGCTGGGGAAGAAAGAGGTGTTCTTAGCTACATAACACAACTTGCACTTGTGATGGCAATGCTGATATCCTGCTTCGTTCTTTGGGAAATGAATTAGCCCTGGAGACCATGGAGAATAGCCATAGTGGTCACTTGACACTCCTGGTACCTGGCCTCCTCTAGAAGTGAGGCACCCGTATGTGATAGTGTTGCTGAACAAGGTAAGTGTCAGACATTTAACTGGCACATTATCTGAGAAAAAGAATTGGAGAAAGTTCTAAGAATCTATTACCCATCCATCCCCTCCCAATCAATAAACCCAAATCATAGCTATTACTGTATTTGTAAGTGAATCAAGTTGTGGTTTAGAGAGCTTTCATTTCATGTGATTTCCCCAAATTGCAAAGTTTAAGCCACCTTGCCTTTTACAAACTCAGAAACAAGTGGAGTTTAAAGTAAGGATTGTTAAAACCAACCAACCAACCAACCAACATTGAGATTTAACATGAAGTAGTTTCTGCCTAGAAGGTTTGTTCTGGATTTTGTAGACCAGAACTGCTTGTATCTAAACTGTGCATGCATGGTATGTTCTAGTTTCAGAGATCTGTGGTGTGAAATCCTACCACTGCTAATTAAAATCTTTAATATTGGAATAAGCACTGCCAAGTTGGTTCCTTCATCAATAAAGGGCATAAGCTATTACCTGTGGTGGTGAACACTGCTTAAGGATGATTTGCTCTTTCAGAGGAAAGAGAGTTAGCTGGAGTGCCCTGTCCACCTCTCTTAACAAATTGCTTAGTCTGTCTCTGGAATGATAGGGATGCCACTGTTTGAGCAAATGACTTCATTAGGGGTTAGTCACCAGGAGATGATCTATGGTGACTTTAGAGCTCTGACTCAAGACCCCTTAATGGCCAGGGTCTCCAGTCTCTTCTGTGAAGAGAACACACTTACCATTTCCCTCAGCCGTCTACAGGTTTAGGACCACGTTCTAATTTGCTTTAATTCAGAAAAGAGAGGGGTATGATGGCAGTAACCTAGAGAGGGACTTATTAGTGAATATTTTAAGGCCAACTGGTAAAGCTCATCATCTATTATTTGGAAAACGTTCAGATACTAAGATAAACCCCAGAATGACCATTTCCTTACAACTAAACATCTTACATCAGTATCGAAGAAAAATAATTTGGAGCAAGCTCCAAAAATATAAGAACATGGCTCATTCAGATGCCAGTTTTCTCACACCTGGAGGAAAAGGCCTGCAAATCTCAGATAAGTGGGAAGCCCAGAACAAGAGGAGAGGCCTCAGAAATCTCATGTGGCTTGAGATAGGAAAAAGGACATATGGTCAAATGACAAATGAGAAGACATACAGATGGTCAATAGACATAAGAAAAGATGCTTGTCACTAGTCATCAGAGAAATGCAAATTAAAAGCATACAGATATCACCTCACACCTGTCAGAATGGTTATCATCAATAAATCAACAAACAAAGTGTTGGCGAGGATGTGGAGAAAAGGGAACCTTCGTGTACTGTTTGTGAAATTACAAATCAGTACAGCCACTATGGAAAACAGCATGGAGGTTCTTCAAAAAAATTAAACATAGAACTATCTATGACCCAGCAATTCCAATTCTTGGTATTTATCTGAAGAAACCCAAAACACTAATTCGAAAAGATACATGCACCCCCTATGTTCACTGCGGTATTATTTACAATAGCCAAGATATGGAAGCATCAAGAGACGATTAAAGATGTGGTACATATATACAATGAAATATTACTTGGTCATAAAAACTGAAATCCTACCATTTGTAACAACATGGATGGACTTAGAGTGTTCTATGCTAAGTGAAACAAGTCGTACGGAGAAAGACAAATACCATAAGATTACGCTTACACATGGAATCTAGGTAACAAGATAAACAAACAAAATGGAAACAGATTCAGAGATACAGAGAACAAATTAATAGTTGCCAGATGGGTGGGAAGTTGGGGGGCTGGGTCAAAAAGGCGAAAGGATTAAGAAGTACAAATTGGAAGTTACAAAATAGTCACGAAGATGTAAAGTACAGTGTAGGGGAATATAGTCAATAATACTGTACTGTGTAGGGTGCCAGGTGGATCACTTTGTGAATTACATAAATGTCTAACCCCTATGCTGTACAGCTGAAACTAATAGAAAATAATATTGAATGTCACTGTAATTGAAAAAAAACAATGATAAAGGACACCGCACTGACAGAGAGTCTATAAATTTATTGAGTAAAAACAAAATCAATGTCAGCTATATTGAATTCTGTTTGGTTCAAATTTAGTTGATGTCCATTTGCAACAGAGATGAATTGAGGTGAAGAGAAGCACAGTAATGCCGGCACGGGGACACCAAACGAAATGACCTTCCATTAATCACAACAGCAGGCATCACACAGCGGTGTGAGTCAGTTAGCAAAGGCAGGGGGACACAATGCTTATCAAGCAGGGATAAAACCAGACTAAGCAGGAACTTCCCAGAGAAGAGAGGGGTGGAGCATTTAGAGGACAAGCCGCAACAGGGGCGAGCTGCAGAAGAGTGTTCGGTGCAGATCTGCGGGTTCACTTGGGAAACACAGTGACCACGTCGTAGCCTTCAGGCGGTGTGACCCGCTCTCGGGCATGCTTTTCACAGTAGATCTGATCTTCCACAAAGAAATGGCCCTTCTGTTTCAGGTTTGTGCCGCAGTCGGTGCACACGTAACACTCAGGGTGGCGGTGACGATCCCGCAGCTTCACAAACACACCGCTGCAGGAGGGGGGAGGAAAGTGGCTCCGTTAGAAATGAGCACACCAAAGTGGCGCGGGGACCGGGGCTCCTCTCAAGAGGCCCCCTGAAGGGCAGATTGGGGTCTCTCAACTGGTCTCTCATTCTTGGGGTCCAAGGACATTAGTCTTGAAACCTCCCAGAAGTCTCTCCCATTTCAACAGAGTGGCCCTACTTCTTCTGATTTTACATGTTCGTATTCCAATGGTGCTATGGCCAAGGAACACCTTCACCACTCGACTCTGAGACACAGGACCTACCCAGCCTCTCTGCTCCACTTTCTAGGTGGCATGTTTTTCCCATGACACTTAAAATGTGCAACATCCAGCACTCTCCATATTTCCATGGTTTACCCAACCTGCAAGGCACCTGGGGAAGGCAGATACTTACACAATGCCAGTGCCACATTTGTCACACATGGGCAACTTCTGGGCATTTCCAATAGATGCGGCCACTTTGGTGACTGGAGCCTTAACACTTCTGAATCCTGAGGGCTTGTTGGGATCCCCTAAAATGAGGAAAACAAAGGTTGGCCAGGAAGTACAAGATTGCAACTTAAGGGTCACTTAGTTCTTTCAGATGCAGTTATACAAATGTTCCAGCAAGGTCATAGGCACTGGAGTCAAAGACACCTGACTCTGCTGTGTGATCCTGGGTGAGTTACTTAACCTCTCTGGTCCCCAGTGTCTTTGTCAATAAAACAAGACATCAAAAAGATTCAAATATACACACGAAGCCCTCCCACAGTACCTGGTCGGCTCTCAAAACACACATTACATTCTGATTAAATACATGTAAACACTCATGGGAACTTAAAATTGCCATACTCAGATGGAATGAATGAATGAATGAATGAATGAGTGAATGAAAACAACATGGTCTGATCATCCAAAGACAGTGTATTGAGATGCCAGAAGAAACTCAATTCACAAGAACAAAATCACTACAGTAGAACAGGCTACAAGAAGCCAGAGTAAAATCAGCATCCTTCCGGTAGTTTCATGTGTACAAAATAGGTTCCTAAGTGCTGGGTACTAAACTGACTACGGCCCAGTTCATCAAATCTTCAGAGCCCTGTGTCATAGCAGGTATTAAAATGGTAAGCTGCTAATTTTACTATTATTACTATATAATTGTGGCCTAGCAGTATTGTTACATTCATCAGCTATTTACACAGGTCTCTGTCTGGACTGCAAATGACTGAACACAAGAACCCTGTAACGTATACTTTTCAGTACTCTGCAGAGCCTAGCATAGGGTTTAACGAACAAAAGAGACTCAATAAACACACAGAAATGAAAGATGAAATGCCATGACAAATGCATGATGGTCCCTACCTTAGTCCAACATGCTTTGGCCCAAGAAGCTAGGGAAGTCTCCACAATGTTTCTGAACAGGCACCTAGGAGCATCCCAGGCAACAGGAGAGATTCATAAAATTTACAGAAGAGGCTCTCGCCCAGGCCTGCTAAATGAGCACCTCCAAGTGCAGGGGCCCCAGGAGATCCTGTCCTAGACCCCTGGTTAAAACCCACTTCTTTAGACGATAGCAACTATTCTCAAACTTTACTATGCATCAGAATCAGCAGGTGGGCTTATTAAAACACAGATTGCTAAGCTCATGCCAGAGTTCTTGATGCAGCAGGCCTGGGGTAGGGCCCAAGAATGTGCATTTCTAACACATTCTTAAGTGCTGCTGATCTGCTGGTCTGGAAACCACACTTTGAGAAACACTGAATAAGAAAACAAACAAACAAACAAACAAACAAAAAACCCTCAGCTTTTCGTGTAATGTGAGGGGGTGAGGGCAGTGTCATCCGTTTCTGCAGCCATGATGGTCAATCCTGAGGCTGACAATTGAGGATCTTGGCTCTCCTTTCCTTTTAGAAATCAAGTCCCCATATGTTGACTGGTGCTTCTAAACTAAAAATTGAGATGTTCAAATAAGGGGCATTTATAAATCTGCTGGACATGGCAGATTATTTTGTCCACAATTCTCCATACCCTCCCTACCCTTGCCATGCTTTCCAGTACATTAGTGATTCTCTGCTGGGGATGATTTCCTTACTGAGAGAACTATTTTGTTTGTCACACCTGGAGGGGGGTGCCACTGGTGTCTAGTAGGTAGAGGCCAGGAATGCTGCTAAATGTCCTAAAATGAACAGGACAGCCCTACCACAACGACTTACTTGGCCTAAAATGTCAACAGAACTTAGGCTGAGAAACTCTGCTCTTGGTGGAGTGTACTTCCCTATTACACAGACTTTGGGTTTGGCCACATGACTTGCTTTGGACAAAGGAATGTGAGCAGATGTGACCCCTGTTCAAGCAAAGGCACAAAGTGCACTTGTGTAATTTGGTCTCCATCGAGCTTCTGCCCTTTGCCACAAGAATAAGCCCTGGAGAGTGATGCCTCCCTCTGCTGGGCTCTGAATGAGAAAACTCATGGAGCCAGGCCTAGGCCTGCCAAACCCAGCCAAGCCACCGCTGACCAGGAGCCCTGCAAAACAGGAGCAAGAAATGTATTTGTCGCTACAACACAACACATTGCTGACTAGTACGAGAGAGCTAGCTTAGAGTACTTGGCTACTTTATGGAGAATATGAGGGAATAATTCAAAGCGGCCGGGCCCGACATGGGTGTTTATGACACAGTCTCTCCGGTTTCCCCCAGCAGGGCTGGGGACATGCTGCATGGGGGAGTTGATAAACACAGATGCCCAACTGGCAACATGTGAGGAGGGGCAGAGATTAGGTGGCTCTGCAGTTTCCACCATTTTCAGCTGTGAGCACTACAGACGGGCTTGGAGAGGCTTGGTGCTATTCCGTCGGCAGGTGCATCCGTAGAAAAGACCTTGGTGCTCTGCTTATCCCTGAGCCCAAGGTTTGCCTCCCCAAACCTTCCTCCTTTCTTTGGTCACAGTTGCAACTTAGTTCATTTTAGGTTTTTTTTTGTTTTGTTTTGTTTTGGTTTTGCCTTAATCTTGATTTTTTTTGAAAAATATTGCATTAAAGTATCATTCATGTCTTTGATTACTGAGTTTTCGGTATCCCCTTAAATTTTATACCCAAAGTGGATGCCTTCCTCAGCTCACCCTGATCCTGGCCCCTTACAGGAATCTCAGAAGGGCCTAGGTAGGCAGCTTCATGCTTCCAAGCATCCCAAATAGGCTCCTTCATCTTCTGGCTGGTTGGCGCTGCAGCCGCTTTGGCTGCCTATCCTTTGTGAAAAGCAGGAAATGGCAACATCTCTGCATATTGGGACAAGTCAGAAAGAAATCTGACTGTGTGGAAGGAACCAACTCAGTGAGGTCAAGGTCTCTAATGTGATGGGCTGTTTTCTTCACATAACTCACTCAATCAGCAGAAAAATTACCAGGAAAGGGTGGGGGGTGCAAGAGGGTAAAAGAAGAGAAGGAAGGAGGGACATGTAAGCCTCACTTAGTAGGAGAAGAATCCACATCTCTTTTTTGAATGAAAGGAAGTGAACTCGCTAAAACTGGGCACAGCAGGAGAAGAGGAGGCTGTGTACTGGACGAAGCCGGCTGGCTGTGGCCTGTTCATTCCTGCAGCGCCACCTGCTGGCTAGATTTTCTTCCTTCCCTTTTTCAGCCAGCCCTGCAAACCCAAGTTTGACTTCTTCCTTCCCTCTCAACTAGCTTACAGTAAAAATATCAGCTCCCTTCTGACTCTGGGCAGCTACAAACATCTCCAAATTTCTCTTCTTCCACTGAACCTTGTATCCACCTCAAAGCTTTCTGGAAATAAAGTGAAAATGAGTTGAGTAAAGCACAGCTTTCTCTCTACTTCACTACTCAACAACCTTCCATAGCTCCACATTGCCTAGAAATCAAACTCATGTTCCTTAACCTAGTACCTGGTACCTAGTACTTCATGATCTGACTCCAGACCAGCCGAGGATTCTCCTAGAATTCCCGGCAAAATGAGCCTCGGTACTTCCTGAGCAAGTCCAGCTTTCTTATCTCAGATCCTCTGTGACTTCTCTGTGTGTTTTCTCAGCCCATATCTCCCTCCAAGTTTCCTCTTGTTAAAAATCTCCTTCAATGGAAAGATGAATAAATAAACGAGATGTGGTATGTACATATTATAGAATATTATTCAGCCTTAAAAAGGAAGGAAATGCTGACACATGCTATAATATGAATGAACCTTGACAACATCATGCTGAGTGAAATAAGCCAGTCACAGAATGACAGATACTGTAGGATTCCACTCATAAGTCAAACTCATGGAAACAGAAAGGAGCATGATGGTTCCAGGGGCGGGGGGAGCAGGCAATGAGGAGTTCATGTTTAATGGGTACAGAGTTTCAGTTCTGCAAGATGAAGAGTTCTGTGGTGAATGGTGGCGATGGTGGTGATGGTAGCACAATACAAATGGACTCAATGCCACTGAACTATGTACTTAAAAATGGTTAAGTCAGTACATGTTATGTTAGGTGTTATTTCATCAGAATTAAATAACAAACAAAGAAGCCTCCCTCTCCCCGAAAATTTTGGAATTTGATCCAGAACAAGAGGAAGCTTGAGGAATCCAACACCCTTTCTCCTAGACCAGAAGCTGAATTTCACCCAAACTGAGAAGACCTACTTTGCATCTTTGGGGATTTACCACCAAACCCCGCTGCAGCCAAACCACCCTCGGGGGCCTCACTGACTGTGCACCTGGCACTTTACACATGTGCCCTTTCTTTCCCTTAATGCTTTAAACCATCCGTGAAGCAGCCATTATTAGTCCCCCTGGACATGTGCAAAAACTAGGGCTCAAGGTCTCATGGGAGGTCACAGCCAGATCCTGGATGTCAGTGCTCTTTCTACCATGAAACTCTGCTTTATGAACCAGACTGCTTGAATGATAGTACCCCTCATCAAGTGCTTTTCCGCTGTACCAGACACTGCCCAAGCTTTGACCACTTCATTTCAAATAAAAAGAGGCATTCGAGCCCCTCCCCTGAGAGCCTTCTGCATGTGGGGGATGTCTGGACTGGAATTTATGCTGTTTCATTCAGTAAAAATTGAATGTAAGCACACATTAAGAGATATGAGAGAGACTACAAGATCCATTACCTCCCTCTTCTTTTTTAGAAAAAGCTTTATTTTCTTTGTGGCCAGAAGATATTCAGCCCAGGGGAGGAAACTATTATTCTCAGACGCTCTTGCAACTAGATGTGGCCATGGGACTAAATTCCGGTCAAAATAGAAATGGAATAATAGCGTGGGACTTCTGGGAAAGAGAAAGCTGGCTCATCTGGAAAGAGGACTCCCCCATTAACCCTTTTTGCCTTCTTCCTTCCTGGTGCCTGGAAGTGGGCATGATGGCTGGAACACCAACTGCCAACAAGGACCACAAGGTAACCTTGAGAATGGAAGCCACAAACTTGGTAGATGGAGCACAGGATGGAAGGAGTCCAGATGTTGATGAGCATGGAGCTGCCGCCTCAGTGCAGCTCAGTGATCCTGGACTTCGGGTCTTGCTCTCTGACATGAGGGCATTCAACTAGATGACCTCTGCAGTTTTATGTCCTACTTTGGGCTAGAATGGACTGGCTCTTCCTCTCTTAATTGAAGGGCTTTTCACCCACCTACTCAGAGTGGAATAAGTTGTGATTTCTCACATGTTTTGACAAAACTGTCATCCTCTAGGGCTGACCCACAAGTTATCTATCAGGCGGACCTAACACCACAACTTATTACAGAGCTGGGCTCCTTACCTCCCAACTGCACAGGTACTCCAAGAAAAAGGTAACTTACTGGTAGAACAATATCCTTTTAGCATAAAAGAAAAATTTATTTCCTGATTTCCTGTGCTTGTAAATTGCCAATTTCTCTAAAGAACCCACCCAAATGGGGAGGGAGCCTGGGTGTTGGGTGTGTTCGGTAGGGAACTTCCAGCTGAGGAAGGACTCCAAGGAGGCAGACTCTGCAGTTAGGGACTCTGAGCAGGGGGCTCATTCTTCTAGGGGGCACTCGACTCTGACCCTCACTGGCTGCACTGAGCAAACATGTCAACCCCTCTGGAGCCCGGCTGAAGCACAAGCTCCGGGCGTCCTTCCCAGGAGTAACAACTCTCTCTTGACAGGCGGGCACACTGGAGAGAGATGGAGAGAGCACTAGAAAGCAGGACTCCTGTGAGATACCCAAGCCTCAGAGAAAGAGACAAAGGCAGAATGTGGAGGGCTGGGCATCACAGAGACCAGAAAGGGGGGCAAAACCCAACTCTTCTGAAAAGTCATTCCAAGCGAGGCTGCTCATCAGAATCAAAAGACATTTATGAATAACCACCTGGGAGGTAGGCATCTTGAGGGCTGCTGCTTACGGGTCCCTTCTGTGAGACTGAGGAAAAGAATCCCTTCCTCAACACACTCAACTGTCAAAAATTCTCATAATATGCTGTCGTTGTTCTGTTAAGGTAGTTTTACCGTTATCCGCTTGAAAATCACTATAATAAATACATAGTATACAATGTCTACAATGTGAAGACATTCTCCTGAAACCTGAGGAGCCACATGGGGTGGCCCTGGGTGTCTTGGGTATGAGCTCACACCGTGGACAAGTGAAGGCTGGCCTGGAGCCTCTTGCCAAGGTTTCAAACCACATAATAGTTATGAAGCACCTACTGTGTGCTCGCTGTGGTGATGGGTGTTCTGTGCAGTTTATGACATTTGATCCTCACACCCACCTGAAGGGAAAGGATTTTTATCCTCAACTGACAGATGAGAAAACAGGCCTGGAAAGGCTCAGAGACTTGCCTAAGGTCACAGGAAGAGGGCGTGGCCAAACAGGGGACTCTCGGCTCCCAGGGGGCCATTCACTCTAGAGCAAGAAAAAAATACATGGCCCCAAAGTGAAAGCCCAGGGTCTGTTTTCACTGTGCTGATTCATTTTCATTCGGCTTGTCATCGTCTTCACCTACTCACACACGTCAACTACATAGAAGCGTGCTATGTGGGCAGCAACCAAATAAAAGGCCAAATGACAGACCAACAGAATCCCACAAAAGTCAAGTTCACCATGACCTGAGCTTCCTAATATTCACATGATAGGAAGGAACTAGCTAGCCAGGTGTGGTTGGGATCACATTCATATTCTCTCTTTCTGTCTCTGTCTCTGTCTCTCTCCCTCTCTCTCTTTCTCTCCCAGCATTTTAAAAGGCATCAAATCCAAATCCCAGTGCTCCTTCTCCTGTGTTTCAGCACCCACTGACCCTCACCCCAGGCCTTAAACAAGAGACCTCTGATCACACAGAGAGCTTATTACCTTTCTCCTCAGACTCCAGGATTTCCTGCAAAACCAGGAATGAAGTAGACTGTTTTGGGGGCTCATTTAACTCCTGTTTCTCCTGAAGCATCTTGTAAACTTCAGATTCCTTGTCGATGACGAGTCCGCTTGGAGGCTGAGAATGCTCTAAGCTGTAAAAAATGTTTAGAAATTCATTAGGATATGTCGGAAGGATAAAAAAAAAAGAAATCCACAGACACCACCCCTCCCAAAAGAAGACACCTCTGAATCACAGTGGGTAGAAATGTTACCAACAGATGGAGCATTCCCTTACATGTGCCACAGTCAGAGCTGGCTGCTGCTGTAATGCAGTCAGAAGCTATGTTTCCAAATAGTTTTAATAATTCAATTACTTTTTGGCCTAAATCCATGGAACGGGAAATGCTTTGCTTCTTTTTAAATTACATAAACAACATGTGGAAAGAAAATTTAGAAAAGAGAAAATGTCAACCACAACTTGACCACTAAAACCTCGGCTGGAGGCCCTCAGTACAGGCCATGTGTGTGCTTTTCACAAAGCAGAAGTCAGTATTCTTTATTCCTGAGGATATCAAAGCGTTTTCTGTTTCTATAAACTCTTGTATCTCTCATGGCAAGGTCTGGTCTCCTCACCTACAGCACACAGGTAACAGTATCTGCCCTGCCTCCTTCACAGGATTGGTGGTGAGGATGAAATCGGCAAATGTTTTATAAACTGTGAAGTACTGTTCTACTGCAAGGGAGGGGGCAGAGGCCTCAACTGAGGCTCTGCCTCCCACACCCACCTGGTCTTTCTGGATTCCCCAGATAGGATGGGACAGGCAGAGCTGGGGGCTCTCTCCCACAGGGCCCATTTTTAAAGGAGGAACCTTTGCTGCTTTGTCTCAGGGAGGAGGAGAGGGGGAGGTAGCCTCCTCCCAGTCAGCTTAACCTGAAGTCTATCCTGAATCCCACCCCTTCTTCCACCACCAGTCCAAGCCATGCCATCACGTACCGGCACAACTGACCAGCTTCGTAACTTGTCCCACTGCTGCCATTTTCAGCCTCAGGACAGTCTTATTTTCGACCAGAGGCCAGAGTGGTATTTAACATAAGATTTAGACTGTTGTGATGTGGCTCAAAATGTTCTCATCTGACTTAGAATCAAATATTTACAGTTTTAATAACAAAATACCAGTTTAATCAAAATCATCTCTTTGGAGTAAATATTCACTACAAAAAGGAGAAAGGCCCTAACAGATGTGGCTCTGCTTTCCTCCCCAAATACATCACCTGCATCCCCTTGGTCACTCCGCTCTTGTCAGATGAGACTTCAGGGCTGCTTCTGGAACCCACCAGCCTCAGAGCCTGTCACTTACTGCTCCCTCTGCCCAGAACGCTCTCCTCCCAGAGCCCAGGGCTCCCGCACTTCATTCAGGTTCTGCTCAGATGTCATCCCTCAGAGAAGGCTCCCTGACCCTCCACTGAGAACAGCTCGCCCATCCCCATAACTCTATCCCCTTACTCTCTGCAGCTCCCTCCATGTGTTCTCTTCTCTCTCCATGGATTATACGTAGTTGTCTGTCTCTTTATTGTCTAGAAAGTAACCTAGAAAGTAACCCCTAGAAAGTAACCCCTATGAGGGCAGGGCTTTGGTCTGTCTTGTTCACTATTGTCTTCCTGGGCCTGGCACAGTGTCAGGCCTCAACAGGCATTAGGGAAGTGAATGAAAATTGCCAAGTGGGCCAAGTCCCTCTCTCCTTCTCGTCACTGCCTCTCCATGCTCCAGTGGGGTCACAAGGGACCTTCTAGTATCGGGGGATCTCCTAGGGCTGTGCCAGGGAGATGGGCAGCCTCCAGGGCCCAGCTCACTGCCTGCCTGTCAGCTTCCACTGCTTTTTCAGAAGCTACCACCCGCTAGGAAAGAGGGACAGTGTACCCAGGGAGCCAAAGAGAAAATACCAGAAGGTGATGATGCAATTTATCAGTGCAGGTGGATAAGTCTGTATGTAAACAAGTTGTGAATTTTAACAAAGCTTCCTCCCATCCCATCCACCAGGCTGCCTCTCAGGGGTGAGGATGCAGGCAGTGGCTACCAACAGTTCCCTCAGCGAGTCTAACCACTTTGTCTTTAGGGCAGAAGCCACTTTTACAAGTGCAAATGAATTATGCCAATTACCTTTACTCACTCGCTTCTCACACACCCACTGTATAAGGAGTTCACATTCCATTGTATAAAGGAAACGATGGTATGTGTTTTCCCTGGGTATTTTTCCCCAAGTTACCTCTCTCTTTCTTCTCTTTCTCTTTCCCGGTCAGCCTCCAGGGGCACGTGATAGACTCAAGTCCACAGCTGGAAGCAGAGTCACTTGCATCAGTGGAACTCCAGGTTTTCCCTTTGACTACAATCAGGTTCTCACAATAGAGGACAAAGCCCTCAAAGAGTGACAAATACTTTGGTGCTGCCAGGGAAGGTCAAAATTTAACCAGAAAGACTCATCAGCCGGTCACTTGTGCTGGCTGCAGTGGAGGAAAGGGAAGGCAGCCACCCGTGCCCCATCCACAGACACTGCTGGTCCCTGCCCTTGTCTCTCTCCCTACCCCCACCTGGGAACTGTGTGAGTCTCCCATCCCCACCCCGCAGGAAAGAGGCCACCTTGAGGAGTGGTTTTAACCAAGGACCTTGTCTTCCTCTGGCCCACCTACCCAGCCCTGTCCTCTGAAGTTACATGCCTGCCTCTTTCTCTGGGTCTTGAATTCTGAGCTGGCTTTATAATAAATGTATTAAAGTATTTCTGATGACTCTTTTTCCTATTATACTTAGAACTATTTTAAAATCAAGATCAGACCATGGAATGTTCTTGAGAATTTTTCCTTGCTTTGGTGTATGTTGTTACGCCACCAAGGGAACGCTAAAAATGACAGAACCCAAACCATGAAGTCATCACATATACAAAGTCATCACATATTCTTCCAGCAAAGTCTTGTAAAAGTATTTCCGTGATTAAAAAAGAATTTACTATTTATTCTCAAATAATGGTAATATCTTGCTACTGCTTGACAAATTATAAAGCACTTTCAATTTTCATTACCTTATTTGAAGCATTGATACACCTAATTCAAAAATATCCTAAGACACAAAATCTAAGTCTTAGACATTAGACTAAGATATTAATAAATAACAGCACGATATCTTAAAAAAAAAAATTCTAGGTCAAAAATACGCATTAGAAATAGAGCAAAAAAAAAAAGCATTGTCATTTTTATATACAGTAACAATAATGAATGAAAGAATTCCACAGTGATAAGCCTTCAAAAAATGTAATATGCATGACTGAGTCACCGGGAGGAAAATTGTGAGGGTGCGATGCTAAAAGTAACCATTCTTCTAAACCCATTCTTTACGATTTTAATAGCAGAATACAAGAGTTTAATCAAATTCAACTCCTTTGGAATAACATTCTTTGTGTTTTCTGGTTCTTGTTTCTTCCCAAGTCACGCTTAGTGCTGAATGTACACTACTTACTTAAATGTTTAATATTTTCTTACATGCTTTTTGGTACCGACCGTAGGCCTGTCTCCCCAGGGACATTACAGACAGGTCATGCCCTGCCTGATGATGTGGCTGACACAGCCAGGCATTTAAGGATGCCAGCGGTCTTTAGATGAGCTTGTCTCTCAGAGGTGGATTTTGGAGGCTGAGCCTGCAGACCTTATGAAACACAGTCCTGCTCCAGCCAAAGGAGCAGCTAGGGTGAAGGTAAGATGGTCAGAAGGTCAAGGACAAGGAATAGCACACCTATGGCTCTGGGACCTGAATCTGCACAGCAAAGACACAAATAAATGAAAAGACATCCATGTTCATGGATTAGAAGAAGAATTAATATTGTTAAAATGTCCATCCTCCCCAAAGCGATCTACAAGTTCAATGCAATCTTCATTGCAATCCCTATCAAAATCCCGCTGGCATTTTTTGCAGAAATAGAAAAAAAATCCTAAAATTCACATGGAATCTCAAAGGACTGCAACAGCCAAAACAATCTTGAGAAAGAAAAACAAAATGGGAGGTGTCATATTTTCTGATGTCAAAACATATTACAAAGGTACAGTAATCCAAACAGTATGGTACTTGTATAAAACAGAAAAAGAGACCAATGGAATAGAATATACAACCCAGAAATAAACTCTAGCACATACAGTCAAGTGATCTTCAATAATGGTGCCAAGAATACACAATGCAGAAAGGACAGTCTCTTCAATAAATGGTGTTGAGACAATTGGATATCTGCATGCGAAGAATAAAATTAGACCTTTAGCTCACTATATATAAACATCAACTAAAAATGGATGGAAGACTTAATGTTAGATCTGAAAACATAAAACTACTAGACAAAAACATAGGCGAAAAGCTTCATGACATTAGTCTTAGCAATGATTTCTTGAATATGACACCAGAAGCACAGACAATAAAATCAAAAGTAGGCAAGTGGGACTACATCGAATTAAAAGTCTACACAGCAAAGGAAACAATCAGCAGAGGGAAAAGGTAATTAATGAAATGGGAGAAAATATCCCCAACCAAATATTTGATAAGGTGTTAATATCCAGAGTTTATAAAGAATTCTTACACCTCCACAACACAAAGCAAATAACATGATTTAAAAAATGGGCAAAGGACTTAAATAGACATTCTTCCAAAAAAGATACAAAAATGGACAAGAACCATATGAAAAGATGCTCAACATCACTAATCATCAGGGAACCACATGGAAATATCACACCTTACACTTATTAAGATAGCTGTCAACAGCACCAACAACAGCAACAACAAAAGCCCAGAAGACAACAAACGTTGGTGAGGATGGAGAAACTGGAACCCTGTGCACTGTTGGTAGGAATGTAAAATGTTGCAGTGCTATGCAAAACACTATAGAAGTTTCTTGATAAATTAAAAATAGAATTATCATATGATGCAGCAATCCCACTTCTGGGTATATATCCAAAAGAATTAAAACCAGTATCTCAAAGAGATATTGGCACACTCATGTTCATTGAAGTATTAATCACAATAGCCAAGAGGTGGAAGCAACCTCTTGCTAAATATACACTGACAGATGAATGGATAAAGAAAATGTGGTATATATAGACAATGAAATATTATTCAGCCTTAAAAAAGTAAAAAAAAATCCTGTTGCACGCTGCAAAATGACTGAACTTTGAGGACATTAGGCTACGTGAAATAAACCAGTCACTAAAAGACAAATTCTCTACATTCCACTCGTATGAGGAAGTACCTAAAGCAGTCACTCTTAGAAAGTAGAATGTGGGTGCCAGGGAATGAGAGAGGGGAAAAGGGGAGCTGTCCAATGGGTGTGGAGTGTTAGTTGTGCAAGATGAAAACATCCTGGAGACCAGTTGCACAACAATCTGTGTATTGTTACCACAACTACTGAACTGTACACTTAAAAATGGTTAAGATGGTATATTTTATATTATGCTTTTTACCACGATAAAAATAAATCATTAGAACAGAAAAAAAGAACTTTTGATACATAAGAACTCAATAAATCAAATAAATCTCCAATGAATTATGCTGAGCAAAAAAAAAAAAGTTATGATGGAGGGAAACTGAGTCAGGAGTATATAGGACCTCTCTATTATTTCCTATAATGGCATGCGAATCTACAATTACCTCAAAATAAAAAGTTTAATTTTAAGACGTCTTTTCCCCAAATTCTGGAAGTTAAGAGCTAACTGGAAATGACATAAAAAGATTTTAGCACCTGATTTTTATGTAGGAGAGGGTAAAGGAGGCAGGCCGACTCAGAAAAACCTTTCATGTGTGAGATGCCCCAACCTGGTCACCCCAATGTTCACACACACACACACACACACACACACACACACACACACACACACACACACACAAAATGCAGTTCTCGGTAACCCTATGTAATCACTGTAAGAAGGGGAGCCTGGCCAGAATGCTCCTTGCGTTTCAGTGTTCAAAGGCCCAGATGTTGGGCCTGTAATAAGAAATGAGAGGCATAATCGTGGGCACCTGGAGAAGAGGGAGGAACAGCCAGGCTCCAGGCCAGTTCTCTGTGGGCTGTGGGCAAGTTTAGCCAGAGGAGCAAGCAGCCACTTTCATGATGGAGGTTTTCTTTTGACCCAGCTCCGAAAGAATCGGGCTTAATATAATCCCTCATATCATTCGAATAGAACAATGCATCTCTTTATTTCCACTGCACCTGCTTAGAAATCTGCCTCATGAGTAGATGGGGGGATTGCCTGAGAACACAACTTGGATGAACCAGTATCTTGGGACTATTGTGTTGGTTATGGAGCCCAAGCAATGATTCCATGAAGAGGCCACCACATGAGGAAGGTGACTAATTGCACTGGTGGCTGAACTTAAGCTACAATGCTGGGAAAAAGAGGAGGTTACCATAAGTCACAGCAAAGTCTTTTCCATGACATCTGTCTACATGTTTCCGGCCTCCCGGGGGAAAACCCCTAGTATTCAGTGAAATCAGTACTAACTGGCATTTGCTGAGCACCTACCAGGCGCCGGGCACCACGCTCGGTGCTTTTTACACACATCATTCCTTTCTCTCAGTAACCTGGTTGGTAAGGTAGTCAATATTATCTGCACCTCATGATAACAAGACTGAGTTTCAGAGTTTTCTGGTTTGCCCAAGATCACACAGCTAGTAAGAGGCACAGTTAGAATTCAAGCTGAGGCCTCTCTATCTACAAAGCCTATACCTTTAAGAAAGTCTCAAGTAGCATCACATATGTAATATAATCCAAACTCCAAAACACCAGAAAATGACCAGAGCCCCTAAACTCAATTGCAAGAGGTCAGAGGGCAGGTGAAAGCTTAACGCTAAACAGAGTAACATTTCTTCTACTCACTGGTACACAGCAGGCACTAAATAAATGACTGTTAAGCTGAAATGACTCAAAGGCCCTCCCACTCAGCCGTGTGAGCGCTGGGAGGACAGGCGGCAGATAACACCCTCTTGCCTGCCTTCCCAGCTAAATTAGGAAATGACAATGCTCTCTGTGTTCTTGTCTGATGGGGACATGGCCCTGGGATGTCCTACGAGACAAAGAGCCACACACACACACCCCAGGGTGCTTTTAAGGACAGGGCCAAGAAACTCAGAGTGAGCCCTAGGGAATCAGTAATGACTTCATGCAAAGTATGAAGTGAGCCAATTCTGGGGTCTCAGCGGATTTCAGACTAAACAGCGGGGGTGAGTGAGCGCCCGGGACTTCTGCTGACAGAGCAGCAAGGTGACCAGTGGCTGCTGGGTTTGCAGGAGAATCTTCCTTTGCTGAGAGTGCACAAACGGCCTCTCTAGGAACGGACCGGTATGCTGACCCACACACAGGCAGCACAGCCTGTTTGGGCAGTTCCTCTGCTGGGGGTGCTGCTGGTATGCACACTGTTTCTGGATTCATCCTTGGAGTGTGGGATGGAGCAGAACCTGGGCCCTTCTGCTGAGAAAATCTGGAAGGAGACTCTTGATAAAGACTCAGAGGCTGCTGCAGCCAGAAAGTCCACGAAAGGAGGGGACAGGGGCTGGAGGAAAGGCTTGCACAGCGTCCAGACATTTTTGAATTTAATTATTTCAGACTGAGGGGAGGGAGCAGGCGGGGAGCATGAGAGAAGAAAGAAGACATTAATGAAGGAATAACGGCCAAGGCCACACTAAAAATACTTCCCAGGCACATATTTCTCCCAAGGCATAGCAGCTCTTTCAATTTAGGATGTGTCATTTCCTGGGTTATTAAATCCAAAGAATGGAACGTTCCACTCTGGGACAGTAAAAGAGGGTCACATTCTCAGCCTCCCCTGGCACCAAAGCAACAAAGAACAGGGATCATGGCCCATGGTATTTCCACCACTCAGCTCCCTGTGCCCGCCCCACCTCCCCCAACACTGAGCTGCTGGAGAGAAAGCTTCCAGCAGGGTGTGTCCGTGGAAAGTTTGGGGGGCCCAGCATGACGTTCTTTTTCAGAGGCTCCAAATTCCCCCAGTCACCTTGAAGGACACCATCATCTCAAGTCAGTAGGAATCAGCATTTGGGGAAAGCAGCATTAGTAGCCACTTTGCCTTGGTTATGGCCATAAATGCAGGGACCTTTAACATCTTGTAAAGCCAAAGTCACATAGCAAAATCTCCCCAACCAGACTTAAAGGAAATCGCAGTGCATTTCAGTGCTGGGCACGGGGACCTATGCAGTGGGTACCCAATAATGTCTGTCCCTCTTTTCCAAAGGGAGAGGGACTATATGCACAGTGTGGTGCAGGAGTCCTCAAGACATCCCCATGACAGCCCTTTCCAAACACTGAAGTTACCTGGAAACTCTCATGCCTTAAGTCTCTCCTAACCTGCCTCTGAAGCAATGGGTTTGCAATTTAATCACCCTAAAAGCTGCGCAGATTCTTGTTAAAGGTGAATGGGGAGACACTGAACAGCAAAATGGGCTTCAGAGTTCCAAGAACTGTGGATTCCAAGCGGAAGAGATCCTCAGGGATCAGATCAGTTTGGACCACACAGTATTTTCCAACAAATTTGACTGTCATCAACATTTAAAGATCAGGAAATTTCAGATAAAAAGAGGCATTCCAACTTCCGTTTCAATGAAATTATAATCAGTAGAACTGGGACTCCTAGGCCAGCATGGGGTGTCTGGCTAGAGCCAAGGAGCAGTGGCCCTTCTGGAAGGGGCATGTACTGGCCAGCTGCCATGGGCCACTCTGCTCCCCTGTTTACACTCAGAGCTCTGCCCTCATGGTCCCATCATCGCTGCCACCTTTGGGCATTTGCCATGGCAGCTGGTGACCTAATCTATTCCTTTCACCCACGGAAAACTGGTACCATCTCTTACTCTCCATCCTCAAACCCAGTTCTTTACCACGAGCTGTGGTATTCCCAGTGTTTCTGGATTCATCTTCAAAGAGTCTGAAATGGAGCAGACGTTGTCCCGTTCCTGGGAAGATCCAGAGGATACTTCGGATGAAGACATGGAGGCAGCCATGGCCACATCGTCAGTGACAGGAGGGGACAGGCCTCCCTAGTCCTGAGCAAGATGCTTCCTTAGATCTCTCCACGCTGTCCCCCTCCTAGCCCCCACCTCCCACAGGCAAACCCACCTCTACCTCTGTCCTCAGATCAGAACCTGTTCCTACAGACACACATTTATATCCTCATCAGTAGGACTTCTTTTCTTTCTATTATCTCCACTGGCCACTCTGGGGGAAAAAGCAAACATTGCTTCACCAAAAATTGCATGAAGTACTTCTCCCTTGTTCAGACTGGATGGTCAACAAGAGCAGAAATCCAAAATTGTAAATACTGAAGAATTTCTCAGGAAGCAACAGGACTGTCAGAGAAGGAACATGGTCACTTAGCAGGTGACAACCACCCCAGAAATCAGGACAATAATTACATCGGTCTCAGCGAACCATCGACTAACTTGTGCCAGGCATTTTATTGGGCATTTTATTGATTACTTCTTATTTTTCAAACAACCCTACAAGGCAGTTGGTATTACCCCCTTTTTACTGATGAAGAAAATGAAGACAGAAAGAATTGTGCTAAAATAGACCTTTTTATCCCTGGGCTAGTGGCTCAATCTTCTTTCCCTTGACTGGACCAGCCTGGTCCTGATGTAAAAAGCCTCTCCCAGGACTGGCCTGGAGGAGAATTCAGAGGCCTACTTACGCTCTGCCGTTTGTCTCTGGTCCACTGGCTGCTGTCTTTGACTCCAAGGCACTGTTGAAATTGGAGATGTTTTCAGAGGAGTAGAGGCCAGAGGGGTTGTTGTACTGGTTTGTGATGACCCTGGGGGAAGAGCTCGAGGCAGGCGAGGCGGTGAAGGGCATGGCACTCCGGTTGTGGGCGCTTCCTATGTGCAGGACCTCCTGCAAGCAGAGATCAGAGGAGAAATCAGGAGTGGAAAGGTGTCCAACGGACATCCTTCGATGGACAGTGCAGACTGAGAGCCAGGGAGAGAGTTCTATTGAGCGACAGTGGCCCTGGCTCAACACCAGACTTTAGCTAAAGGGCTCTGACATACCCACTAGACAAAGGGCAGTAACCAGGGAAGTCTCACTAGTGTGGACGTGTGTCACACACCAGGCTCAATCTTCAGGTTCTTCCCTGAGACCTAGTGAACCCTGATCCCCTGCTGGGTAGCCCTGGGCAGGACACTCCTAGCTGCCCTGGGCTGTCAGTAACCAAGTCAGAGCTGAAACACCTTTCAGGGCACACCCCAGAGGGATTAAGGTCCCACGAAGAGAAGAACGGGCAGTCATTTCAGTCAGTGCGGAGCAGGAGATGATAAAAAGGGGAGACAAGGCTCCAGAATGGAGAGGGTTAGACAAATAAGATAAAAGGGCTATGGTGCGACAGGATGAGGCAGCTGCTGACTAGGCAGCGATGGCCTCAGTGCTCCGGCAGAAGGGGGCCAAAGGGAATTCAGGATCTGTTGTTTCGTGTGGCAGAAGGACAAGGCTAATCAGATGGAAGGCTGGGGGATACCTGTTACAGGGGCGGTGCCCAGGGGAGACGCAGAGGAGGACCTGGAGCTCATCTTGTGCTCATTCCCTTCCTTCTGTAATTTGAGAAAGCGCCCTCTACCCCCACGCTGGCTGGCTAGCCAGGAGTCTAGGATAATTACTCAAGCTACGACATCTCAGAACTGTTTTACAAAGTCAAAACTTTTTAAACTAACACGACTTAAAAAAAAAAAAAAATACGGCATTTCTGATGACTCAATTAATACAGTGTTTTCTACACAGGCATTCTGGATCAACTCTGGCTCCCAGGAGACACAGCATGCTCTGTGCAGCCAACTAAAAACTCAACGTGCACCATATTTTCTGGGTTCCCCAGAAATCTTCCTCAATCCTGGTCTCTTTTTTAAAACCCAGGCCTAGAACAACGGCCCCGCAAAGAGTTCCTGTGCTCTGTTACTCTTCTTTTATCTTTTTATGTTAAACCTTCAAGTCGTTCATGCTTTCTTAGGAAACATGATGAAAAGTAACACCTTATTTTACTGTGTGCTCATTTAAAATAAAAGATAACATAAATATCTTCTTATGATTATGATTTCTTTTTCACTATTCAGATGGGCATCCTCTTCAACAAGTAGGAATGAGTGAGGTTTTACCGCATAAATTACGTTGAGCTGACTTGGTCCACGTTGGACAAAAGCTAAGAACACAAAGGTCATTCACACAGAGGAAAGTGTAATTAGTTAAGAAAATAACTTTAGCAGTAATCAAAGCATGGTTAAGTAAATTTTATGACACAACGAGCCCAAGGAATAATATGCAGTAATTAACGGCGGCAGACTAGGAGACAGGGGTGGCTAGGGACCTGGGCCCACGTTAGTGGCTCCGCGACAGCACTGCGGGACTGACAGACACACCGCTGTAGCCACGACTGCGATTCTCTCCTCTCTCCTTCTCCACAGCAGTTCCTAGGAGCGGCATAGGACGCTGAGCACCAAGGAAGAGCCCTGATGGTTCTGTCTTGACTCAAATTTCCCTGCCGCTTCCTGTTCAGCTTTGGGCACATCATACCTCTCTCTTAGCCCGTTTCTCATGTCTAAAATGAAGTAAATAAAGCCTCTTTCACGAGGACGTGGTGAGAAATATTAGTATGCCAAGCACAGAGCCTGTCACATAGCAAACATTCTACCAGTGTTCGTTCCCATCTCCTCCCATAAAAATACATTTTCAATTAGAATGGAAGTCAGTAGAAAATTCAGGTTGGAAATTCTGGTTTTCATTTTATAGAGATTGTCCAAGAATATATCTGTTTTGTACATAAAAGGAATATCTCTAACCCCATGTGAATACTGGTCTTTCCAGAAATCAGGCGGGTAATTCAGAGCTTGCATTTTGGAAGGGATGATGTAATTGTTTGGGCTTTGTATTTATCAGTCGCCTAGGAAACACAATAATGAGGAAATATAAACTAGGTGTGTAACTGCTCTGACCTCAGATAAGCTGGGGTGTTGGCTGGCATAACATGAACTAACATCTTCTAATTTATAGATGAACTCTGCTCCCACTCATTCTCCTATTTTAGAATGACTGGAAGTGTAAGATTTTGAAAAAATGAGAAGAGGGAAATTTTTCATAAAAAGAATTACTGGAATCAAATGAAAAATATACTCAAGTTAGATGTCAAAGTATTTGAGAACTTTTTTAATCTGATGAGAACTACCTTCAAAATATTGATGCAGGTAACCAGATTATATGTTTAAGATGAAAATTCAAGTATAATACATATAAAAAGTATAACTGAAATTTAAGTATTACCTTATTTAAGTGAAAACTAGGATTTTAGATAGACCAAATTAAAACAAAAATCATTCCTTCTGCATTATAAAATATGAGAACTTAACACATTAAAACATAACATTTATAGTAAATTTAATGAAGTGGCTGAGAACTCCCCGGGAAATTGGAATTAACCGTGGCATGTTTTAAATTAGTTTTGCACAACTGCCAGTTTATAAACTGAGCACCATTTTATGAACTTCCTAACAGGAGCTGTCCAGAATCATATGTTCATATCAGTTTTGAAATGTCAGATGCAAAATGACACTTACATGTGACTCTTAGGATTCTTAAGTATGATTTTTATTATATTAATGGGAAAAATTTTGTGACTGGATTTCTGACATTTTAATGGAAGCCACCTGAGAAAATATGATTTACATACAACCACTTGATTTGCCCACACCAACATACCCAGTGAATTCGACTGCATATCTGTTTTATGTATAAAAGATTGCTAGCTACATGTTACCTTTTGATTGGATCTCGATTCACCAAAAAAATGAATGTCCCAAATCGAGAAAAAAATTAGAATCCAAATCTTTAATTGGGATGAAATGGATAACAATCACAAAGTTTTAAAAAGCCATTATCAATTTACTTATTAACTTATCATTAATAATTCGTTAATTTATCCAACAGACACATACTTTGTGAAAACAGTATGTCAGGCATGAGGAATTTTACAAAGACATTCTAAACATTCTTCTTTAATTTTTTTCCCCTTATTCCAAAGAATACCCATTCACTTTAGATTACTTAGAAGATGCAGTTAAGGAAGAAAGAAATAAAATCACCTATATTCTAAGTGCTGAGAGATTTATTTACAAATATGGGATCCTAGGACAGTCTACTGTGCCAGGAAAATCTTTTTGACTGACAAATTGTGTATTGACTCCCTACCACATTTTTTCAATATGAATTACCACTTCATTTTAGTAATTTTAAGGTCTCACTACGAGTCTCACCATAGCAAAAACAGAGATTTTCACCTTAAGAATCATGGAAACCAGAGCCCGGGATACTAGGAGGAGAGGCAGAGTTTCCTATTAAATTTCCCCTCAGCGACTTTAGCTTTTGGGCCTTGGGACCCAAACTTATATTCACACTCGTATCTGAAATCCACAATGAGCCGCCGAGTCAGCTCCCTTCTTTTATTCTATTCTGCACAGGAAGGCTTCCGCCCGCTTCCCGTATTGCCTTCCTACCCATTGCTTCCAGCCCAGGCCACGGCGTCACTGACTTGGGGTTTTCCAGCCCTTTCCTCCTGCAGTTCCCTTACGGGAAGAAGTGAACTAGAGCCAAGATCCGGCAATGACCGTGGAGGGCTCTCCCTGCTGTCTTATCTCCAGGCCTCCAGGGCAGGAAAAGTCGGGGAGTGTGCTGAGCTGTGTCAAAAGGAGAAAAGACGCTGGTAGTGAGAGGAGTGGTAATGGTGAACAAGTACTTACTTGTGGTTCAGAGGCTAAATTCATCTTGTATGGATGACGTTTCCCTTCCTCTGTCACCAGAGGAGACCAGACTTTATGTTCGGATCTGCAAGAGATGGACAAAGCTGTTGTTTCATTCACGCTGATAATATACACTAAAAACAGGGTGGGAAAATGCACCCCCTTGCCTGACTACTGGCCTCTGAACTAGCACTCTGCACGCCACTGCCACCCCCACCCCCACCCCGCCCCCCTGCCTTCCCCTCCATTTGTCACCAGGGTGATTTTTCAAAAGCACTAATCTGATGACATCATGTTCAATGGCTGCCACGCTCGGGCCTGAGAGGCTTCCCAAGCTGCTGGGACTTCTCCCAGCCTGATCCTCCTTCACTGCATTCTGTGTTGCTGACCCTCAGCTACACTGGCCTCCTTGCTCCTGAGCATGCTTCATGCTGCCCACCTCTGCTCAAGACAGAACAAGCTTCTCCTCTCTCTCTCCCAGCATTCTTGATCCAGACCAGATAACCAACTTATCTGTGAAGTTTGTCTGGACCCAATAAAAGTGATGCCTCCTTTACTGAGCTTGCAAAGGATTTCTTTGTACTTATCACACAACAATTTTCTCAGTCTAGTTTTAGTTTTAATTAGTGTAGTTTTTTTTCTCTCTCTTACAAGTGGAGAATAATTGTACTTATCTTTGTATTTTCAGAGTGCCTAGCAGTGCCAGATATATACAAGGTGAACCTGTTCAATTTTTGGTAAATGAATCAAAAATAAATTAAGCTATGAATAAATGAGCGAATGAATGTCTTGAACTAGGGCTTGAAAAAGAAGATTTGGACTGAGATAGAAATGGAGATGAGAATGAGAGGGAAATGTGTTTTTGAGGGGGTAGTAATAAAATGGTGTGCTTTCCATGGAGGTGGAATACTGAAGTATACAAAATATTTTCACATCCTGCCCCCCATACTTGGTCCTCCTACTAGTCCTGTAGCACCAGAAAAAAGAAAAGCCAAAAGCCTACTTCACAGGTAAGAACTTGAGCAAAAGGTTCGTGATAAAGAGCTATGGAAGCTAAGGTTAATGAGACATTAAAGTGCAGATTACATAACAGGAGATTAAAATAAAGAATGTGAACTTGATCCAACAGGAAATAGGGAGCCATCAAGGTTGAACCAAATCACTTCGGAAATCATGCCCTGGCAGGGCCCCTTCCAAGACTCCATGAAAGAAGAATGGGAATTCAACCCCAGTTACAACTCCCAGTGCGCTCTCCTCACTTGTCACCCTGTTGAGAACATCCAGCTCTCCTTTTTTGTAGTGTACTTAAGCTTACACTCAGTGCTTTCTCTAGTGTGTTGCCATCTCTCTCTGTCATTGCAATCTCCTAGCTCAGGGGTGTAGGGCATTCTGAGATGGGTGAGGCAGTCCTTGCCCACAAACAGCTTCCAGCTGATCAGAAAGAAACAGACATTTCCACAGGACTTACCTGGACACTGTGAGAGTCATGTTGTCTATGCAGCCCTTGATTTTGTTCTGAGCTTCCAAGTGTGTCATATTGCCTGTATCTTCCCCATCAATGGCTGTGATTATATCTCCAATACATAAATTAGCCACAGCAGCCTTGCTTCCGGGAGTGACCTGGAAAAACGGAAAGAACAGGCTAGTTACTACTCATCTCCAAGGCAACCACTGAGTAAGTTACCACTGGGGTAATAAGTATTCACAAATGTGAACGAATACATTTAAAAAGGAAAGAGGACTGAAATCATAAGTGTCAATTGTAACAATCCTTCATATTTATGGAATGCATTATGGTTTACAAAGAGTCCTTTTCTATATACTATCTCATTGGATCCTTACAACAATGTTGTGAGAAAGGAGGACAAATATCAGTCCTCATATTAGAGACCTAGAAACTCAGGCTTAGAAAGATCTGTCACTCACCTGGGACCACCCAAACTAGTATATTACCATATTGCTAGTCATCCATCCAGTATATTACAGAGCTAGAACTCAAACTCTGAAATCAGACAATCAGACCCAATGTTCTTCCCACTGAATTACCAGTCATACTTAACACACACACACACACACAGAACATGTACAGTAACATCTTATTGCTATAAAAAGCATAATGTTATTTATGCACAGAAAAAATCTGGAACACTGCTCACCAAATTGTTCAGTTATACATTTCTGTAATGTTTCTGGTTTTTACGATGAGCTTAAATTACTTCTGTCATTAAAAAAAGCAATAAAAAAGTTTAAAATCTGGCAGTGTGGGTTTACACTGGTTCATTTCCTCCCACTTGAGAAGTGGGTCATCCCCTATAGGTGGCAGGTTTTCTGCAGGCCGATGTTTCTGACCTGTAGTTCCAAATTATGGGCCACCAATGCTCAGGGGAAGATAGTCAATTATTGCAATGGATCATCGAAATCCACCTGGCGTACTGGGCAGTACATGTGGACTGAATAAATATCATGTCTCATACACAGATATACAACTATCTTTCGAGTGAGTATAAATGCTGTTGCGATGAATGAAATACAAACTCATTTTGAAGTCGTACTAACCTCAGAGCCATTTTCGTTATTAGGTATTTTCTAAACTGAAGTATACTAAAGATATGACAGTCATCCCCGGGTCAGTCCATGACTTTGACATAGAAGACCTTCTTCGATGGGAATTCCAAGCCTCCCCAGGCGCAGAGTGGCAGTAACGCACCCAGACGCCCAGGCCACAGAGGGTTCCGGCCTCCCCTTGGAGAAGGCCTTTGACTTCCAGAAGCCAACTGAAGATCTTGTGAACACTTGGGTGTCTCTGTAAGGCTGAACCATAGCTCAGAGGCCCTTCAAGGCCCCAACCATAACACATCCGTATCTGATGCAGTTTTCAGCCACAGTTTCCAATCAACCATCACCAAACTGAAGATTGTGGCCCTTCTGAGGTGGCTGGGGTGCTGTCATGGCCCATCTCATCAGCATCCTGACCATAAAATAAGGGGCGGGTGACTTGATCTTTGAGGTCCCTCTGGCTCAGACATGTTATGACTTTATCAGGCAAAACTCTCTTGGAATGCAGCAGGATGTAGAAACCAGTGCAGAGACTTTGACCTCCTAACCTTCCTTTCTGGCTTTCCCATCATTTGTCTACCAGAGAGCTGGCCTTTTGAAAGCCCTGATCCAAGGTCAGACCTTCTTCTCATCTAGCCACTGGAAAAAGACGTTTATACAGACAAGCGTAAGATGCTCTCCTTTCAGTCAATGGGGTGGAGGGAGGCTCTGAGTCACATACGATAAAAACAAATGCCTCTCATTTTCCGCACATTTCCTGAGAAGACCGATCTGGTGTGACTTCGTGTATATTTTGCTTTTTTCCAAAGAAAAATAGGGACCCCTTGTTTTAACAATGGCCTTAAGCATCACTTTATTTGGGATTAGCAATGCTTCTGGGTTGGCAGACTACCTCCAGAAAGAGGAGCCGGATGGAACGCATTTATCATGACCAAATCTAACAGTGTTAAAGAACCCCTTGGGATAAAATTCAAAATCATCAACAAAATTGCCTTCCTCCTCACCCTGATCCTGCCATTCCCCCATTAAGCTCTAGCTGCAGGGGTCTTCCTTGTTCTTTCCCATCTCAGGACCTTAGCACTTGCTATAACCTCTGCCCAATTAACTTCTCATTCTTCATTCTTCAGGTCTCAGCTTAAATGACCCTACTCAGAGGCCTTCCCTGACCTCCAATCTTAGTTAGATTCCCCCACCTCACCCTGTCATCCTTTTAATATATACTCTGTTCTTCTTCATTGTGGCACTTGTCACATTAGGTTTGTAAATCTATTTCGTGGGTTTATTTATTTAATGTCTGAGGGCCTAATAAAGACAGTAAGGTGTGTGAGGGCAGGATTTTGTCTGCCACTGGCACCATGGTATCCTCAGTGCCCAGAACAGTGACTGGCACATAGTAGGCACTCAATAAATATTTGTCCAACAAATCATGGAATCTAGAATATCTAGTGTTGTTAAATATGTAATCATGATACTTCATTTTATCCTTTAAAAAATGACTATTTCACAAGGGATCAAATAATCATTTCCGTCAACATCGCTATCTTGGAATGTGACCACTCACAAAACTAAATGATGAGATGGGGAGTAGGGGGAAAGGTTTGAAAAGATAAAAATAGAAGTTTCTTTTAATTTCATATGCTCATGCTAAGAACTCTGTAATTTCCAGCATTTGGTTCAAACTGTCTTGTGAGAGAGGCATTTCTGCTAAGTATATCCCAACAGGTCCTGGACAAGCTAGAACCAGTCTTAAGAGCCCTGAGCCTGAGTAATTGAGGCCTGGCCATCCTATCGTTCAGTCTGATTTTCATTTTTTTAAGCCAAACTAATGGGAAGCCACCAAAGGACATCTCGGAAAGTTACAAGACAACATCATCAGGTGGGGTTTAGACAGAATCATACATGAACAGATTAAATTCACATTCTTTTATGAGCCACTGGTTCCTTAAAAAATTGATTTAAACAAATTGTGAACCTGCCTTTTACAAAATCCTTTCATATACAATCTCCTATTTGAGGTTTCAATAATGATAACCTCACCACCAACATATAAGATAACTTTACAGATGAGGAAATTGACTCAGAAGTTGTGACTGATTCAAGTTCACTGAGCTAAAAGGCTTGAGCCTAAACTTGACACCAGATCTCCTTATTCCAAATTCCACTTTCTGCTTTACCACGATGCCACAAGCAGATGCTGCAAGGCCAACTGCCAGAGCCAAAGAGAAATCCGGAATTAAGTAGCTTCATCTACTGTGTTCTTCTACATGGAGTGTCACAGACTCCTGATGCTGCCTGGGTGCCTCCCACCACAGGACAATCATCTCAATTGCTCTGTACTGAGCTGGGGCCCAGTAACCTCACTCCTTATAAAACACCCAGCTCAGAATGTGGAACTGAAAAGGGCCTCACAAGAGAAGCCCTGTGTCTCCAACATTAGTTAGTTCCCATCTTGACTAGTGGACTCCAATCTTTACCACACTCTAATTATTCATCATAATCATAGCCATGAGTTAATGAGTGCTCAGTATGCTCCAAGCACGGTTTAAGTATTTGTTAAGGGTTAACTTTACCAGTCCTCATGTGATGCTATCAGGTAGGCAATATTATTGCATCATTACAGACAGGGAAAGGGAGGAACAGGGTTAAGTGGTTTTATAACTGGTGAGTGGCAGGCTCTGGGGCTCCAGAGTCCATCCATTTAACCCAGCATACCACACTATCTATTCAAATTTCCTCCTGACCAGCAAATTCCATCAGAACCGGCTTATAATGGAGTCAGCTTCGAGTTCTAAAAAAGAAATCCTATACTCTCCTCTAAAGAAACAGATCCAGTTCAAAGGACATCCTCAAAACCCTTCTTTCCGCTTTCATCCCCAGAGACCATACGACATAACCACACGACTCTTGGTGCATGAGAATAAACGAGTTTAGGCACAGTGATTTCCACTGGTGAACAACCTGCCATTTTCTGCAGAATTCATTCATGTCTCCTTCACCCCTGCTCCCTACCCTGGGCAGACACTTTGCTCAAAGGCCAACCTGTATACCTGCCCTATGCTGCAAGTTCCTAATGCATTTCTAAAGCACTACGGCCAGACTCCTGAGCATATTATAAGGTTTTTGAAGAGTTTAATGTCACTTCTAAATGGCACAGAAGAGGACTATGATGTAGCTCTCCTACTCTCTTCAACTTATATCTAAATAACTAAATATTGCTAATATAATGAACTAGATGTGTAGCCACTGGCCACGACAAATGAAGAGGGAACCTTCCTCCCCTGTCTCCTCCTCTTTCTCATGTATTCATTCACCAAACAGCTTATCCTTAACTACATTCTGAAAAGACTGACAGTGTAGCTTGTTGATTAAGATGTGCCTTCTGAAGTCAGATGGCCAGGGTTCAAGTCCTATCTCTGCCACTCGTACGACAAATATCCTTGGGTGGGATATTCACCTCTGTGTGCCTCACTCTTCTCATCTGTGAAACAGGGTAACAGTCCTGACATCAGAAGGCTGTTGTGAGGATTACTTGAGATGATTCAGGCAGAGCACTGTTGAGTTCTAGAAATGTGAGCTATTGTTTGTAGATTCCAGAAACCACACAAGGCACTGGAATACAGATGTGAGAAGGGCGGTGCCTGTCATCAAGTTGCTCACAAAATCCTGGGGGAGACAGACATTGTACAACAAACAGCTGATGAGTGCTGTGCTAGGAGCAAGCAAAGAGGCAATGGGAACCTAAGGGTGGAATCAGGAAATACTCCCTGGAGGAGGTGTTGCTTAAAACTGTGCAAAGGCACTACAAGAGGCGGGAAAGAACATGACAAGTTACGGGACCAGCATGTGGACTGGCATGGATAAAACACAAGAAGTGAAGGGAAAGGAGGAAGATGAGTCTGGAGACGTAAACACAGATCAGGCTGTTTTAAGAGCCTTGTTATTTTCCTTCTAAGATTGTAGTTTATCTGGAAAACAATGGGGAACAACAAAAAAATTTAAACATAGCATCTAATATGTCTGCCCAGTTATGTCCAGAAACAACCACTGAGTCTTAGTTCTGCTGAGATTAAGATGACTGAATTTGACAATACTCTCATAATGGCAGTTAAAGGAGAAGACCCATTCAGAGGGTCACCCAGTCAGCCTCCGGGCCGACCATTGGGAGGCTGGCTTCCCCTAGTGGACCTTTCAGAAAGCAGTTCCATTAAAATTACATATTCAGTTGACAGCTAGATGGGGCTCCTTCAACTCCCTACGCTCAAGATTGAAAGCTGATAGCCTGTGAAATAAATCCAGCCCGCGACCTTATTTTTTTCTAAATTTAAATTACTCGTAATATTTACATATTGGTAAATTTAATACAAAATCTTATATTCTCAGCTTTTTATGAAAAATCAGAAAATCTAGCAATTCTATACCTATATCCCCATATGGTAACAATCAGCACCAGCTGCAGAGCCTTAGCCCCTCTAAATGAGGCATTCACTCTCCACTTGGCCACAGTCCCCCACACAGCCACACTCTATTGCCCCCAATACAGAAACCTGGTACCAGCTGCCATTTATTATCATTCTTGCAGTTATTAATGTAATTTTCTTACTACCTCACCCTTGAGTCAAAACTCATTTATGTTGCCTCCTGACTCCTCCATGCAAATGTGTTTGTAAGCAACCACTGGCTTAATTAAAAAGTTATATAAAACAAAAGTATACGTAGAAACATTTTATGACCAGGATTATAAAACACCCTGGTTTGCTTGGGACGATAATCTATTTTTCCGTCTTAATTATCAAAAGCACTCTCATTTACTCTCAACAGTGTTCTAGTCTGTTTGACAAATTGCATCGTCATCCTTGTGACAGATGGGAGTTTTAACCAAATATTTGTTGAAGAGTTTAAACACTTCTAATGCAGAGCTTCTCCTGTACCACCACCACCACCACCTCCCCACCCCCCTGGGAAAAACTGTCTACTCAGAAGGTTCTCTGACTTTCACCTGTGGACAGAAATACAGGTCAACTTCCTGAATGTTCACAGAATTTGTTAACCTTGCCCCATGGAACTGGCATCTAAAATTTAGGTGAGAAATTGACCCAGCTCACCGATATCTCAAGGAAAAACTTTGATATTTACAAGAATGAGGCAATGGTTCCCAAATAAGTCAGTCATCAGAACCCCTGGTGGTTTTAAAATATAAATGGATCTCCACACTCCACCTCAGATCTACTAAAGAGGGTCTACACAGTGGGACCCAAGAATCTACACTTTTTTAAACCTTCCCAGAAAATTCTGATGCTCACCAGGTTTGGAAACTTCAAGGGGCATAGTGACTATTCCTGAATGACATTAAGTCGCCAGGTAAACAAAAAATACTTAGACCTAAATCTCAGCTCCTAAAAAAACAACTTCAAGGGCTTATACTCCTATTAAATTACAGAGAGGGCCCTTGAAAGAAATGTCCATTAGGTCGGGCCTGGTTAGTACTTGGATGGGAGACCACCTAGGAAGACCAGAGACAAATAAGGGATTGTAAGCTGACAAGGTCCTTGCAATCTGTGAGGTCAACCAAGGATTGCCTCGCCTAAAAACAAGGAAAAAAACAAGTCCATTAGACTAGTATTTCTCTCTTACCAAAACAGAGTAAAAAAATAAATAAATAAAGTCCCTATAATGTTGATCGACATCCTTGAAGGTGCTATGCAAATGAAATATGGTAGAAGTAATTTCATTCCAGATGTCTAAACAACTCGACATGATTCCTATTTTGCCTTGGCCAGAAAACTCACTGAAACGTAGAGTGCAGTTTCAGAAACCACCTGACTTAAAGGCCCTGGCACATCTCTCTTTCTGCTTCTATGTTCCAGTTTTTTGTTAAATCTTATTATGTGTGTTCTTATGTTTTAAATGTTGTAAATAGGTGGGGTTTGTTTTTTTTTTTGCATTGTAAATCATCTTAAATCCTTACAAGTAGGTGAGAGAGCATTAATAAAAATAGTATACAAGACTGGAATAAAGAAATTTGGAATTCAAGTTCAATCTCAGTGCCATGGGGCTTTAGAGACAACTTCAGTTGACTTAATGGCTGTGTCAAAGTATTCAGATGTAAATTTAAAAGATACTGAACTGGGGGGCAAAGCAGAACCCAGCTCCGCAGTACGCACGCCTTAGATGTGGAATTTGATCTCCCTTTCATCAGATTTCTGACTCAATTCGTTTGCAGGCCAGGGCTACGGCACAGACTTTAAACCACATTATAGCCACAGAAACTGTATGAGCTTCTGCAGGTTGGTCAGAAAACCCCAAGAATGTTTCAAAATGTTCTTGGTTATAACCATTTTCTCAAGGAAATGATGCAACAAAGTAGGGTTCAGGTACTTGTATAGGAGTTCTGCCTTAATCCAGTTTCACTTCAGGCTCGGTGCCAAAGGCAGCTAGCAATAATAAGGAGTGGCAATTCAGAAACTTACTGCTCTCAGTCTGAAAGACCATCATCTCTTAAGGAGGAATACACTTAAAAAGCAGGTAGCAAAACAGAATGCTCTATTTATGAGGAAGTCATTGAGTCTCTCCAGTCTCCAAACAAGCCCCTATGAACACCAAGTGCATTTAAATAGCTCCAAAAACTACCCCCAAAACCTAAAGCCTAAGCATTTGCTAAACACATTACACTGGGCAAATTAAACTTACTCTCTATGCCTCAGTTTCATTTACCAAGTGAAACATAATAGTATCAATCTAATTAGGTTGCTGGAAGGATTAAATGAGGTTACACATGTAAAGAGTTTAAAAGACTGGCACATAATAAGCACTCAATCCATAGCAGCTACCATTAGTGTATTTTTAATAGTACCACTGTCTCCAGATGCCTTCTCTGTGTGAGCTACAGTGCTAGGCTCTCTCTACATATGATCTTCATCCTCGCCACAACCTTTGAAGAAAAGTACTATTATTCCCACGTTACAAATGAGGGCACTGAGGCTTCAGGGGCTAATCCTGCCCAAGAACACACAGTTAATAAATGGACAAGACAGGGGTTGAACCTAGATCAGGCTGATACCCAGACTGCATTTTCCCACATCAAGATATCTTTAATTCTTGTTTACTGCAGTAAAAATATGACGAAAAGTACAAAGCACTGATGTCTAAATAGTTCACCTGGATATGGTAATTTGATTTTTAAAATGTTACATGAATCGAAAAAAAAGCCTGCAGTTTTGCAGCAAACTGTTAACAGCATTTACATCTGGGAGGTAAAATTGGGGAAGGGTATGGGGAAGGTTTTTACCTTATGCTTTCCACATTTTTATATTATCTCATCTTTTATAATAAGCATGAGGGTTTTTAGGTAAACTTTTTATTGAAGTATAACATGCACACGGAAAAGTACACAAATCTTAAATAATACAGCTGGATGGGTTCTCACAAAGAGCGCACACCCATGAAACCAGCACGTTTATCAAAACTGTTAATAGAACTGACCTTCTGAAGCCCCCTTGTGCCTCCTTCCCATCACTAATTTCTTGGAAAGGTTACTTACCGTGATACTGACTTCCAACACCATAGATTAATTTTGCCTGATTAATTTTATATTATTTATACGTCAATATATTTATATTACATATTGCTCTAATACAATATACGAATATGTTTATCCTTTTACGTCTGGCTTCTTTCCCTCATCGTGCTTGTGTGTGTGTCTCATCCATATCCTTGTGCATGGTTATAATTCCTTCACCCTCATTGCTGTGGTGTTTGACATCATCAACTATACCATTTACTTGTCCATTCGACTGTTGTTAGACATCCAAGTTGAGTTTAGGGCTACCGTGGATAGCGCTGCTTTGAAAATTCTTGGCATGGCTTTTGGTGCCCATGTGGACACAATTCTATTGAGTCTTTAACTAGGATTGTTGGGTCATAGGGTGTGGGTGTGTTCAGCTTTAGAAGCATGAGTATTTTTTTATCATTTTTTAGAAGAAGAAATGGAGGTAAATTTAACCTGTCACTATGCATTTTAGTCTTCCTTATCTTACTTAGGACACATCTGTCCCTGTTCTCTTGTTTGATATTAGCAGTCACGTCTATAAAAATTAGGCCCTGAGTCCTTGGTCAGGAATCTGGCCTCCTCCAAGACCAGAGTGTCATTTTTCAGAAAATCACGATCGATGTTCACGGCATTATCAAGAGGGCGGTGTACTGTGTGCGAGGGAGTACAACACAGGCCTCAGTTACGGACCAGCACTCACTCTCATTCACCCACACTGAGGCTCATAACAGCAACGATCATACAGGTGCTAAGCATCACACAGAAATTACCTTTTTTGTCTTAGGTTTTCAGGGGTATATTTTGTTTTGGCTGCCACTTTCCAGGCCGGTCATTGGCTGGGCAAGGTAGATCTGTCCACTACCTGATCGTCTTCATTTGCCAACAAAACTGCCCCCAAATGCCCTCCAAGCCACCTGAACAGGCTTTTTCTCTGGCCAGCCCTTCAACTCCTCTGCTCTTCTGTTCTTCACTGTCCACATGAGCAGAGAATCCCATAGCTGAACTGTCAATTCCCCCAGGTGGAGCCAGGGCTTCTGGCTTCTCAGGAGGTACAGGAAGGAGAGGTACTGCTCTCTGGGATGCTCTGAGCTCCAGGAGCACTCGGGCTGAGGCCACAAAGCAGCTGGAAGGCAACCCGGACAACAACCCTCACAGGCACAAAAGGCTTTGGGGTCCCCTCTTGGTCTTATCCCTCATGCTGATGCCTGTACCACCATTAGCACTGCTTGGAGCTGTGTGCCAACATATTATTACCAATGAAATATTGACAGTTACAGCTAATCAGGAGGCAGAATATAGTGATTAAAGTTGGTGTGGGAGTCAGTCTGCCCGGCTTCAAACCCCAGCTCTGCAATTTACTGACTGTGTGTCCAGTGTCCCTGTGTCATGGGTTGTGGGGAATACAGAAGCTAATTCAAGTGCACCCCTAGCACAGAGAAGGCATTCAAAAATGTTAGTTGCCATTAAAATATTAGTATGACATAGAGATTAAGGCCATGGGCTCTAAAGCCAGAGTGTTCAGCCAAATTCCAGCTCTTTCACTCACTTCTGTATGATGCACGAGATGCAGGCAAACTACTTAACAGCTCCATGCCTCAAGTTTCTCACCTGTAAAATGGGCATCTTAATTGTATCTCCCTCAGAAGATACTTGTAAGGATGGATTACTGAGAGAATACAGTAAGCACTAAGAACAGTGCCTGGCATATAAAAAGTCCTATATACATTTTAACTATGGTCATTGTCACAAGCCAATCAAATAAATATTTCTCACACAAATCTTTCAAGTGTTCATGGAGGTTCTTGTGATTAACACAAGAGTCGCCCGGGCACAGATATTCACAGATGAATAATACAACACAAATTTATCTGAAAACATTTCTGAATTCAAAATATTTTCCAAATCAACTCATGGTTGAAAGTACAACTAATGCCATAAGAGAGGCTGGGACAATTTTTAACAATAAAAAGTGAGCCTTCATATTCAAAAGGTACGAGATCATTGGATTTGCTTATTATTTTGTTTTATTTTGTAACTGAAACCTAAAGAAGGTATGTCACTTGCCCAAGGTCACCCAGTGTGGTGCTCTAGACTGGAGCTCAGCTTGAGTCGCTGCCCTGGACACTTTACCAGGCTCCATACAGAAGTTCTGGCAGCTTCCCCAGGTTTTCCTCTGAGACATGCTGCAAGTCAAATCATCCTTTAAAAATTAATTTTCTGACACAGCCACTTTTGCTCCTTTTAACCAGTTTCGATGCTTTCCTTTACAAGGACATTAAGTAGTTCAACCAATGAAAAATTAAGTAAATTCAAACAAATTACCTAACGTATGGGGAGGACCTGAGCTTCCTCTCTGTAAAAGATGAAGACGACCAGCTTTCCTCTCCTCTGTGGAGCACTGCAAGGCACAGCCTAGGCAATGAGGACAGCTTGGAAACCAGTCCAAGCCTGGTCCCAGCACAAGAGCAATTTCTTGGTGCTTCTCCCAGTCCCAATCAGCCTAGGAGTGTGACCTCAGTGGTTATATGATAGTCTCCTCTTGGTCATCTTAAAGCCATTCTTCTCCCCTCTCTTCTCCTCAAAGGCAAATCAACACTGTTGGCCAGAAGGTTGAGGAAAGGGAGGGTCTCTGGTCAGGGGGTCAGAACGTGGCTTGGTGAATTTCAGGCCAGTGGGCTCAAGCATTCACTTACATTCTATTCCCTTTGATTCATCCTCTTTCTCCTCTCTCCTTAGACCAGCAGTGATCAGCTGGAGTAGCTAATACTTCCCAAGTGATCGATTTCACAGAATGAGAAGTGTAGAGCAAGGGCCATTAATGCATGATGAGCCTTTATGATCATTTCTTACTTTTCATATTCTAACAGATGAGCCCTGCTCTTTAGACCTTTACGACATGATATAAACCTACTTGAGTCCGGAAATAACACTCTTTAAAAAAATCAGAGAAGACCCTCTGGCTACAGAATATTTATTATGAAGCGCCACTTAGGATATTAAGCAATCCCCCCAGAAAACCACACTGCTCTTAGCAAAGGCTCCCCCAGGACTCAAGAGGCAAATGAGCAGCTCCTCCCCACAAGAGCATCCCCTTATCTCTGACCCCACCCCTTCCTGTCTTTTGTCAGTTGCTGGGAGAGAAAAACAGTCAACATAAATTGAGCAGCAATTTTGGCCTGGGTATGGATTCTCTGAAGACTTCCCTTGAAAGCAACTAGAGGAAAAAAGAAATTGACATGGGGGAGGAAAAAAAAAAAAACCTCAAGGAGAGATACAACTGTAGATTTGGAGCAGGAACTGACAGAAAAAAATCTCAGGCACAGTGGCAAATGTGCCTCTGGATCATCAGGGAGAGGTCCAAGGTAGAGGCCTTCAATAAAAAACTGGGAAAGGAAGAAAGCTAGTTTATGTCCATTTAAAGCTGAAAATCTGGATTGAAATTTTATCACAACATAGAAAACGCTGAGGAGTGAAAGTAGCTATACGCACACATACAATGTGTTCTGTAGAATTCTGCTCAGAAACAGGCAAAATTAAGCTATGGTGTTCCAGATGCCTATTTAGGTGGTAAAACTATAAAGAAAAAGGAGGTGGTTACCATAAGTCAAGATAATATCATGTGTAGTTAGCTTCCGGGGTGCTGGCAATGTTCTATTTCTTGACTTGCGTGGCAATTAAACAGGTATTAACTTTATAATCGTTTGCTATGCATTCATATTTTATGACCTTCTTATTTCAAATGAAAAATAAGTTAAAAAAGAAAAAACAATTTCAAGTACACGGATTACAGAATTATATTCAGAAGCTTTAGCAGTTTAACAAAAGACTAGAGCCAATACCAGAATAATCCATGCAGGAGAAAGCAAACATAGTTATTAAAATAAAAGGCACTCCTCTCCCAGCCTAATTTCATGGTTTGCTTTGGTGTGGAGACTCAAAGTCTACATATATAAAACCATACTAGCAAACTCTATCTGCCCAGGATGATAAATGTAGCACACCTACCAACCAGAAGGTGCGCTACATTCTTCAGTGCTCACACCTCCTCACTATTGTTCACTGTTTACAGAGCACTCACATTCCTCAACTCACAGCCAGTAGCTGGGGTGAGACTCATTGCTGGATAAAGGCAGCCTCAGACAATAGAAAGCTCATCCCAGCACAGTTCAAGCAAGAATCAGAAAACAGACCAGCACAAGATCTCAGAAAGCCACCTCAAGGCCCCTTTATGACAATGACTTTCCCATTGCCAGGAAGAGGCCCACATTTTTCTCATGTGGAAATGAGATGAAGAAACAAGCAAACTACTGTGAGAATGAGACTGTCACCTTCCCTGAGTCACTTTCATTTTTCAATTAAAGCACCTGCCAAAGACATTATAAAGATTAGCCTCCCCTACTAGACCATAAACACCTTGAGAATGAAGTTGTGTCCTCTCGTTTCTAAGACCCCAGGATTTTACAGTTTCTGAAGTATGGTATATGCTCATTAAACATGTGCTAATAAATAAATGAATGAATGAATATATGAAGTACAAACTAATGAATTTACAGAATTGTTTTCCATCCCATAGCATCATTCCTACACAGTGCATTAAGACTTTTTAAAGCAGTAACTGCCTTTTTAACAGATTGCCAATGTGTCTTCCACTCTTAATAAAAGGTTTCATGGCATATATAAATTCAGATGTGGAGAGGGCTGACAGGTTAATTATAGACACAAAGAGCAGGGACAAATGGACTATGAGGTAACTGAGTCTAAATGTGCCTTCCCTGGACAAGCATTTATTAATAAGCCTGAAAAGATTTACTGTGCACAGCCAGGTTCAGCTCTATGTCAGGCTTGGGGACAGGGGTCCAGATTAGGGAAAGGCACACTTTCTGCACTTGAGGAATTCGGTGGCTGGGAAGACAACCTGTACCTGTGAGAATAATCAAAGAGATCTCATCAGGACAGCCGGTAGAAGACAGGGGGAAAATAGGGCCTAGAAACTGAGTGAGGCACTTGCCTTTTGGGGGGCCTGGGATGGTCAGAGAAGACCATCTCAGTCCTCTAGACCCACAGGGAAGGAAATGTGGGTAGGACTGTAGGTGGCAGAGAAGCCAAGAAGAGGCCCCCAATTCTTTTCCTCCTGCACCTCCCATCATACATACTCCTTCAGCTGCTGCAGGCACGGACTTAAGTCAAAAGAATCCATAGGGATCTTCCCTTTCCCTCACCCCCGTCTCCAAGAAAAAAAAGAGATGTTCAGACGGCTGGGGAGGGAAGTTTAGGGTCACCTTCAGCAAGTAGATGGGCCCAAGAATGGAATGTGAGGTAAGGCATGGACACCACGGAGTGCTTTTGGCTTCCTTTTTTCATTCAGTGAAAAAATATTTATTGGCTACCTTCTAGGTGCAGGCACTGAATGTGGAGACTCTCGGTTGGACATCAATCTTGTCTTTAGCCCAAACTAGATGACTGAGCCTGGGTCTCCCTATGGTTTCTAGTGGTCTCCGATTGAACCTGGGCTCTTCCAAAGAGATGAGGTCCTTCTAAGTTTTCAATTATTCCTCTGATTCAGGTATTCCTGGGGGAAAAGAGCCGATTGGTTGATAATCCCGGAATGCCAGGAAGAAATAAGGCCATGTTTATGCGGGCTTTTTTGTTTCCAAAATTCTGACTTTTCTCCAAAAGGTATTAGGGAAGTGAGACCTGGCCACGGCTGAGATCCCAAGAGTGGGCAACGAGTTGTTTTGGTTGTGTGTTTAAAGTTAATCCCACTCGCCTCCCAGGAAACTCCCCGCCCACCCCACTTCACGTTCCAGGTTGTCCCGGGTGCTTCCAAACGCCGTTCAGCCACTCGGCGACTTGCGAAGAACCGAAAAGTGCTGTCTCCCAGCGTGCGGGATCTGCGGGGACCCTCATACCCTCGCCGCTTAACAAAGCGCGTCCACACTCCGAGCCGCGCTTCCGGGGCGAAGGACCGAAAGCTGCCCCATTCTTTTTCACGGACTCGGCAGTGC
>NW_006494611.1:13018517-13018814 GCF_000325575.1 Pteropus alecto | reverse complement strand
AGCTCCGGACCCGGTTCCCGAAGCCGCCGTCTCCGACAGCGCCCTCGGAGCCCCAGCCTCCCCAGATCCCCTCCAGGCCACGCCGCTCCCCAGCCTGGGAGCGCCTCGCTCCCTGCGCGCCCCAGGCTCTCTTACCCGGGAAATGGCGAGAGGCTGCTCGAAGTCCTTGCCCCCCACGAGGCGGAAGCCCCAAGGCCCCGGGCCCTGGAGTACTATTTGCTGGGTGGTCATGGCGTTGCGAAGGCGAGCGGTGGCCCACGGGGAAAGACGCGGCAAGACGCGGAAAGACGCGGCGCG
>NW_006494611.1:12998535-13018146 GCF_000325575.1 Pteropus alecto | reverse complement strand
GTTCTCCGCAGCTCCGCCCCGGACCGCAGCACCGCCGAGTGCACTCACTAGGTGAGAGGCAAGCAGGTTCCGACAGACCAAGGCTTGGCCTTTTTTAAAACGAGTTTAGAAGTGCCGTGCAAAGTCAACCCTCTGATTGCAGCTCCATTTTCACTTGCATTTTGTAAACGGTAATGATGTATAAAAGGTGCTTTCGAATGAGCTCATTCGATGCTATGAAGCACAGTCAAGGCATTTAGCCCCACTTTTCAGCTGATGTAACTAGGTCAGCTTGAGGTTAGAAGACTTGCCCGAGGCTACACATCTGGTCAGTCCTGTGTTAAGGAAGCCTTTACAGGAACTTTTATAATGCTAATGAGACCAGCGCACGCTGTTATAATTGGACTTCAAAACCTTCCTAGAAACCTTTCCTTTAGGCTGGATTTCGCTGTAGGTTCTGACCTTTCCCTTCAGGTTTGGCCCGGGCCAAGGACTAAGTACGTGGAAAGGGCACGGGGTTGAGTAGGAAGACCCGAGTTCCCAGCCTGCCACTAGCCTCCCAACTGGCCTCCCTGCCACCCTCGCCCTTGAGTGCTTTCTCCACGCCAGACCAGACCATGTCTCATGCTGTCTGTTGGGTCCCCACTTTACTCTGATTAAAGCCGAAATACTTGAAATGCTTACAAGGCCACCCAGTGATGCCAACTCCTTCTCTGACCTTATTTCCAGCTGCCCTGTCCCCACCGCACTGGGGCCTCCTTGCTCCTGCCTCAGGGCCTCTGTCTGGAATGCTCTTCTCCCAGACATTCCCGTGGCTTTCTCTTTGTTCACATGTCATCATCCCTGAGCACCCTCCTTAAAACCTCTTCTCTAGAACGCCCTGTCACCTTCACCTGCTTTATTTTTCTCCATTAATCACCATCTGATATATACTCAATATTTCACTTGTTATTTGTCCTACCCCCACCTGTAAGCATTAGTGCCATGGGGGTAGGATTTTTATCAATTTTGATGGCTGCTGTGTCCCAGTGCCTAGAATAGTGCCTGGCACATAGTATTTGAATGCAATACAATGACCATGCTTATGACAACTTACCCTTTCTGGGCCGTTTCCTCAGAGTTTTCTTGGCACTCATTCATCCTGGCCCCAGTGCCCCAGTGCGGTGTTTGGCACAGAGCACATGCTCAATGTATGCAATATTATGATTTATAAGAAACACATATTTGGTCATTCAGATGACCAAAAATATATTTCTCATATATATTTCGACCACAAATCCTGGCTCACAGCTCCTAAAAACCTTGGAATTTCCCAAGTGTCTGAGAGTGATAAAGATGTCTTTTGTTATGGGAATGTAGTGACTTTTAGAAAGTACCTAAGGATGAAGGCTGGTTGCTAGGAGAACCAACCACGTGATTAGAGGTTTAGAATTTTTCCCTCCCATCCCCGCCTCCAGGATAGGGAGAGGGGCTGGAGATTGAATTAGTCGCCAAGGCCAATCATTTAATCAGTCGTGCCCTTGTAATGAAACTTCCATAAAAACAGACTGTAACTCAGAAATTCCCACAACCTCCTCCTTGGGTTCGATGAATTTGCTTCTGAGAGCTTCCAGGTTGGTGAACAGGTGGAAATTCGGGGAAAGTGGTGTGCCTGGAGAGGGCATGGAGGCCCTGAGCCCCTTCTCACAAACTTTACTCTATGCATCTCTTCCATCTGGCTGTTCCTGAGTCATATCCTTTTATAATAAACCAGTGATCTAGTAAGTAACATGTTTCTCTGAGTTCTGTGAGCCATTCTAGCAAATTAATCAAACCGAAGGAGGAGTTTGTGAGAACCTCTAATTTATAGCCAGCAGGTAACAACCCGGACTTGTGATTGGCAATCTGAGTTAGAGGAGGTCGTTAAAACCGCCAACTACAGCTGGTTGGTCGGTTGGTCGGAAGCACAGGTATAGGCCCCAGCTTGCACCTGACTTCTGAGGTGTGTGCGTGGGGGCGGGGCAGGGGCAGTCTTATGGGACCAAACCTTTAACCTATGGGATCTGATGCTATCTCCAGGTGGACAGGTAGTGTCAGAATTGAGCTGAATTCTTGGACACCAGGCTGGTGTCCGAATTGTTTATTGGGGATGAGGGACCCCTGTAGGAATTGGGTTCAGGAACCCAGTTTAAGATGTTAGTTAAAAGCAAGGCTCTGTCTCCTTGTGATCCTGAGGAGTCCTGTGCACAGATTTACACACAGAAAGATCATCTTATTTGTCTGATTATCACAGCAAAAATACCTATTTTTAGGAATGGTTTGCTTGTATTTAGAAATCCAAGTGGATTTGTGCTATCTGTATATCTCTCCCATCCGCTTGCATCCTGATATGCTTTCTTGAATTTGAGAGAAAGGAATAGAGTTATAGCCAGGAACCAGCCTCTTGCTTCATCAAAGCCCCAAATCCACCCATTTTGATTAAGACTCAGCTGATTAGAAAACATTTTAGTGTTTCAAGTCCTGGCAGAATTTTGGAGACTTGCCAACTTCTGAGTCTGGCCTTAAATGTGAAGTAGTTTTGAATATTTTGTGTCCTAGGAGGAGACTAAAGTTGAAAAGCCCCAGCTTCTGTGCCCCACGAGGAGTGGGGCTGCCTCTCATTCATCCCCATGTGTCTTACAGTGAATTAGGTTACATCCCCAACAGTGCTTATTCTACTCAATATTCTTTACAGATATAGGCATTAGTACATTTGTGAGGGTTGTGAGCCCTCAGTTGCTTCATTTAGTTGTTAAATGTTCTCAGTTGTCTGGATCTACATAGCAAGAACTATAAAACATCAACCCTTCGACTCAGTTATCCCCTTTATGGGCACTGATTCCGAGGGCATAATTTAAAAGAAGAAAAAAAGCTATATGTACAAAGATATTTATAGCTTCATTATTTATAATGACAAAAAACTGGAGTCAACCAGTATCAGAAAAGTGGCTAAATATGGTATGGCCATATGAGGGAATAGTATGCAGCATGAAAATGATGACCATGAAGACTGAGAAGACAGGGAAATAAAATGAGTGGAACAAAATTATTTGCAAACCAAATATTATTAGTATTTGTACATTTTATCTTAAAAATAAAAACTGTCTTCTTATTGATAAAAATTAGGAGAAAGTAAAAAAACTAACTTTGTATTGGGAGATAGAATTGGAGAATTAAAAAATAATAATTCTAATGATGATGTTAAAATCAGTAAAATGGTCTCAGGTCCTTGGATGGGAGACTAAATGCCAATCTTTCTGGGGGTAAGGGACCTCATCTCTTTTTAACCTCCACCAGGAGCTAGCTCTGAGCTGGGCACATAGCATGTAATCAGAAAATACCCAGACGAATTGACATCTCTGACCCCTAAACACAAGCAATCCTGTCTTATTTTAAACACCACTGCTTATTTACCCATACTCTATAGTTCCCTCAGACTCTTGACTTCTGCCAAGGCCTTAAGCAACCTCTCTGAACTTCAGTTGCCTTGTTGTTATTATAATGCATTCCATAAAAGTTTGTGGACCTAAACAGCCTCCATCAACTATCTGGATATGGGGGGAGGAGGAGTGGGGAAATGGGGGGATGCCGGAGAATGCTGGAGAAATGGAAGCAAGGAGGGCAGGAAAAGGACAGAGGAGTCAGCGGGGACGGAGGGTCTTTCCAGCTCTCCGTCCAGTTTTACAGTGTGGACAGGGTGAGGGTGTTTGCAGGCCGATTCTCCGTCTGGCTTCTGCTAATCTGGCAACATTCACACCCAGAGTGCCACTGCCAGGACCCTCCAGAGCCACTCTTTCGAGACTTTGCTTCCTGAAACAACAGCCCCATTTCTTAAGAACAGAGACTATGACTTTGCTAAGCTTAACGTATGGTTTTATTTAATCTCCAGGACAAGTCCTGGACTCGCCCAGGTGACTGCAGAGCTTCCTTTCCTGAAGATCGCCTACAGGACCCCTCCTCTGAGGCTGAGCGATTTTGCCCCGGGCCCAAGTGGGAGCTAGGTAACTCTCAGACTCTACGCCAACGCTAAGATCTGAGGCCGGTTCTGCCCAGCGGCGGGAAACAGCCAGAAGCTCTGGTCTGGCGGCCGCCAGGCCTGGAGCACAGTGGCTCCCACGTACCCAAACCTGCGCAACAGCCTGGGGTTCCTGGGTCAAATGACACCGGAGCGGTTTGCTTTCTCTTTTTTGCAAAGCAAACCGAAACCCAAGCTCACGAGGCTTGCAGAACAAAGACATCTTCCCCCTGCCCCGCCCCCCCCATCCTATCCTGCGGGTCTAGTCGTGTTCACCTCCCAACCCGGCTCCCAGGGGCAGTGTGTCCTTTACTGGGGTCCCATGCGCGGCTCGTCTGCGGGTCGTTCCAGAACAGTCAGCCAGGTACTGGGCAGGGAATTCAGCTTCTGATTTTTGCTTTTCTCCCGCTTCCTGCTCCGGCCCAGAGGAAATCCTGAAGTGGCCACTCGGGATTGGGTGCCTCTGGGATTCCAGTGGGCACATAGCGTGCTCCATGGCACGTCGGGCATGAGGGCACCTGCGCACCGGACCCGGTTACAGTTCCCTCGGAGCTGGTAAAGGTGTGGGCAGATTAGTCTGAGGCTGTCCTATACCTAACAGACAGGAAATTGAGGGGTCAGCTCAAGAGCCGCAACTGTAATGCCCACCTGCCGCCTAGCCCCCACCTGGACAGGTGGCATCAGAATTCTCTAAGGGAAGTGAGAAACCTGGACCTGGACTACCATTTCTCAAGCATGCCTGAATATTGAGAAGAAGAAATTCCAAAATAGGATCATAGATAAAGTGGTTCATTTTAACATTTATGTTGGAGAAGTTAAGACAAAAACACACACACAAAATGTAATTGTATTGTTCACAGGATCATGAATTAATTTTAAAAAAATGTAATTTATCTGTGAATGGGGCCTCCTAAATTTGTGTGATGAACATATTTCATTTCTATTATTTCATTTCTATGGCTTTATATGTAACTTCGTCTAGAGAAACTTTGAAAGTCTAGATTTGAGTCTTTAGCTCACATGGAGCCAGCCCTTGGACCCCTCCCTAAAAGAGAAAAGTGGCTTGGGGTCAGGGTTACCCAACGAATCCTAGCCCAATACCCAGGCAATAAACACTGTCCTTATTACTAAATGGTGACTGTGAGTCAGAGTGTGCTAGGAACTTGACATGTTTTGTTGCATTTCATTGAGACAAGAGCCCAATAAAGTGTCGTGATACTCTTGCTACAGGAGAAAGCTGAGGCACTGATGCACAATCCAGATCCCCCTTCATGGAAGGATTTGTCCCAGATGCTAGGAGTTGTCAGCTTTGAGTCCCTTCAGGAACTGCCTTTACTGCAGAGAGCAGCCTTGCCCAAAGACATGCCCTTCCCCAGGCTGCCTGCATTCAGTGACTGATATAAGTGAGGGTAAAGATGGGCCGTTTGGGCCTGACATAGGAAAACTCCGATGGGTCATTCTGGTTCCAGAGCTCCCTGTGGAATAGGATGAGGCTGTCAGGCCTATATGGCAGCTCAACCTTTCCCTCTGCTCAATCCAGCTTCCTCCTCGCTCCCTTCCACAGGCCTTGACACCAAGGACCCTTCTTAATTAATATCCATGTGCTATACTCTGCCTCTGGGACCAGGGAACCAAGACTGCAATAGGTGCAGAGAAGTTAAGAGACTTCCCTAAAATCACTGAGTAACCAAGTAACAAGGCAAAGTCTGGGCTGGGGAGGCAGAGGAAGATCTGTAGGGTCTGGAGGGCTTTATAAGAGAAGAGAGAGGAGCAGAAGGTTATTCAGAGGTTCCTAGGATCCCAGAAGACCCCTCAGGTCCATAATTCATGGAGGTCCCAAAGGCCAGATCTCCCTGCTCCACTGGCAGGGACAACCACAGCCCAAGTGTCAGCAACTGAAATAGACTAAATCTTTTAGTGGATGGCTTTCCTGACTTCCTCTTTGGAGAAGGTGAAATTCGAGATACACTTTAAAAATATCAGGCAGATATAAAGGCAGAAAGGCCATAACAGGCAACAGAAACAAAACAAGGTAGCAGGGATGGAACACCGTCTGCTGAAATGACATTATTGGATAATAGGCAGGCTGGAAAATTCTGTGGGGAGGGCTCTGAATCCCAGTGATCTGATGTGGTATGCAATGGGGACAGGCAAAGGCTTTCCTTTAGCCTCATTCCACCCATTCCACCCATGCTCTCTCTCTGTGACCGACCCCCCACCCCCACGCCCTGACCCCACCCCAATCCATTTCCTCTCAGGGTTAGCCTGTGCTGCTGGCCTGGTCTGGCCATGGCTGATACCGAAACTGAGTATTTATAGCACTTGGAGACAGTTGGAGTAGCAGGGCCAGTTTCCATGACGCCAAGGCTCCTAGAGAATGGCTTCTTCTCTGCTGGGTCCCCATCCACCCCTTCTGGGTTCCTCTTCTCTCCCACTGTAACCTCTAACACTCTGCTTCCATGTGGTCATTCCTGGGGTAGCATTACCACTGCTGCTGGGTGAGAACAGAGCAGGACACCAGCTAACAATGACGATGCTGACTCCAGGTACCACCACCTGTCCCACTTGACCCCCTCCCCCTATTATGCCCCATTCTAGACTGAGGAGGGGTCCCTGCCATCACCACTGCGTGCTGTGGGGTCTTCTGCTACCCACAGTCTTGGCCACCTAGCTTCTGCTTTCAACTCCTACTCACTGACCACCTGAGGTTATGAACCCCAGAACTTTGGAAGAGAGAATACAAATTATAGAGTCTGGAGGTAAAAGAGGTCAGGAAAAAATAAGGTGAGAAAATGATGAAGATGTCTGCCATCCTAGCCTGATGTTAACTCCTATTTTAGGTCTTTGGAGCAAGGTCAAATAGAGTTTTGTCAGCTGTATTTGGCAAGTCATTTAGCTGACTGGGGCTTTTTTTTTTTCTTTTTCTTTTATGGTTTACAACTATTTATTGAACACTTCCCATTTGCTACACACTGTTCTATACGCTTGAATATCGACAGCAAACAAAATAGACAAAAATGTCCTCCCTTGTGGAACTCACATTTTAGTGTAATAGACAAACAATAAGATAAAGAAGTAAACTATATGGTATGTTTTGTGTACGTATGTTTATATAGATATGCGTGTGTATTAAAATAAGTATGTGTGTGTGTGTGTATTTGCATGCATGTTTTCTTGCCAAAATGGCCTAGAGGCAAAAATACTCCAGAGCAATGAGTATACCTGGTATCCTGACCTTGGTTTCTTAATGTCATAAAAGGTACCAGACTTCACAAGGAAATTCTAGGGCTGCAGCACGATAGGTACAAGATGAGTCCAGAATAGCTGGTTAAGCAGAAAGTAAGAAAGTGCTTGAAAAAGTGGCGGGTACGTGTTACAAGGGTACAGAAGCCCGCTGAAAGGGGCTCCCACTGGCCAAATTTGAAACCATATAAGCATTAAAATGATGAGGAATTCTAACCTATTGGAAAAAACAAGAATCTACAAGTCCACACAGTCAATAGATGGACAGACGGATGAATGAAAGAAGGAAGGAAGGGAGGTAGAAAGAGGATTCTTACTTACAGTAGAATTCTGAATGCCAACTTGTAAATGTAGAAGGAGTACGAGAATTTGAAAACCATCACTTTACAACGATTGTAGTAAAGATTAATTCAGGCAAAGAATCTTCATGGGGTGAAAAATCTACGGTGCAAAATCAGAGAAGCAGGATGTTTGTACAGTCTTATTAGATGTAAGGAAAAAAATAACTACACGGCAAAGCTCAACACCACCTTGCCAGGAGATCAAAATTAACATCACCAGGGAAAAGTAAAATATTATGTGACTCAAATATGACATCCTGAGAAGAACGCAACATTGCTATGTAACATTCCAGCCAGGAAAGCATAATCTGAATCTCACCACAGGGAAACATCAGACTCCCTATTAAATAAAAGGGACTATGTTCTTCGAAAATGGCAATGACATTAAAGACAAAGGAAATTTGTGGAAATGGTTCCGATTAAAGGAAAATAAAGAGTCAGACAATCCAAATGGAACATATCTGATGGTAGACCCACCCCTACACTAGAAGGAATAAATGAATACAGATGGTAGGTTAGATAAAGTATTGTATTAACATTAAATGTACTGGTTGATAACTAGATGGTAGTTGTGTAACAGAATATTCCCGTCTTTAGGAAATGCACACTGGAGTGTTTAGGGATAAAGAGCTGCATGTGTATAACTAAGTCTCAAATGGTTTAGAAAAAAGTTATGTGTGTGAGAGAGAGAAAGAGAGGGAAAGGGCACAAATGAAGCAAATGGAATAAAATGTTAACGATAGGTGAATCTGGATAAAAGATATATAATATTCTTTGTATTGTCCTTATTCTTGGAACTTTTCCGTGATCTTGAATTTATTTCCAAATGTTTTTTAAAAAGGAAAAAAAAAATATAGTATGATTGACGGTGTTATGTTCCATGGAGAAAAATAAAGCGGAGTTGCAAATGTCAAAAATAGAAGTGATGAGGGAAGACTTGTCCAGGAAAGTGATTTGAGTCCAGGCCTGAACCAGGCGAGTGAGGAGTCCATGTAGGTGTCTGGGGGCAGGGCTTCCAGGCGGAGGAAACAGTAAGTTCAAAGATGAGAACTCCTGGCACATTTATTGCCAAGGAGGCCAGTGGGGCTGGAGTTGAGTGAGTGAGGGGAGGAAAAGGAGATGAGGTCAGAGAAATCAGAGAGCCTGACAGGGCATTTGAGAACCACTGGGAGTAAGAGCGAAGGTCGAAGGTCGTGAGGGCTTTACGCAGAGGATTAACATGATCTGCCTTTTGTTTTCAACACTCTGCTTGCTGTTGAAACAGATGGAAGAGGAGGCAAGAGCAGGGCAGGGAGCAAGTAAGTGGATCGTTGTCATAATCCAGGCAAGAGATGATTACTGGCTGGGACCCAGGATGAGAGCAGGGGAGTCTGTGAGCAGTGTTTAGACTCTGGCTGTATTTTAAAGCATTTGCTGATGGATAGGAAGTGAGGTATAGGAGGGATTTCGAGGATGACTCAAGTGTTTTAGCCTGAGCAGCAGCTATAAGATGGAATTGCCATTAACTGAAACGGGGGAACCTGTGAGAGAAGTAGCTTTGGGGGTATGCTGAGGAATTCAGTTCTGGGCATATTTAAGTTTCAGACGCCCACTAGATATTTCAGCAGAGACGTGGAGCAGGCAGTTGTATATAGGAGTCTGGTGTCCACGGGAGAGACTCAGGCAACAGAGGAGCATATAGTGGATTTTTAAAGACATAAGAGTGGATGAGGGCACCAAAGAGTAGAAGAACAACAGAGGACCAAGGATTGGTCCTGGGAACCCCAACTGTAAGATGTTGGCCTGGGAAATGAAGAGGAACCTCTGAAGGTAACTGAGGAGCAGCCAGTGAGACAGGAGGAAAGGCAAGAGAGGGTGGCGTCCTGGGAGCCAAGAGAAGAAAAACGTTTCGAGGAGGAAGGCGTGATCAGGTGTGTTGAAGGGAGCTGAAAGTTGAGGGAGTTGAGAATTGATATCTACCACGAGATTTAGTGGCATGAAATTCTGATGAGAAGGATTTTGAGAGGGTGTGGGGGGCAAAATCCTGAATGGAGGGGCTTCAGGAGGAATTGGAGCCAGCAAGTGCAGATGGCTCTTTTGAGGTGTTTTGTTGCATAGGGAATGAGAGAAATGAAGCAGTAGCTGGAAGAGGAACAGGACTGAGGGTTTTTCCTTAACTGAAAAGTAGGACTAGGTGCCCTTTGCACGGTCACGGAAAGGTTGCTGTATATAAGGGACTTCATTGTTTCTAGGTAAATGAGATGCCGTTGTTACTCCCATTCTCTCTTTGGCTGACCCTGCTCTAGGCTAACCCTCTAACCCTCCCCACCCCCCTGGATTAAAGTTTAACTGCCTCTCTGTCAGTTCTTGAAGCTCTTCTTGAAATCTTTCGTCTCTTCTTAAAGTTCCCCTTCCCCCTATCTCATGTGGCCTGTTTCTCCCAGAATTTTCAAGACGTTCCAGCCTAATGGCTCTGGCACATCCGACTCTTTAGAAAGACCATTTTTCTTGGACTCTCAATGTCTCAGGTTAAGGAGTCTCAGTTAATTCTTTGGAAAGTTTAAAAAAATATTTAAGCCCATTTATCTACCATTGCACTCCCAAGCTGAAGATGATGAGGGCACCTCTAAATCCATTGTCATTTTGTGAGTAGGAAGTACTGTATCACAGAAGAAGAGGTTTCAGGAAGAGGTATCAGTCGAAGGAGGGCATCGGATGATGAATTCTTGGTGACAGTCGGGAAAGCATAAATCCAGGATAAGTTCCAAGGAAAACCTGACAGGTCTCATCAACAGTTGCAGACAATATGTATGTGTCGAAAGCCTTCGGTATGTCATAAACTTTGATCCAGCAATTCCACCTCTAGGAATTTATTCTAGAAAAAAAAGTAGGCATTTAAGTTACTAAGAGTACATAAAAAGTTGTTCATTACAGAATTGTCCATAATTGCAAAATACTGGAAACATCCAAGTAGCAACAATAGGGGGCTGCTAGAGATCCCATGGCATATTTAGACTGTGAAATACCATGTAATCATCAAAATAATGATGTAGATAAATATGTATTGTCAAGAAAGGTGGTTATGATAAATGAATAGAGCAGGTTACACACACATGCATGTAGAACTCTTAAGGCGGGTATATCTCAGTGGTAGTAACTATGGAACTTCTCTGTTTTACTTCAATAACTTCATATTACTTGATTTAAAATGCAGAAAAAGTAACGTGTAGAAAACAGGGGTAATAATGTTAGGAGAATAGGTAAGATTGCCCAGGCAACAGATTAGAGAGAGAAGCTTGGGGAACATTCATATTGTAGGGTAGAGGAGAGGATGAGAAGCCCGGAAAGAATTAAAAGAAACAGTGAGGGGAAAAGTAGGAAGATCTTACAAAAGCCAAGGGAAAAAAGAATGCCCAGGAAGGGATTTGCTTGTGATACCCATTGCTGGTTGGTTACCCAAAGCCATTCCCACCCCCTCTGCCTTTCCCACCTCCCTTCAGCAATTTCTTTACAGCTAGGAGTAGCCATGTGACCGACTCCAGCCAATGAGTTGTGGGAAGATAGATGTCTGCAGGGAGCTTTTGGAAAAGAATTTTCTTCCCTAATGAGAGAAGAATGCAAAGAGAAAACCTCTGTCTTATCTTGCTCCCAGCTTCCTGCCTTTAAATGCAGTTGTATGAGGACGTGATGCATGGTAGTAGCCAGCTTGTAACCAAGAGAGGAAGGTCAGAGGAATTAGAAAAACTTACCCAGAGGCTTGTCTTCTTTTTTTATGAATTATGAGACATCTCTGTGTCACATTGGTTGTTACTTGGGTCACATTGGTTGTTAGTTGAAGTCATTCATAACTGCTACAGAAAATACAGAGGAATACGAGTTCTTGATGGCCTTTGAGTTTTGCAGATCTGTGACACTGAATATGAGAGCCAAAGTGCAGGTGATAAAGGATTAGTGAGGAAGTACAGGCAGCAAGGCTGGAATGGTAAAAAATAGGATGACATGGAATCAGCAGGAGTTTATGAAGATTTCTTCTATGTCATTGCTGCTATCTTGGCTCTGACAGAAGACTGAGGAGGGACATAGGTCCTTTATTGAACCTTCAGTGCTCAAGTACCTAGTAGGTGCTCATCAAATGATTATCACTATTATTATTCCATGAGGTCACTTTTGGAGATGTTCCAGAGGTATACTGGTCTGCAGATTTGTCCCAGCTATCTGTCCTCTGGAGGCAGTGAGTGTGATCAATGGAAAGGACACTGGCTTTAGAGTCAGATGGAATCCACTTACTTGGGGTATACCCTTGCGCTGAATTCCTCTGAGGCTCAGGTTCCTCATCTGTAAACAGAGATAAGAATACCTACCTTATAGGGTTGGTATGAGCAATGAGATAATGCATGGAGAGTGCTGGTATACAGTAGGCGCTGGAATAACTGAAGAGCTCTGAGGGGAGCATCGTGGGTTACGTTCCAAGCATCGCTTTCTCTCTCTCCTTCCTAACAGAACTCCACTTTGGTCCAGTCATCTCATCCCCTCAGTTGAGGAAACTCAGGCTAAGGGAGCTTAAGTGCAATTTCTGAGGTCACACAACCTAACAAGTATCAGAGGCAGCAAGTCTTCTTGACCCAGGTCTTCTGACTCCCAGCTCATTTTTCTAATACCTCTCATTTTCGGTGGAATTAGCACATTTATCTAACACAAAAAGATACCTGGGACTTAGCGGTTCTAAAGTGTAGTTTGTTTCTCCCCAAAAGCAAGAGACATGGCTTTTATGACCTTGACTCAGAAGTGACATACTATCTCTTTTGTCATAGTCCGTTGGTCATGCAGACCAACCCTGACAGAATGTGGAAGGGGACCACCCAAGGCTGTGCACACGGGAGGTGAGGATTGCTGAAGGCTTTCTTGGAAGCTGGCTACCATGAGCATCTTAACATTTTTATAAAAAATTATTTTGACTTTATGAATCTCCCCGAAAGGCTTGGGGACTCCAAGGGTCCATAGATCATACTTTGAACTCTACTGCTCTGGATAATATAAGCTCTCGTCAATCTATATGATTTCTGCTACTCCTCTAAAGATGATTCTCGGATCTCTCTCTCTTTTGCAGATTCATCTCAGTTTGTCAGATCTCACTTTAAAAACAGTTTTTCCAGAGAGATTCTTAATATATGCAGCATTTTGCTTCTGCTGAGGCCGGAGTGAGGGTGCTGGAAGAGCAGAGTAGTTGTTCAAAGACTTCATAAACCAACATGCTATGTGGTCCTTCACAGTATCACAAGGCCTTTTGCATCTATGGACTCATCTTAAAGTTCTTTGGAATATTTTCAATCTGAATCACCTTGCAGTCTACAAGTAGGAACTTTTTCTGTTTGTCCTCAAATGCCTCGGCTAAGTGTCCCAAGACAGGCTTGATTTCTACATGCTAAGACTTGGCAAATACACACAAGTACAACTCATCCACATACTCATGACTTTGAGACTCTAATCTTTGTATCTTATCAGTAGAGTCCTAATACCTTTAGGGTGTGATACAGCTGTGTCATGCTCTCCTGGTCACATCAGCTCCCTCCTCTGGTTGGACGTCCTCCACTGTGTTCTTCTCAAGACCTTGGCTAGCAGAGCTTCAGCACATACCCTGCATTCAGCTGCACTGATGTTTGTACTGAGACAGGGCAATCGTGCTCCATTTTCCAGTTTGTCACGATAACACTCAAAGTCCAGTTTACACAGTGGACCATTGAGTTATCTATCCAGCTGCCTTCTTCTCTTGTTTCAAGAGTACACCCCTCCCCTGGCCTTTTCCTCTCCCCCATTCTGGTGTGGCTGCCAATCGTATTCCAACCCCTTCAGCCAAAATGGTCAGTCCAAGGAAGGGTAAATATTCAAGTTGAACCTGCAGGGTCTGGAATTGTCTTCAGATGAGCCAAACAGAAAGACCTCTTTGCTTTGTCTAGTCAGAGTACTAGAAGAATGAGGCTGGAGATGCTTGCAGCCTTGTTTCCTATTGCTTCATTCAGTAAGTGAAAATATAGCTAAACACCACCACCAACACCAAGAATAAGACAAATGCTGACAGGAAGTTTGAGTCTCTGGATTCACTCCTGCCTGAGGTTAGTTCCAACTCCCTTTCTTCTAATGATGTGACTCAAGAATGATCAATAATATTGGGTTGACTCTTTGGCCTCAAATTATATTGTGAGATCTGCATCCTGAAGGAACAGGTCTTGAGAGAAAATAACAGAGGGCTGAGAATTCAGTGAAGATAGGAGAATAAGAAGACGGAAGACTGGTCAGAAAAAGACAAGCGAACCAAAGAACAGCATTTCATAGAAGCAGATAATAGACTAGTTTTGATTGGGTGGTGGGAAAACAGACACTCTCATGTACTTGGTGGGAGCATACGTAGGCTTTTTTTTTTCTTTTTTTTTGGTAAGGCAATTTGGAAGTATCTCAAGATTTGAAATGTTCCTGTTCTTTGAGCCAATAATTGTACTTGATGCAGCATTGTTTGTTGTGGTAAAAAGTTGGCAATAATTTCAAATATTTGGAAACATGTCTCAGTTCTATCGTTAAGGGGAAAAAGTGTGTAAGACAATGGAAAGCATTTGTTTATAGCTGTGTATATCTCATACGTGTAGAGAAGAAAGCTCAGAAGACCATACACTGAATAGTTAGTTGGCACTGGTGATCTCTGGGGGGATAAGTGTAATTATGGGGAACTTTCACTTTCTAGGTTTGTATGAGCCCAGAATAATTTGAGATTAATTTCTGTTCTATTTCTGCTGCTATACGAAAATGGCCAAATGATGTTTTCCTTCTTTCTCTACTAGTATTCAGAGTTCTAGGATCTCTGTCTGGCCCCATGGGTTCATTCATTCATTTGCTGCATCCATTTATTCACTCATTTATTTTACCAATAAAGGGTTGAGTGACTGAGTGCCAACCATGGTGTATGCTCTTATTGGTGCTGGGCCTGTAAGAGCAAAACAGAATTATGACCCTCTCGGATTTGATATGATTGTGAAAACAAACATCAAATGATGATGAATGTTATGGAGAAGCATAGAGGAAGAGAACAGGACTAGAATGCTGGGGTGGAAACGGTAGGGTCTCCTTAGAGAAAGCCTCACTGAGAAGGTGACAGAAAGGCCTAAAGGAAGAGGAAGAAAACCATTTGGTTCTGGGGGAAATTGTCTGCTAGGGGACAGCCTATATAAGCCCCTAAAGCTGAAGGGTGCTTGATGAGTTTGAGGTCACAAGGTCTGTGTGGCTGGAAAGAATAAGGAACAAAGCCAAGGTAAGGGAGAGGGGTGGGGCAGTGTGTCTATGGCCTTGAGGTCATTAATACTACCCTGAATGAGAGGAGCCATTAGTGGGTTTTGGACCATCTTTCAAATGAGCACTCTGGTTGCACCGTTAAGACTAAAGTAGAGGGGCCATGGGTGAAAGCAGAGAGACCAGTTAGAAAGTAACTGCAATGGTCCAGGTGAGGAAAAATGGCTTGGACTGTAGTGGTAGAAGCGGTTGGGTGGCAAACGTATTCTGAAGGTACAGCTAATGGATTTGTTGGACCAGGAGGAAGGCGTGAGAGGAAGTAGTGCCTGTGACTCAGGGCCCACTACTAGGGCTGTCAGATCTCTGGGAGACAATCTTTCTCCCAGGACTGTCTGAGGATGGAGCCCACTGAGGGGGATTCCGCTGAGTCACTCCAACAAGGTGGCAGTGCAACTGGTGTTCTGAGTTGAAGGAAGTGGAGAAGGACAGAACTACGGGAGAGAGGGTGGAGGTTCTGGGTTTTCTGTTATGGAACAGACCCATGCTCCGTATGGAGCAGGCCCCACCCCAAATAGTGACAGGGGTGATCCTAGCCATGGGGTGTGAGGGAGGCTGGATGCCTAGCACCATGGCCTTGACACACTCGGTTTGGGAGGGAATAAAAAAGGCAGACTGCATTTCCGTCCACCATAACGAGAGAAGTCTCATCGCCAGATTTAACTTGACTTAGAAGAACTAAGTGCAGTATTATTTCCTGGACCCATGTCTTGTGGAGTAAATCAAGACCCATTATACATATTTTGTAATATTTTGCTTTTGCTTTTAAAGACATATGCATTATTTTTCTAATCAGAGCAAACAAAAACATAGAATGGTGAAATGGTCATGGAGTTAGCTTATTGAGAAACGAGTAAGGTAAGAAGTGGTGTCTTCAAGGAGTCTGATGGAGGTCACATGGTAAGTAATTAAGAACAGAAAAGGAGAGTGGAAGAAATTGACGCAGTGAATATAAGCCTCCTCTGAGAAGCTTAGCAAAGGAAGGAAAGTATGAATGGTAAGAACGTATGCCACGCAATTCTGAATAAAGTTTATTAAATAATATGTACAGCAAATGTAGTACTTCAACACCTCTATCAAATCAATCCACTGCAATAAAGAAAAATAAATGAACAGAAAAACCTGTGTCAGCATAGTCCATGCTCTTGGTGTGTTATTTAAATGGCAACACTTTAAATTAATTGGTTATATATGTCAGTTATTTTTCTTTCAGAATATCTTTTTTGTAGTGACCTATTCTAACAATAGGCCTTAATACTACTTCAGATAAATAGAACTGCAAAAAAAAAAAAAAAAAAAACCAAAAAAACAAACCCTTTCCTCAAACCAAAAAACTGCAACTGAAATGACAGTTACCTTCTTTCCCAGGAAGAATATTTAAAATTTTTAACACTTTACAATGGCTATATTTGTGCTAAAAATCTGCCAGTGGGTTATTTGGAATTCCTTCATTTAAATAAAAATGCGAAAACCTTCATGACTTCCTTATTTTACCCCCCCCTTCAAATTCTTAAAATTATTTTTCTATACAAAGTAGGTACATGGGCTATACAAAGTTAAATATACATATATACACTCCCACTTAAGCATATGATTTTTTCTTTTACTGATCCCAGAGAGACTGAAAAAGAGAAGTAGTTTGGGGCTTGCCTGTACCCAGAAGCATGGCTAACATATCAAAATGGGTTGTGAGGCATGCCGTCAGTTAGTTGCACTTGCTATTAATAAACCTGTATAAATATCTCGGCACAAAAATAGGTATTTTATATTACTAAATGTCTGACGACAGAAGAGTCATTGGAAATCTTGGTTCCTTGTTTTGTCATACACAGGAAGCTGAAATTTGATGCAAATTTTAACATATGATTTTATTAAAGATGGGCAAATTGGTGAGGCATACCTGGGTTTCTGGAGATATACAAATGCATGAGTCTGGCATCATATGCAAATGTGGCTTTACAAATTGGTTTTATTTTCTAGCTGTATTTAACGAGGTGTTCAAAATTACCTACTTAATCAAGAAGCACCCCTCAAAAAACTATTAGATAAGATTGTGTTATTAATGGTTTACATCTAAGAAAGACCAGGAAACACATTAGCCAATACAAGAATTACATTTCAAAATGGGTGAAATGCTGCTGTGCAAATGCATGTACATATGCACTTGAATTATATTCCCGCAGAGAGAGTCAAAAAAAACCCAAAAAACAAAAACAAAAACAAACAGCGCCCTTGGCTTGTGGAGTGGACCTCCTAAAGCAATGAATCTTCTTTAAGGAGTTTCTTCTTTAAGGATCTCCTAAAGCAATGAATCTTCTTTAAGGAGGAAGCTCCTCCACCCCACCTGCAACCCCACCTCTGCCATTAGCGCCACAACCTTTTCTCTTGGGATTAAGGCTATGTTCTGTCCTAGTTAAAAACAAAGGTCTCTGGGAAGAGGTAACACATTCCTCGTTATCAGTCACTTACACTTTAGTGTGAAGGAGTCAGTGGCAGTTTCTTTCCTGTGAGCAGGATTTGAACCAAGGACAAGGAGAGAAGTGAGAATACAGTGTACTGTGGCTGTCTGACAGAGGGTAGGCAGCTGATGGGATCCTAAGATGAGGAGCGGAGACAAAAACTGAGGCAGAGGCACTGAGGACAAACTTCGCCTGCTTACAAAGACTCCAGACTTTGGGACAATGATCCCGAGGCAATTCTGAGCTGTATACAGAAAGCCAAGGATCTTTTACACACCCTGCCATCTTGGATTGCTACTTTTATTTGTGACCTTGGAAGTGTATTTGTGAGGAGGGAGAGAGTTTGAAGACTCTGGAAATAATTCTAAATATTTTATTCGTAAAGTACCCTCAAACAAAGGTTCTTCCAGCATCCTAGTTGTTCAAAAGTGAGCTAATGGAGACAGAAATATGACACTGCTTTCTAGAATCCCTCGAGGGAAAATTCATTTCTTCCTCTCTCACACCCTTCTTAGCACATATCACAGGCTCTCTTGATTTAGGATTTTTGTGTGTGTGTCTGTTTCCCTAACCACCTCTGAGTTCTTGGCAGGTAGGAAAGGGGTCATTTCTATCTTTCTCTCTCCAGGGGGTCTAACAGAGGCCAATAAACATCCCTGAATTAGAGTTGTGACTGAACACTCCAGGTGTCACAGGGGCCTCCTGCCTTGGACCTGGCCTCACAAAGGACAGACCACCTGGAAGTGGCAGAATCCTTGCCTCACAACTAGAGCTACTGCATCTGCACCTTCTGATCTGAAGAGAAGCTTCACCAGTGTGCACCAGGATTCATAACTCTGGGTGACTACATTCTGAGTGGCCCTTGAACTCCTATGGGGAATAAAAATGGAGACACAGTGAGTCTTTCAAGGCTTGGAGCACGCCTTGCTCATCGGTAGCCTGGCATATAGTGTATATCAGTGTATGTTAAATGAATCACTAAACAGCATCCTTGCTTCTGAGAACAAACCTATCAACTCCTAACCGTCCTGGCCAAAACAAAATTCAGAAAAGAAAGGTTAGCAATGGTATTCTGAAAAATGAAACTGTGCTGCCCTGAAGGTAAATGTTCATGAAAGCCAGTGATATGGGAATGGAGCACACTGCATGTGACCTCAAGAGCTACAGGGCTTATTGACTTAAATCACTCCAACATACAAACTTAAGTATCTGCCTGGCCACCTGGCTCCCATGGGCAAACCTTGTGTGCTTTTCTGTCTAAACGCCAGGGGCATCAGTTCCAATGCTGCAAGTAGGCTGAATACACACAGGGCGCCTACGTTTTGCGTCCATTTCCCCGCAAAACCTCAGTGGGGAACTTGGTCTTGGGTAAGTTGGTGGGCCTCCACCAGTGTCTAGAGATGGTCTCTGCAGTGTTGGGGGACTGCAGACTGATCTCCAGCAGTGTTGGGGGACCAGTGGGCTGCAGGGTAGCTGCGGGTTAAGGCTGGGCATCTGCGTGGAGCCTTTGGAGAATGGTTGGGGATCTGCCTGGCACTCTGAGGGCTGCTTTAGGCTAAATGCCGAGACCCCTTTGAGCTGGAGCTGGTCAAGGCCACAGCGGCAGGAGGCATTTCTGGCCTAACTGCTCCTGGACTGTGCTGCAGGTTAGATTACCTAAGACGGGGAGGGGAGGGGAGGGGAGGGCTGGAGTAGCTCCCAGAGCAGCTAAGTAAATACAGATTTGCCTCGTTCCTTTCTTCTCAGAGCGTGGTTCAGGCCTGTCTGACACACAATAAGCTTACACAGGCTGCAGTTTTCAACACAACACACTTCTCTGTCCCGCTCTTTTGCTTCTTACTTTCTCCACCTCATTAGTTTTCCTACTGACTCAATATTTAAATAAAGAGACCGGTTCATGAATTATACTTCATCCTCCAATAAAAATCGTCTCTGTGGTTTTCAGTCTTCTTATAGATACAAAGGCTTTACATAGTTGCCTGGAAAGGTACCAAACTGCCTTGTTCTTCTTGAAGTACCTATAAAAAAACATATGCGCAATGAGAAGATTCACCCAGGTGAGTTTGAAGACAGCCCTTGATCACAATCCTACAGAATAGCATATGGCTTCCAAAGCACTTTCCCTTATCTGGGTGGTAAGCCAGGCAGGCATTTTTAATACTCTCATTTTTTCAGATGAGGAAACCTAAGTTTAGAGAGCTGAAGTAACCTTGCTGAGGTCCCATAGCTTAATAAGCATCAGCAG
>NW_006494611.1:12971204-12998164 GCF_000325575.1 Pteropus alecto | reverse complement strand
TCCAAAGCACTTTCCCTTATCTGGGTGGTAAGCCAAGCAGGCATTTTTAATACTCTCATTTTTTCAGATGAGGAAACCTAAGTTTAGAGAGCTGAAGTAACTTTGCTGAGGTCCCATAGCTTAATAAGCATCAGAAGCAGACTTTGAACCCAGGTCTTCTGACTCCCAGCCCACTGCTTTTTTCAGTACTTCTTTTTGGAAAAACAAGCACATTTATTTAACACAAGATAGAATTTCTGACCTGTTGGATTTCTAAAAGTCCACTGGATATGGCCACACATCAAAAGGACATTCATAAGCCTGACTAAGCCCCAAATTAATTCCCTGTCTTTGCTACCAACCTCATTAGGGTTCCAGCTGAGCCAGGAACATTAAGCCAGCTGGGAATAAAGCCCTTTCTGGGCTGCTCCACATCCAGAACTCCTGGATCCCTCCTCTAGTTCCTTTCCTTAGGATTCTCCCTCTAAAATTGGTGGAGGGGGTGGGGGTGGAATGGGGTGTGTGTGTGTGTGTGTGTGTGGTGTGCTGTGTCATTATTACCCTCTCATTAGCAGACATCGCAATTTAATCATTGCATCCTTTTCCCAACTGGCTTGGATATGGCTTCGGAATCCTGTTGAACACAGTATTTCAAGCAGCCACCACCAGTGGGTTGGAGTTGTTGACCAAAGTGAAACTTCTAAGCGAAAAGACTGTGTCAAAGCTAAAGACATCTAAAATGACCAGTTGAAGCCCTAGGGGAACTGGTCAAGGTCTCAGAGGTCTGAGACAGTAAGGCGCAGAGATGCGCTCATGTAGCTGGTTAGCGCTTTCCTTATGCACAAGAAGAATGAGCTCTGCTGGGTTACTTTATTCTTAGTCTGAATATCAGGCTACTTTTTGAAGTGTTTGAGGAATTGAGGAACCTGAAACATTTCCTTTACCTAGCTTCCGGGGATGCTCCATTAGAGAACTGGTGCCCCTTACCCCACCCCTAGTTCTCATAAAAAAATGTAAATGCAAAAAAAAAATGTAAGTGCCTCTGGAAGAGGTTATCAGCTAATGTATTCGAGAGCTGCCCTCTAATATGATACACATTTGTCTACTGAGCATGTGAAACATGGCTATTTTGAATTGTGCTGTGCTATAACTAAATATACATTGGGTTTCTAAGACTTGGTATGAAAAGAAGAATGTAAAATATTTCACAATTCCTTTATACTGATTATATGTTCAAATGACAATATTTTGAATGCACTGGATTTAATAAAACATATTAAAATGAATTTCACTGGTTTCATTTTTTTCAACATAGCTTCCAGGAAACTTTAAATTTCAATCAAGGCTTGTATTATGTTTCTACCAGACCGCACTGCTGACTTCTCTGATCTGGTTTCATTCTGAACAAAACAACTTAAGATAGTGAGGGCTGCAGGCTTCTGGGGGCCTTGGGAAGATGAGGTAACTTTCTAAGAGGCTGGTGAGGCCAAGGCAAATCTTTCTGGCTTCCCATTTATGCCGAGGCTTTGCTGTTCTCACTACCCCAAGCCCTAATATGACTTCACTTTAGAAAAGGTTTTCCAGAGATCAGGAAAGAGCTGGTCTTTGGAGAAGACAAAGGTAAAGCTATTTGTATCAGGGAAAAACTGAGACAAAGAGCGAGTCAGTGGCTCCTACCATCATATTCATGTCTGAGCAGAAAGAACAGAGGCTTGGGAAGAGATGGGCCTGAGATCAAATACTGGCCCCACTATTTGCTATCTGGGTGACCTTGGGCTAGTTATTTAATTTCTTTGGGCTTCAGTTTTCGAATCTTTTAAATGAGAATAATTCTTGTCTCATGGGCTGTTTGTTGACAGAACGTCAATAAGAAAGTATATCAAGTGTCTACTTTTTAACGGAATTTCAGTAACGTTGATATTTCTCTCCCCTGTTTTATAAAGGTGAATTCTTTGTTTTAATTAAGCAGGTTGTTTTGATTAAAGTTATTAGAAACCTGGAGTAAATAACATCTTTAGAATAGCCACACATATGCTTAGGTTTCATGGTAGAGACCTAGGCTCAAATTTTCTCGTGTTACTTCATAAGAGTTTTCAGAAATAAAATTTCCAAATGTAGGACAGATAGATGCACAATAGAAAAGCTGACAGAACCTAATTAATGAATTTGACAACTGCCTTCCCATGCAGCCGACGCTGGCATATCTGTTCTTTAGGTCCAACGTTAGTGTCACCCACACAGTCTTGAGAGCAAACATAAACTGGGTGCCCCAGCATTCCTAACGGTGGTGCAGGAAGAAGGCTCTTCTTCCTGTGCAGAGAACAGTGCTTTTTGCACGGCTCATCATCCTAGTTATTCCTTCAATACACAATTAGTAAGAAAAGTATGATGAGATTGCTTACCAACAAACCATCCGTCGTCACATTTTTCCATGACATCAACAATATCTCCATCTCGGAGTTCCAATTCATCATCGTTCTGTGGCATGTAGCTATATAATGCTTGGTAGCTAAATCTACCAATGAGAAAAATAAATATTAAGTAACTCAAACACTGATAACAAAAGTTTCAAGCTCATTTCAGTTAAATCAACATTTAGTAGTGTTTCCTACTCATCAGTGGGGATAAAAGTATTTTATTGGCTATTTCTTGACTAACTCAGCATTTAGAGAGATCCGTTCAACATATGATATATGTCGATTATCAAGAATAACCAGAAGTTAATTAGGTCCAGAGACAGACATTACATTCTGATCATATACATTGGAGAATGTAAGTCAATTGTCATATATATATTTGTCATAGTCAAATAAAAACATAAAAAGTACAAATTGCCTCACTGTTTAGCAAAACCACCTTGAGTTTCTTAATATGCCGACACACATTTTATTAATTGCTTTTAAATGTGGATGTCATTTTTATGTAACTCTTGAAAGCGTTTTGCCTTTTTTCTATCCCAGTGATGTATGGGGTTAAGACTTTTATTTACTTGATAACTGGCCTACGGCAATTTGGTGTGTGCTATTCTGCTTGTTCTAACAGCAGCCACTGGAGAAAACTGTGGTGAAATCTGATATCTGCTTTGGCAACAAGGAAAAGCTTTTGCTTATTGTTTTCAGTTATCCCTTTGACAAATAGGAAGCACCTACTAGGCACAATTCAGTTCATAATTCTTTTTAACTCACTACTTTGAAACACAACAGTAACAGGCAAAATTTTGAAACACAACAGTAACAGGCAAAATTTTGCAAATGAGCCAATCGTCTACCATTTCCAGGAGATGAGTGACTTCCAGTGTGTGGGCAAAGAGACTAGCTACAAGTAAGTGGAGTCAGATCCCAGAAACAAGAGGTTCATTCTCTTCTAAGACCAAAGGAACAATTTAATTTTATATATTTATCCAAAAGTATTGATATTTTGGTAGATGGATCTGCCAGAGGAAGATCTCTAATGAGGAATTAAAAGATAAAGGTAGATTTCCAGTTGGTAAATGAACACATTTTGATGTTCTGTATTTGCCTGCTGTCTCCTACCCAGCCTGGAATCCTTCGAATGCCTTATCCCCTTCACTTCCACTGTGGATGCTTTGCTAGCCTCAGCTCTGGGAAGTAACTCCTGATTTCTGCTTCTCTGTTCTCATTCCCAGATAGTGGATACCGGTTGGAGAAAGTCTCATCACCTTGCTTCTCAGGACACTGTTCCATTGAGTCCTTGTCCCACCTCCACTGTCAGTTCTGGCATCTGACTCTCAACAGAGGGCTCTTCACTCCACCCCCATTTCCTGAGATTGAAGCTGGCTGTGGACAGCACTTTGATTTCCCTCCGCTCTGGGGTTAAGTCTCTGTGCCTGTTCCATCTCTGCTGCCCAACGCTGTTCCCCTGCATAAGGAAGGGTTCCTCCCCTGGCCACTTTGAACTCCCTCCCCTGGGCTATTTCCTTAAGTTATGTCCGCTCTCCTACATCTTTTGACTTGGTCAACCCCTTGTCTGGTATGAACCATCTCAAAATACCTCCTCTGTCCCTGCTACTCCTATAGTCTATAGCCCCCTGCCACCATGCCTTCCACTCACCATCAAACTGACTCATCAACCCTTTCTCAGATAGCCTCTGCCTCCACCTCTCTAACACTGCTGTCCCTGAGGTCACCAATGATTCAATGATTTTTTTCAGTTGCCAAATAGACCACCTGGAGGACATTTTTCATTTCCTACGCTCCTTGGCCTCTCTGAAGCAGGAGGCACAGCTGATCAAACACTGCCTGCTCTGTTTTATGCAAATGAAGGCTCCTAGACCCTCTCTGCATCTCTTGCTGCTCCTTCTCAGTCTCCTTCGCTTCTACTTCCCTGTTGCCTTAAGAGTTGGTTCTCCAAGGATCTACCCTCATCTCCCTTCTCCCTTTACTTTGCATCCCCTTGGGTAATCTTACATACTTCCATGGTCATGAAGCACTCCTTCTGTCCTAGCTTAGGCTTCCATCACTTCTTTGCTGGATTAACATCTCCTAACCAATATCTTTGTCCCTCATCTCTGATATCCGCCATTGACTTCAGTGTCAGAGTCATCTCCCAAAAGCAAAATATAATCACTATCTGCTCCTCCTCACTTCAAAATCCTCTACTGGCTCCTAAGTGCCTGCAGAATATAATCCAAACTTATTTCAATTGCATTATGGTTTCTACAATCTGGCCACAATCTACTTCTTGAGTTTTGTCTCTATTTCCTCCCTGAACTGTATCCTGTGGTCACACAGGCATTTTTGAAGTTGTCTAAATACTCTACCTACTCCAGGCCTTTTTACACGTGTAGTTTCTTCAGCTGGGAAGACCCCTGTTCTAGCTCTCAAATCCAACTTATCTTTCAATGCTCATTCTAAATCCTCTTCCTCTGTGAATGGAGTTTACTACTATGTGCTTAAAACATAGAAGATAGCCAATAATTTTTTGAAAATAAATGGATCAATCCTATTCACTCAGCTGCAGTCAGAATTAACCATTCCTTCCTCCCTAGTCCCACAATACTAGGACTGAAACCAGTCAGCACGGCTCCCATTTGCCCTTGTATGGCAGTTCATTCTTTACTTGTCTCTCTCTCCCAGTAATCCACGACTTCCTTTATTTACCCATCACCTGTTTTCATACTGGCTGATGGGGAACACGTACTCTTCGGAGAAGTTGGGAGTGATTCATTCATGGCTGCCCCTGTCTGCAGAGAGTCAATGATCTACTTCCTAAGCCCACCAAGAGTCTACTAAAACCATGAGAACTGAAGTTTGCCAAGTATACTTACAAATCTTGTGAGGCTTGACTCCTGTCTGGGGTGACTCTTCGCTGCTGGGCTTGAGGTTGCTGAGAAATGATTAAAGATGATTTATTGTCAGAAGGGGATACCTTGTGATGAAAGTCAAGGGGATGAGAAACAGTGCTGCAGTAATGAACAGATTTTTCGGCAATGTTTATGATCTCATTGCAAACTGCTTCCTGTGAGGTGGCCCCGAGATATCCAGAAACCCAACAGTCAACATGGGGACAAAAAAAAAAAAAAAAGAAAGAGAGGAAGAGATGTAACATTCCAGACGGAGCACATAAGTCCAGGGAAACAACAGAGTTGAAGATCCAGGTTAAAAAAATAGATATTCCAGTAGTGGAGTGCAGGAAGGATCCAGGCGTAAGCATGGAAAAACAGGTAAGATACAGAAGAATTTGGAATTTAGTATGAATATTAAAAAAAAAAAAAGGCAGCAGCATAAAAGCCTTTAATTAGTGAGTAACTGTTACAAATGGAATAACTTCAGGATAGAAATGCAAGTATGTATCCCCAATCATGCACTAATACATTAATATAACCCCACATGTAGAAATATCATCTCTAAATTTCTCTGCTTTTTTTGAGAGGGAAAGGCATGGCCTAACATCTCTCTCTACTACAATTGATACATAATTCTTGTAAATAATGCCTCTGTGAGTTAACCAGGCATTATTTCAGTCTAGACTCTAGAAGTCAGCAAGGATTCTCTTTAGAAAAGCTACAGTCTTATTCAACAGGCATCTTACCACATAGCTCTTTTCAGATTCTGTGAGATCAGGTCCTGCTCTCAATGAATGATGAGAAGGCTGTGATCACCAAGCAAATTATAAGGGAGACGTTTTAGCAGATGTCACATTGGAAAGAATTCAAAATAAAAGCATGAGCAAATACATGTACCACACCATCACACTTGATGACACTGGATACTCGCAGCCTACAGCCACCAAGTTTCCATGACAACACGGTGGGTGCACAGGAGAAAATGCAATGTACAGAGTTAGAAGCAAGCATCCAGGCAATGAAATGGGAAGTTGGAAACATGGTTGCAGTGAAGTGAGAATGAACAACACAGGGTCCCCAGATTGGCAGGAGAGAGACACAGAAGCGCTGTCTTACGCAACAGTTATGTCCCTTCATAACCATACACATTGGTCCCCTCACTCTCAATTGACAAGCATCTATGGATGGGCTGCTGGACCAAAAACCAGTTTCAGTTATCTTGTTGACTAGGAGACTCCTAGGGCAAAGCGAGCTTATAAAACTATCAGTCTGTCATATTTGGGTACTCATACAAATGGAAAAGAGAGTTGTACTTTTGAAAAGCTCCTTGGTAATATTTGATGTATCAAACAAGGCTGTTCCGCTAGAAAAATCTGCACATGACACACTCCAGCTAGGTATGACGTGAATTCAGATATCCCATAGAAAAGAGCCTGCTTCCAGAAATAGGACTGTGTGTCCTGATGCAGCTGTAGAAATGAAACCATCACTTATCACTCACCAGCTTGGGTACCACATGCTAATATGGGAACACAGGTGCGATCATGGTCAAGCAAACCCATCTTTTAAGTGGGTCTCCCATAGTAGGGGCCAGGCCTTCCATGGAAGAGTGTTTGGAATCATTTACCTTGGGGAGGATTCAATTCCAAACTCTAAAAATTCTCTCTAAATAAAAATTTGAAGAGCCATCCTTGGAGAAATCCCCAGGTAACCTGCCATAATAGCAATGAGCCACAGCAACCCCAAGGCCTTCTAGAAGGGCACTCAGAAATCTTCCGCGTATGACTCACTTGTTTCACAGAGAGGCCCAGAGAGGGTGAGGGCCTCCCCTGAAGTCACACAGCAAGTTAGTGGTAGACTTGTCTCCTGGATTCACCTACTGTCCCACTGGACCTTCTCTTTTATCCTTGGACCATTTCTCATATTATCAAATGTGTTCACTGACATTATCTTCACTCGAGTCCTACAGAAACACTAGAAACAGGCAGGACAGAGTTCATCATTCTGTTTCCTTTTAAAAACCAAGAAAGCTGATGGTCAAAGGGGTTTTGTGCATTCTCCAGTGTCACACAGCTAGGGAAAGGATGAAGCTGCTAGGCTGCTCTTGCCACTCTGTCCCTCCTGTTCACTGCCACTGTAAATGACCTCATCCTTTAGCATGCCCAGCGGGACCAACGTCCATCCCAGACATCGTTTTTACACTCTTGTCCTTTTAGGAAACCTCCTCACATTTGCCAAACCCCTTTCAGACTGCAATCACTTAAACTACTTCCCTTGGACTCTGGCAGGAGCGAAGGAAGAGACAGAACTGGAAGTGTCCATTTCATACTCCTTCTCAGGATCTGCAGGGCTTTGTCAGGTGAGTGGGAGCTGACCTTGTGTGGCCCCCACTCATTACCCATCCAATTTCTGGATCAAGGCTTCTGGGTAACAGTAATGATATTTCCAAGCCCCTACTCTGTTCTCTTTCACGTGGCAGAAGAATGAAACATTCTGGGCACCCTGAGTGGGTGATACCTCCGGGCAGATTTTGACTTAAGGGAAGACTTTCTAAAAATAAGATTTGTCCAACAATAGAAGATCTGCTTCAAGAGGCAGTGAGTTGCCTGTCCCAGCAGCTGTCCTAGCTGAGGCTGTGCTATTACAAGATGGGATATTGTAGGGCAGTGCTCCTCAAATTTTAATATATGTTGGTATCACCTGGGATCTGTTCAAATGCAGATTCTGTGTGACACATTTGGGATGTGTCCTCTCTGGGCATTTCTATTTGGTGAAGCTTATGCAGCTGGTCCCAGACCAACTTTTGGGAGCAAGGCTACGGAGGACCTCAATTATTCAATATACAGAGATTCTTTGGCTACGGTATGCTAAGACTGATCTGGGTCATACCTCATGAAAATAAAAATTCTCATAAAAATACTTCCAAACTCCAGCTGGTGGTCTAATGACCTCAGGTCAAAGGAAGAATAGCAAGAGAATGTGGATAATCTCTTCACATGACCGACATGGTTTACAGAAGCCCCTGGCAACTTTTGATCAACTTAATCCCAAAGTGGTGACTGGAATTGATCATCTAACAAATGTTTGGCACTTAAAAGAGGTTTGGTGATACAGTAAGAAGGACCTGATATTTTATTATCCCTTTTATAAAGCACTTTCTTTTTAAAGGAGCTTTCAAAGCACATATAGGATCATGACCTCATCTGACTCTTAGTACTAACTCTGTGACTTGAAGCTGGCAGAAAAAAAGCTTTTTAAGGCTCAGAGAAGTCTAAGGTGGCAAAGCCACTGAGTGTTGAGCCTCTCAGTGTCTGATCACCATAAGCCACCTCCCTTTTGAGTCATGTAGGGATAACTGGTATACCAAGATAGCAACACCAAGCTTCTGCTTCTAGTGAAAACAAGGCAGTGTTAACTTCTCTTCTTGATGACTTTTTCATGATGTAAAAGGTATGGTGTCCATTCATATATATTGTCCAATTATTAACTCAAGGGTCCCCAATACTGAAAGGGATATTGATGGCCCAGTCTTCCTTGGTCTCAGTTCCTATTCACATCAGATGGTAATTATCAGCATAGCCTTCACATCTGGACAGACTTACCAACCAGTAGAAACTTAAGTCATCCCTGAGAGGTAGGAAAGACTTTGCTCCTTACTTAACATTTGTGGAAAAATGAAGGAAGAAAGTAAGATAAACATTTATCTTATTAGTAAGAGAGAAGGCAAGATAAACATTTATCCTATTAGCTAAGATTCAATTTCTCCCTATTGGAAATGCTTTCCTTAGACTTAAATCAAACATCTCATATAACTAAAATATAAACCACAGGTTTTTTTTTTTGGCAGGGGTGGTGGTGGCGGCATGGGGATGAGCCCTTGGTGGAGACGGAAACTGTTAATATCCATGACAGGGATTTGCCCTTAGATTCAAAGGTTGTTTACCTTCAGACTTTTTTCTTTCTAGGCATATGTTTTTCTCTCCCAGGCCCCATTTTCTAATTGTGTACATTTTATATCTCTTTTCCTCTGAACCTATGCTGTTCAATATGGTAGCAAGTAGCCATATGTATCTACTCAACACTTTACATGTGGCTAGTAAGATATGTGCTGTAAGTGAAAATACATATACTGGATTTCAAAAATGTATTATAAAATAAAGAATAGAAACTATCTCGTTAATTCTTATCTTGACTATATATTAAAATGCCACTTTGATATATTGGGTTAATTAAAACATATCATTGAAATTAATTTCACCTGTTCCATTTTACTACCAGAAAATTTAAAATTACATATGGGGCTCGTGTAACCCTCTGAACCCTCCCTGGGTCCTCACAGTCTGCTCTTACTTGAGCCTAAAAGTAGATACAAGTTCTCACCAGGACCACATCCAGGGTTAAGAATAAAGGAAGTATTATCTCATGCTCAGTACATTTCGGACTCTTGGAGATGCACTACAGTTTTTCACGTGTTCAGAAAAACAGCAACTGGCCCAACACACACACATGCATGCACGCACACTGCCCTCCCCTGCCCGCCCCTCATCAACAGTATAGCAGGTGACAGTCACTGATCCAGAAATTGCTTTTCTTCCATATTTGCAGACATAGACCTAGGTCGCCCCTCTTGGCCTGAAGCCCTTGCTCCATTCTTTCCGAGTGAGCGATCCCGCAGGCATCTTTGCCCCGTTGTCCTGTTGCCCTTCTGTCTTCAGCTCACAGAAGTCCCTCAGAAATCTGACCCTGGCCTCCCTGGGGCTCTTAATCTCTCTGGATCCACAAAACACCTGGTGCTCCTGTGGAGTTACTAGGCGTCCTCTTCCAGCTTTGGTTGTGTGCCAAAGCCTTGAAACCAAAATAAATTGTCCACAGGCTTAAGAACAGCAGGAAGTCCTGGAGATGCAGACAGGATAGAGGATCTCGATGTCAGCATGGCCTCGAATGGCTCTAGAGATATCACTGGCCTCTTCTGCTCCCTCAACCTGCCCGAGTCCCTTAGAGATGACATTCCTCTACCCAACTCCTCAGACCCTAGCCCACCTTTCTGGTGACCCGCACCGGTCTCCCAGGGAGATACTGGACAAGGGTGAGAAAATCTGGCTTCCAGGCCAGGCTATGATACGTATGTATTATCTTTTGAGCAAAATGCTTAACTTCTTTGGACTTGAAGATCTTTGTAAAATAAGAAGATTGAACACGATTTAAATAAATGTCCTTTTGGCTCTAATTTTCCATGATTGGAGTGTGCACACCCTATGAATTGAGAACTAGGACTGGGCAGGGATGACCTGACTGAAGGGAGACAAAACCCCACCCACTGCCCACTGAAGGCTGGGCAGAGGAGGCTTCTGACCTTAGCCTCCAGCTATGGAGGGAGAACTCTGACAGTGTGGGAGGTGAGGGGTCGCCCAGACATTGACAGAAGATTTGCAGGTCCTGAACGCCATGAGCAAACTCTGTCATAGGAGCTAGAAGACATGAGTGATTCAGGCTCTTGGGTTTGACTCGAGGAAACAGCCACAGGACTCTCCACAGTCTCTGGTCCCACTGAGCTCCCTTCTTGAGTTTATTGAGATAAAGGTCTTGGCTTAAACATAAAACTAATGAAAACCAATTAGTTCAACTGCTTATCACCTAGACTTAATCTCCTTGCAGGTTACTGGACAGATACTGCATCAGCTTTGCTGTAATTTGAACCTGATTACAACACTAAACTTGAACACTCAGTTATCTCATCATAGTCCGTAATGTGGTCTTCTGTTTCTTTCCTAAAACAAGCAGAGTAATGGCAAATGTGTACTCAAGTATGAAGAAACCAAAAGCTTTCCACGAAGATGACTTCGTACTCAAGGCAGGAGAGAATAAGGAGAAGCACTAACTTGTAGAGTATAAATTCTGAATTTTCTAAATTCTGGATTCGTGTAACCCAAAGTAAAAGGATTCACCCATGATCAACTTTCTTCTCTTTCTTCCCCCATCTTCCTCTCATCAGCCGGAATGGGGTAGGGAGAATACAGCAAACTGCTTCTGTTTCCCCTCCCTGTTACCAATAAATACATAACAGGTATTTATTGAGTTCTAACCATATGCTTTGTGCTAAGCACTTTCACCTCCATGGTATTTCACTTAATCCGCATAATAACCCAATAAGGTGGCCCTAATGTACCTCATTTTATAAAAGTAGGACCTAATATATTTGAGTTGGGAATTTGAAGACCCAGAATTTTAACCTTGGTCTCTCTAACTCCAAGTCCTGCGCATCCCACTATACGGGGATCTCCTGGGCTTGTGCTCTGCCAGGGAAATGCCAGGCAGCTGGAGAGGTGTGCTGATCAAGAGGTCTCCTTAACTTGCTCAGTGTTCTGTAGCTGGCGTTAGGGTTTCTACTGTCTACCATTCCTCCTAATACTTCTTTAGGTGTGGACATTTCAACTCTGGGTCTAAGTTCCCTACCTTTGGTATTGAGACGGTACCTCCTGGTTACTGCTGTAAGAACTGCAGCCAGTGTCTCTCCCCAGCCCATAAATTGTTAAACACCTTCTGTATTTATTTGGAGATTTCCCGTCTGAGTGAGTCAAAGGAAAATGTTTCCCACTTTTAGCTGGGTGTCTTAACATCTTTAACATCCTTTTGTTCTTCCGAGTCACATCACATGCTTTCTTTCTATTTCTGATGTCCATGCTCAGAGCAGGCCTATGCCTTTGTTCTTATCTTTCTGGAAACTAACCTAGTTTTCACGTAGAAAAGGATGTTCCCTCGATGTCACCAAAGCACATCTTTCTGTCATCAGTTGAGTAGATTTCTCTCCTCTCCTTTCCCTAAGGCTGTAGAATAGTTTGTTCTTGTGTTTCTCAGACAGACATCTTGAGGACACGTAGCTTTCCTGAATATTTTCCTTGAACATTTATTTTAAACTTCATACTCTCCGATTTTGACTGGCTTCCTTCCCTTTAGAAACCAAACTGATATCACAAAAGTTTTGTCACTTTTCTCAGGCCTCCGCTTTCTCATCTCATCACAAAAGTCAAATAGATTGGCGATTCTTAACCTGGGGGTCCATGGACTCAGCTCTCAGATGGATTCAGGTATGAGTCTCTTGAAACTTTATGCAATTCTGTATGTGTGGCCTAGAGTCTTTGGCTGACCCCAGATTCTCAAAAGTTTCATGATTGGAAAACTGGGGTTGATGATCTTTAAAGAGTCTTTTAATTTAAAACTCAGTGAGGCCCTCTCAACAACTGTAGGGACTCAAAAAACCAAGGATGGATACCAGTCAGCAATAGCGCTTCTATCTTGGGGAAACTCGATAAACATTTGATGATGCTAATGATAACGATTTCCAAGGTGATTTTCCCCTTTACTTTCTTGATTGATCATTCTAAACTTTCTTGGCCAAAATTATACCCAATAAAATCCAAGACCTTAGGTGATGATTCTGAACTCTTGGGCATCTTATATGTATGTTTTATCCAATTACTTAAGCTGTCCCTTAAATAATAAAAGGAAAAACATTCATTTTTTAATTGAGAAGGTCTGCGGGTCTATAATAAACACTCTACTTACATTTTATATTTCCTCTTTTTTTTTTTTTTAAAACTGAAGTCCGCACAGGATTTTCAGCTAATCAAGAATAATAAAGCTAGAAAGAACTTTAGTTTTCTTGTTGGAATCTTTTGTTTACAGACTGGGAAGCTGCCGGAGAGGGGAAGTGACTCATCCAAAGACACACGGCAGACTAATGGCAGAGCCTGAGCTGGAACCGGGTATACTGTCAATGCAGCGCTCTTCCCGCTCGACCCTGATACTCCCTAGACACCCCCTCACTTGACTCATCCCCTTCTGCTGTTCAGGGAACACACACCTAAAAACAGGAACAATGGACCCAATGTGATATCAGTCTGGGAGGCTACAAAGGAGTGAAAAGTCAAAACTTTCACAAGTGTCCTGCACATCTACAGAGTTGGGGGCGGTGGGGTGGGCTGGACAGGTGACTAAGGGGAAGGAAAGTGGCAAAGCAGGGACTTAGCACCAAACAGGGAAGTCTGACCACCGAGTCACAGGGTCACGTGACTGTGAGGAAGATGACCAGACATGGTGTTAGGAGGTACTGATGAATATCCACCGTGGCACCAACAAGCCCCTCTACTCCAGGCCCCTCTCCACACTGCCCCTACTACCACCCACCTGCAGACACCCCGAAGCTCACCCAAACCATGAGCTCACCATTCCCCATTCCCCACTCTCTCCTTTCACATTCGCACCTCTGGGCTGAGTCTGGACTATTTGCCTGCCTTGAACACCACCCTCCTGCTGTTTGCCTATCTTAAAACCCCCTGTTCTATAAGCCCCAGATCAAAAACCCCTTTTCTCATGAATTCTTTCCAAACGGCCACCTTCCCTCTCCCGTTGCTTATTATTTCTCCCAGTTTTGAACTTTCAGAGTGAGCTCTTTGTGACTCTCCTTCTGTCTCTACAATTATTTGTGAACATGTCATTTCCCCAATAAAGATCACATACTCCTTTAGGTGGGGTCAGTCATTTTTTATCTTCTCTTTCACTCAACAAATATTTATTGAGCATCTTCCGTATGTTTGGTGTCATGGTCCCCGACCTTATGGTGCTAATACTCTAACTGTGACACAGACAAGCGAAGGGGCAAATGAATACCATAGAGCTGGCAACAGCTCCCACAGGTCAGATGCAGGGAAGCGCAAAGTTGGAGCACCTGGTCTTGGAGGGTGGGGGGCAGTGTTGTCAGGAAAGGCTGCCTAGAAGAAGTAGCATCTAAGTAGAGCAGTGAAGGACAGGTGGAATTATCCAGGCAAACAAGCATGGGAGGCTTTGGAAGAGGAGGCTGGGTTGCCGTCTAAATGGCCAAATCACATGGTGCCTCTGAGCCCATGAAGGAAGATGGTCCTTCCTGAGAGCAGCAGGAAGCCCCTGACGATGCTCGTCCCCAACTCTCGCGGCACTTAGCACAGTGCCTTGTGCACAAATGGAAGAGTAAATGATCACGGCATTTCAGAATGTCTGTTATTTTAAGGCTCTTGAGTAAAATTCCCTCTTTTTACTGGTCAGATACTCAACTTGGCTTCCCAACAACTATCATAAAGTGGAACTTCTGGTTCAGCTCTCCACAGTAAGGAGAAGAGTGGCCAACAAGTTTCCCGATAACATAAACTGGTCTGGAATGCATTTATCTAAACAAGTGACACAGCCTGAGGTCACATCATCCTGACAGGCCACCAAAGAATAGTTGTCACTGAAGTCCTTTCCATTTTTAGCTGTCACCCAAAAAGGGCCTCAAGAGGCAGGAAGCTTCTTCTGAAGGACCCCGCTTCTCGAGCTGCCAGCTCCTGCTCTCAGTCACAGGAAGGGAACGAGGAGGGGGTTAAGAAGGAGGTGGGTGGGCGGGAGCCCCTTTCACGCAACCCTCTCGCTCTCAACAGAGCATACAGCCTGGGTGAACCCATGGAGAAGGGCTTGTGCTGGGAGAGCAGGAGAAAGGGAGGGAACAGGAAGCGGTACACTTGGGGTCAACGAGCCTGGCTTTCTGGGTTGCCCGCCCCACCCCTGCTTCCCTCGGTTAGGAAGCGGGAAGCGTTTACCCCTAACCTCACCCGGCACTCCGGCCCCACGCACGCTTCCTGTGCACACCGGTCCTGGGATCAGGTCGCTATGACTCACTGCTGACAATAACGAGGTCTCCAGGCACCGTGGACTGACTTAGAATGTTTACACAATTGTTCCTGTGTCAGAGACAGTGAATTCTTTTCAAGCAGCCACTTCACCTCTCCCTAACAAACTATTCTTTCCTTAAATGAACACCTTTTTCTTCCTCACAGAATACATTCTGGGAACACCTGCTCCAGGGCCAGCCAAAGCCTTCCGCTGGTATTGTTATTTCCCTCAGCCCCACACTGGAGCCAGAGCAACAATTCACTTCATGGAGCCTTCCCACACACCAGGCACCACAACTCCTCATTTAATCCTTACATCCACCCTACGAGGGAGGGGCCATTTTTATTCCTGCTTTGCACAGGAGAAAACTGTGGCTGGGGAAAGTCAGGTGGCTTGCTAGCAAGAGGCTAACCTTGACTAGTCATCAATGTCTTATGCTGTCCTTCCCACAACCAATGATCTCCCACTCTCGACTGTCAGGCTGGAGCTGGAAGTCCAGCCGCATCTGTATTTTGGAACTTTGTGTGCCCACGTGCTCCAAGCATGCCTCTGTGAATGCTGCCGTGACGCTGCTGTGTCCGCCAGTCTCATGGCTGGAACCACAGGCTCCTCAAGAGAAGGGGTGCAATGACCCCCTGACCAGAGGCTGCCACTGCAGGTCTTGAATAAAGATTTGTTGAGTGAACAAATGAAACTTTCAAGGGAAAATGGGATTGTAGGTCTGAGATCAAGCATAGCCAGCCTACTGTGGGCATTGTACACAGTAGACAATAAATGGTTTGGAGAGGCATCGTTAAGAATTCCATCTGGTTCTACAGACATTCTAGAGTGTTCTCAGTTCCAGAGCGGCTCTAGATCACCCAAAATGGACAGCTTTCATTTACAAAGTGCTGACCATGTTCTACTCCCAACCCTTACGCTTAGCCCTTCTCATGCATCACTTCGTGGAATTCTCTCAACTACTCTATGAGGTAGGAGTTATTATCTGTTTTACAGATGAGGAAGCTGAGGCTCAGAGAGGGGAAGTCACTCCCAAGTCACTAGACAGTAGGAGGTGAGCAGGCATTTAAACCTAGCTCCTTTGTAGAAGCTGCCCAAAGTCTTTGACTTGGGGTATTCAGCAGCATAGCAAAATCAGAATCATGGTCTAACTGCCAAGTTCACCTCTCCCCAGTCCCAATTTTTTCAGCTTTCAAAACACCGTAAGGCCACCTTGATCCAAACCCTGAAATCTTTGTAGTTGACCTAGAGAGAAGATGGGACAGTCATCTAAAAACCTGATGTGCTCATTCAAGGACCTCATATCTGTCAGGGCCCCAGTGCTGGGCCTGCATGATCTTCCCAGAACCAAAACGCATTTGTTCACCAGAGAACAAAGGCCCCGCGCACCCACACAAACACGAGACAGGACAAACACCTGACGGAGCTGAGCACTGGCGGAGCGCCATGAGTTATGGAAACAAGGTGTGTCTCGCACAAAACCAAACCACACTGAGCCAAACTGAAGCCTGGTGTTCTCAGCTGTGTTAGTCCAAGCGAACTGAGATGCTCTTCACAGCATGAAGGGGGCATGAGGAAGGCCTTCCTTCTCAGGGGCTTTAGTACCAGGCCGGGAGGCACCCAAAGTGGAGGTAACTTTTGAATTACCTCAAGAGGCCAGAATAGAGCCTATCTTTTGCCTCCAACTGTCCCCAGCCCTGAAACCTTAATCGATGATGCCTCCATTCCCTCCTGGGGGATATTTTTACTCCCAAGGCAAGCAAGTGTGAGTCTCACCGGCATCCACGCAGCCTCAGTAGATGGACCGTGGGTGAGACGTCTGGCCCACCCTGCCAACTGAGACGCCAAGGCACACGTGTCATGCTGCAGGCCTACCTGGCTCACACCACTCCGAGCGGCCTTCCTCTCAGCCTGCTCGCCACCTCTATGCAGCTCTGTCTGCTCAGCCTCCCTTCCCGGGAAAGGGCTACCCAGGGGCTTGATGGGCCGGCTCTCCTCGGGGGTGTGGAGATCTGAGAGTCTCTGTTCGGTGCTCAGGCACCTGACCACGTCTGATGGTTTCAGGCAGCTCTTCTTAGAGATCTTGGGTCCACCAGGGTATCTCTCACCTGCCTCCCTCTCTGCTTTCCTATCATACTGTCCACTTTCTTCTCGCCACAGCTGCCGCTTGCCCTGGCTGCTAAAGGCATCGCTAAGCTCCGAGATGACCCTGTCGGAGCTCCCAAGCAGTGGCTGGGAGAAGCAATCTTGGTGGATACCTGAAGGTGGCATGTGGACACCACTGTCTCCGTTGACATGAAGGGAGGCCTGGGCACCGGGTGCCAGGGAGTAGGCTTTGTGTGGGGGAGGTAGGGCCCGTGGGGAAACCACTGAGCGTGGTGTGGACCAACTTGAATGGGGGAGCCTGAAGGACAGGGAGGGACTGGGCCTTGCCAACAGGGAGAGGTGATCAGTGCTGTAGAGAGAAGCTTCTGGCAGAGGAGGCAGGGGTGGGGTCAGGGCCAGAGAACGCCTGCCTGGAACCCCTACAGTCAGCGAGATCCACTCAGAGGTGACGGCGTGCATCTCAGGGGACAGGGCTCGGTGGGGGTGAGGCAGAGATGAGGGGGCTGGTATGATGAGCTTGCTATGACTGGGAAACTTAAAAAGAGAAAGAGAGAGAAGAAAACAAAAAAAGTAAAAGATACAAGGGTCAGCATAAAGAAAAAAGGAGAGACATAACCACAAAGGATATACAGAGAGGAATGAAATGGAGAGGACGAGCAGTATGGTCTGGTATCAAAAGGGAAATCATCCGGTTAGGTTTGGAGAGAAACTGGGGTGGGTGGGTGTGGGTGTGTGTGTGTGTGTGTACACACACACACGTGTTTCTGCAGTCTGGAGCAGGATGGAAGAAGCAAGTTATGTGGAGATGGAAGAAAGGGTCCCATCAGGGCAGTTACACACGGTGCTGGCCTGGTTTGCAGAATCAGACTTTCAAAAGAGCACAGTGGAAGCTCTCCACCATGCCCCACCCAACCCTCTCTGCAACCGAAGCTGTGGAAGCCGTGACCGAAAACCACGAGGGAAAAAATGGTGGCCTGCCACTGCCTTGCCTTGGGCTTTTACCCTCTCTAAGGAGCTCAGCAAAGAGCCTTCCAGAGAGGAATATGAACAGTGTAGTCATTTTGTTTTATAGTCATACTTGGTTATGGTCAGGCAAAAAATCTAGCTGAATTCCTCATATTATTACAAAGCAGAATGCCCTGCGCCCACCTCACACCCTCTCCCCCTAAGATCACAGGATATGAATCTTGCTGTGCTTTTTGCATAGAACCAACTCCTGGGGTCAGTGACGGGCAGTTGAAAAGAAGGAAATGATCGAGAATGAAAGAAAACAAGCACCATCCAAGTGTCATCCTGGGGCCCCGGTCCTGCCCTCTGCCCTCTGGCCATCCTCCCCACAACCTACAATGATGGTATAGTCCATCTCTTTCACAGGAAGTCGCCCCACCATGCCTCTCCTGAGCCCGAGGTCCTAATTTTTTCTTTGCTTTGGGAAAGATGGGATGAGTTAGAACAATTTATATTTTAAAACAAGCTTGCTCATAATTAATGTTCAGGAAAGCAAACATTTTACTATAAAGTTACTTCCTTTCAGTCCAGTGTAGATAGAGAAGCTATAAATTCCTTTTAACCTGGTTTCTGCTTGTGAAGAATACTCTGGATCTTTACTTTCTGCAGGCCAACCCTGACTGGAAAGATGACTAAGAGAACAGGACTGGGCCATGGTATGTACAGTGTGGTGGTGGCACCCAGACCACCAGCCTTACCCAGGATGGGATGCTCCCAGTAGAGTTTTGGACCAACTAATAAAGGCTCTCATTTCTCTTTCCTTAGTTATGTTATCCCCAGAGCAATCACCTTATGCTCTTTCTTTTCCTCTGCGATAGCATTTCTCCAACCAAGTATGTGAAAAATGCCATTTGTATGCATGACAACAGGCCCCGGTGTGTATATGCTGCATTGCCGAGGACAGTTCTTCATCACAGTGCTGAAGAACCAGCCGAGGGGCTGTGTGCCATCAGCACTGTGGGTCTGTCATGCTGAGTATGAAAACCAGTGACGAGAAGCTTAGGTACCTGTGGGCTCGTGGTGGCACTACGACTTGGGGAGGAGGAGAAAGGCAGGTCAATGTAATCCACTGGGTTTTTCACCAGTGGCCTTTTGATCACGTCCACATAGGTGATGGGGAAGATGCCTTGCCGGGACGTCCCTGGGATCCTCCCTTCGTACCAGTTCTCGTCCACCTGTCGAAGCAGCGTGATCCTCTCACCCTGTAAGACACGGCAAGGCAAGGGTCCTTGTCCCACAATGCCTCAGCATGCCCGAGGCTCCTGCCAGTACTCTCTTCTATTCTGTATTATTTATCACATTCTTTGCTCAGAAAAATCTTCCTTGCTAGACCTGGATGAAATTAATTTCACTGGGATAGAGAAGCTAACAGCAATAGAGCTATCTGGATGCTGGGGAGTTAAGCCTGGTCTTAAAACATTTCAGTAAATGGGGCGATTCATTCCCCTAAGCTAGCAGGTAAATGTAGTGTTTTTGAGTCATTTAATGCGAAACAGACAGATATTCCAACTTCTTTTCTAAGGCAAAGGTTTTGGGGGTTCTCTTTTTTTCCCCTTCCTTTTCATAACTTTATTTTTTCCTGTATAATTATAGAAAAATTAACACACAAGCATAAAGCAGAAAATAATCATTATCCATAATACCACTAGGGGTAACTACTGTTAATATTTTGATGTATGTACTTTACTTCTCAGATTGAATTCTATACATGTGAATTAGACTCACACATATTTTCCTATAAAAATTGAGTATGTGCTATATTTCCCTTTTCCAACTTGCTTTTTTAATACTTAACCACATATACTGAGGGTCTTTCTTTATCAAGAAATATAATTTGATATTTGTAACAGTGTTACACAGCTTAATGAATGGACCACTCCAAGATATTCTGTCGCATGGACAAACAATGATACAATTAGTGATCTCCTGATGTTAGGCAATTGGGTTGCCTCTAATATTTCTCTTTTCTAGAAAGGGACTCACCTTTAAGACATGTGCTCATTTCCCTCAATCCTCAATAAAATTAGTAACTTTAATAACTTTGGCAAGCCAGAGAATTCTGACTTGTAAAGAGAGTGTTTGAATTCCTGGGAAGAACAGTGTCTCTGCCCTGCTTAACTGTGTTCAAAATAAGCACACTGAGCTCCTTGAAGGCAATAATAATGATAATTACTGGTGTCTCCTGTTTACTGAGCACCAATAAGATGCCATGTGTCATGCTGGGGACTTCACAGGTGTTTCATTTAATCCTCTTACAACAGCTCTATGAGAGCCACTTATCTTCATTTTATACATGAGGTAATTGAGGCTTTTGGCTTCGAAGGTTTTCAAACTTCTCCTGGTGTCAAAGGACTTGCTTTTCTCCACCAGGCCACATTGCTGTGTTGGGAAACGTAGTCACTTACACAGTGCTTATCACATCAATAAATGTGACTGAATACAGTTTATAAAAGATGTCTAAGATTCAAGAAATTCTGCCTTTAATCAGTGAACTCCCTGTAGTTAACCTCTGACACCAGCCTAGGATTTATTTTAAAAATATCTCACTTCAGAAGATTCTCTGACTGCCCTTCACATCCCTAAGGCACCTGGACAGCACTGCCAGAGTGGCAATGCCACTGCAGGGCCACGCTGCCGTGTGAACAGCGCCACCTGAGGGCCCCTAAGCACGGGTTCAGAGGGCGGCTCACCTTTCTGAAGGACATCTCTACTTGCGTATCACCATTAAAGTTAAACTTGGCCATGGCTTCTCCATACTCCAAAACCTGCACTGGCGTCAACTTTTTGGGCTGAGCTTTCTCTGCCGGAGGAAGAAGCTGAGGAAGGAAAAGAGGTGAAAGAGAAAAGAGAAGAAAGTGAGGAAACGAGAGGAGAGGAAGAAACAAAACTCAAGTTCTTGGTAAATCAATGATGTTTGGGGCGTGACCGGGCTTTTCCGTAGAAAGAGAAGAAGCTGTGGTACCTCGATGTAGGTGCGTGGGAAGATGCCCACCCGGCCGTGGTGCTCTCCTTCGTACCAGTTCTGATCGATCTGCTTATAAATGTAAACGATGTCTCCCTTTTGCAGAGGAAGCTCCCTGTCAACAGAGGGTCATGCATTTTAGAAGATGTTTCGATATGTGTGAGATTAAGACACACAGTTTTCATCCATGGCCATGCCACCCTGAACAAGCCCGATCCCATCTGATCTCAGAAGCTAAGCAGGGTTGGGTCTGGTTAGTACTAGGATGGGAGACCACTTAGGAAGACCAGGTGCTGTAGGTGTAAAAAATAAAAAAATATGGGATTGTAAACTGACAAGGTCCTTGCAATCTGTGAGGTCAACCAAAGGTTGGTTGCCTTGCCTAAAAAAAAAAGTGTTTTAGCGACAGGAGACTTCTAGTGAGGTCAAAGGAGCACATTACACAAGGGGTGGGGCTCCATATTTGGAGGTGAGGGCTCCACTATGCAGGAAATCACAATACATTTGGAATTTCTCAAGGCTTTTTGTGGGATGGATGTTAACTCTTAAACTGAGGAGCACTCAAAAGTGCTCAGAGGCTTTCTTAGTTCCTTGTGGTTTTCTCCATGTATTTTTGTGAATGTCGTCTTATGCTCAGAATAATTATGTAACACAAAGCAATGCACTCAGTAGTCTTAACTGATGTTCACTGATGAAAAATATTTCTTTCTAGATACTCTGACTGCTTGAAGTCTACCGCCATGCCACCCTGCATGTGCCCGATCTCATCTGATCTCAGAAGTTAAGCAGGGTTGAGTCTGGTTAGTACTAGGATGGGAGACCACTTAGGAAGACCAGGTGCTGTAGGTGTAAAAAATAAAAAAATATGGGATTGTAAACTGACAAGGTCCTTGCAATCTGTGAGGTCAACCAAAGGTTGGTTGCCTTGCCTAAAAAAAAAAGTGTTTTAGCGACAGGAGACTTCTAGTGAGGTCAAAGGAGCACATTACACAAGGGGTGGGGCTCCATATTTGGAGGTGAGGGCTCCACTATGCAGGAAATCACAATACATTTGGAATTTCTCAAGGCTTTTTGTGGGATGGATGTTAACTCTTAAACTGAGGAGCACTCAAAAGTGCTCAGAGGCTTTCTTAGTTCCTTGTGGTTTTCTCCATGTATTTTTGTGAATGTCGTCTTATGCTCAGAATAATTATGTAACACAAAGCAATGCACTCAGTAGTCTTAACTGATGTTCACTGATGAAAAATATTTCTTTCTAGATACTCTGACTGCCTTCACTACTCTCTTCTCTGCCCTGGCAAGGCATACCTTCATTGTTTTAAATTACTCTCAAATATTTTCTCATGAATTAACATCTTCTATCAATCCACCCATTTGGCCGTCCATTCACCCACACATCTCATCATCCATCCATCTATCATAGTGCAGTAGAAAGGCTCTGAAATCAGGCAGATCTGGGTTCAAACCTAATTATATGCCATTTACTAGCTCTGGAACCTTGGGCAAAATACTTGGTATCTCTGAGATACTTAATCAAAATAGGAGCTAACTCAAGAGTTGAAGGATTCAGCAACAAACTACAAATAAAACACTCAGCAGGGTGCCTGTCATACAGTTAACACTTAGTAAATGTTAATTCACTTCTTTTCAACACAATGGAATCTGGGAAAGAAAAGTGTTCTTCATGCCTTTTTTCAACTTTTCCATATCCATCCCCTTTGTTTGCCTCAATAATGATGATGTTAACCTCTAATCAGGATTCCTTTTGAGAAAAAAAAAAGGAGACAAGAAGATAACATAAACGAAATAGAACTAAAAAGAAGAACAAAAATTGTAACTTGAAATTTTCTTGAATAATAATAATAATAATAAAGACCTAGATCTTTTTCATTTGTGCCAAACCAACAGCCTGGAAAGACAGGTGTCTGACTGCAATTTAGACGGGGTGTGAATGCTTTGCAGTGTGTCAGGAAGTCCCACGGTAAGTGAGAGATGCTGGCTAAACAATAGAGCACATCTGGAAAACTTTACACAAAGTAAGCACTGTGTTGAATGAAAGAACAAGGCATCCTTTGTGAGTCTCACATGGGTAGACAGGATTCTAATCCTAAAGAGGCCCGTGAGGGGGATCCAGGGCATGTCTCCGTAAGAAGGAATGTTTTTCGTCAAATTTTTGCCATAGCCCTCCTTGGGTGTGTTTTGAATTCCCTCTTCCCTTTTCCCAGCCACAGACACACAGACGAGCAGACCCTCAGCACATGCACCCCTGCTGGAGGTCTGCAGGCTCCAGCCCTGTCACTCTAAGTGACTTGCAGCTATACAGGCAGGTGAGAGCCATAATGGCCTCACTCTTAGTACAGGAGGAGATAAGCTCGTGTGAGTGAGAGGTCTGGAGTCATGGCCAAAGGAGATGCACCACGGGGTGCCTGGGGCTGCCTTCCTGCCCATGCTGTGGACCATTCCCATCTCCCAAAGAACCACGTGGTAAGGTCTGGTGCTAGCGAGGTTTGACGTACAATAACGATATATATTTTAGATCTTTCCTGGAGTGTCACCATGTACATCAGCACAGTAGAGGCTCAGAGAAGTCCCATGGGAAAGAAACATGCCAACTTTGTTGAATCAAGTACTCTCATAGAACATTTTTTAAAGTAATATATATTCTATGGGAAAAAACAGAACCTAGTGACTGAAGATGTTTAAAAGACTCACGTCTATGGATCTGTCATTTCCTCTTTTAAAAAAATTTTATCAACTTTCTTTGGAGACAGAATGGCATGACGTAAGCACTGAGTCAGGAGGAAGAAACCCTCCAGTATTGGCAGTGTTGGTACATGGTGACAAGTTCTTTCTACCTCAGCTTTCTCCCATTCTATTTGACAGGGTTGCTCTAAAGAAAAAGAGTGGTTTAAGACTTTTTTAAAATGAAATTTAGGGAAATGTAATACTGTCAACACAACACCATTCAATGAATATTACATGGACCTTTCTCAATTCAAAGAAAAAAGAGAAGAAGGTAACTACTTGATTAAACTAAAAATTATATATCTTTGTTATCCTCTCTCTGGTTGAACAACTTTTGCTACATCGTGCAAAACGTTTTGTGTATTATCTCAGCTGTCCTGCAAGAGAGGCGTTTTTACAGATGAAGAAATCTGAGGTGGAGAGGTGGGTGACTTGCACACAGTTACAGAGATAATAAGTGGCATAGTCGGGATGTTAAAGTCCATCATCTTTCTGGCACATGATGCCACCACCTCCTGTTAACTGATGAGCTAAAAGGCTATAGTAATTGCAAGTGTACCCAAGTGCACCAGATTTGTACCTAGGTTCTGGAAACTATGGCTTGGTTCTGTGTTGGAAGAGATCAAGGCTGAACAGCCTCCACACAGTAATTCCCAGTGTCTCCCTCTTGTCATCAGACGTGGGGCCTCCCATCAGCAGGACAATGGATGCCCACTGGTCATTGCTGCCAATGAAAACTCATGGTCTGTTTTAACCCATAATTAGATATAAAGTGAGGAGGTACCTTTGGAACCCAGTCTTTGGTAGCATTTCCCAAATTTCATTCCATGGAAAATATAAAGGTTTCCTGGTCATCTAAATTTAGGTAACACTGGGTTAAATAAGCTAATCAGGTTTCTTCATTGAAAGATGTCTAGAGCTATTAAATGCCAATGGCAAAGTATCTCTTCGAGTGGGGGGTACAGACATAGTATGCAGTGGTCCCCAGACTCATTTCTACACTATTTTTTTTTTCTGAGAAATATTTTACAGACCTAGCACTCTGAGGAATCCTAGTTTCCCAAAGATACTTAGAGAAATCCTGGTCTTCTGTAGGTTCCCATAAGCCTTTAATCTCTTGGGATGTTGTAGCAAAACTGATAAAGTTATCTTCTTAGAGACTGGTTCTGGCTCCTTTCATAGAAAGGGTGAGTCAGATCAAGCCACCACTTAAAATAAGCAAACTGAGTCCCTACAAAGGAGGAGACAGGGTGGCGCAGTGGAAAGAACCCAGGCTCTGGCACCAGGATGCCTGGGTTTGAATCCTGACTCCATCACTGACCAGCTTGGGCAAGTTCCTTAATCTTGCAGTCCCTTGGTTTCCTCATTTGTACAAAGGAATAATAGTTGTACTGACCTTACAGGATTACAGTGTAAGCTATGTAACACTGTAATGCAGTGTAAAGTGCTCTGAACAGTCCTTGGCACATAGTAAACTCCATAAATTACTATTTTTTCTTTATCACTGTTAATTCTCCAACTCTATCAGTGAGCTTGAGCTTCTGTGCTTAAAAGAGGCAGTTAAAATGACAAATAACTGGTGGCACTTACTTTAATGTCTGAGCTTTAAAGTCAAATTTGGCTCTGGCAGGTCTCATCTAAATACAAGAAACAATGTCATGTTAAAGTCACAATTCGTATACAATGAAAAGGACACATTTTCACAAGTTTCCAGAAAGCAAAGCAGAAAAATTCAATTTAACCATCTCATTATGGTGTACGAATCCGGGCAAGATTCCACTTGTCTGCCCTTAGCAGAATACTAGGTGGATGTTTGGTCATCAATGTCATGCATAGGAATCTCCCTAAGGAGGGCCAGATCGGGGCAGAGATGGTTAGAAAAGTCCCAAAGCTAAAGTGCTAGTTCCCCAAGGCTAACTATGGCTATTAAAAACAAAACAAAACAAAAACAAACTTAGCCATAGAGTCTGTTTAGGAATTATCACTGTTGTACTCTTACGTTTTCTATTTGCCTGACTTAAATTACAACCTGCAAGTGGATGAAACCCTGATTCACCTCTCACGTCATCTTCAACTCCATGTATTTCTCGTGGTCTGTGAGATCATCCAAAAAGCCAGGTAAGGTGAGCCCTGAACTCATTCTTTCTCTAAGCCTTGCATTCCTGTTGGGTCGCCCTTACCTTTTGGAACGCCAGGCCTAGAGGTCACCCTCAGCCCTGGTCTCCCATTCCTCATCAAGTCTGTCATTAATTCACACCAACCCTCCTTCTCCCTCCGCCCCCACCTCCACAACCCCTCTCAGGTCTGACCTCTAGTTCCTACAGGCACAAAGCTTCCTTTGACTTCACTCTAATCTACTGTCACTCAGGAGCACAAATAACATTCCTCAAATACTTCCATCACATCACTTCCTTGCTTTGAAGTTGGCTGAGTCTCTCAACTGTCCCTCAGATCAAATCTCAGTTCCTGAAGTGGGTTAAGACCTTTGGGTAATTTCTCTCCACTCATACCTAACTGCCTTTATCTCTTATTACACTTCTCCTGTTCCCATCAGGCAAGTCTATTTGCTACACTTTGTCTAAATCCTTCTCTATTTGGAATTTCTTCATCTTCAATTCCAACAAGAAGTTCACCTTTACTTACAATATTTATTTGCACATCTTTCTTCCTCACAATTAAAAGTAGTTATTTTAACTTTTTTTTTTTTTTTTTAAGGTAGGGGAGAGAAATCATGTGAGCAAGCTGTTTACAGCTGCCAATATAATTCTGATCCCAACTGTGAGTAGCTCCAACTTCTTCAACTGCTATGATTTTCTGGTCTAAAAAAACATGATGAAAATTAAATTATACACTTTCTCTTCTATATTAGAGGGCATAGCCATAGTAAAAGAGAAAAATGGGAGACTCTAAGTGAAGGGAAAAAAAGATATTGAGAAATTTCATTGAGCTTATTTTTAGATCCTAATCTCTCAGACATATGCCCCATATGACCAGCTTCTCAAGCTGCAGTCTTATAGGGATCTTCTTAAGGGCCATGAATTCTCCACAGGAATTTTTAATCTTTGCATATTCGTGTTGCTATTTCTATCTACCTGTCTACACACATACATATTAAAGGGCGACTGAATGACTCTCTTATAACCAATGCCACACAATTTCAATGCCTACATTTGT
>NW_006494611.1:12961421-12971150 GCF_000325575.1 Pteropus alecto | reverse complement strand
ATGTGAGGTTAATGATAAATGACAAGTTCACGAGAGAATGCCAAATGATCAAAATTGTAACATCTCACAGCGATTCCATTAAAAGTGGCCATCCCATGACAGCCATCTATCTATAGAGCTGTGTGAACTTTAAAAAATTTATACCAAAATAGCACCATATTCACACTTTGAGTGGCAACACAGTTTAGGCGAAAATTGATATGACCTTCAATTAACTTAATAAAGTTGTGTGGTTTACTATTTAATTTATGAATTGGCTTAGGTCTATATTGGGGGTTGGTGATATTTCTTTTTCATTAAAAGGAATCCATACATACATTACTCAAAGTTGAGAAACACTGATTTCATTGATTTCTTAATACATACTACGTGAGTCATCATTGCTTATACAAAGCATCATCTCCCTCTTTTTCTTCCTCGATCTCTCTGAGGCAAAATCCATCAATCTCCTGGCTCCCACGGCATCATCTTACTACAACAGAGATAACAATTCCAAGAGTTCTTCTTCTACTGGACTACCAGCTTCTCAAGGGCATAGTCTGAGTTTTGTTTCTGCCTCTCTATTGGGTCCTGCACAGAGTTAGTGGTCAAAATCTACTGAATGAGACTGAAGTATGTCTATACAGCCCGGTGCACCTGGTATTTGTTAGCGTCTATTTTCTTATATCCATCAGTCAACATCTAGGACAGTGACTTTCAAAGCATGGTGCCTAAACTGGTATCATCTACATCATCTGGGAACTGGTTAGAAACACACATTCTCAGGCCCCATCCCAGAATCAGAATCTTTGTGGATGGAGCCCTGCAATCTGTATTTTAATAAGCCCCTAGGGGATTCGGATACACTCAGGTTTGAAAACCACTGCTCCAGAAGGGAGGCAGGGCAGGTTAGGCAGAGTTTGCCTGCCTCTGTCCATGGTTAATCTGCCCCAGTCGCATTTTCATTTGCACGCATTGTCTATACATGTGAGTATGTAGCCCTAGGGTGCCTTTGCATGATCCCATCTTCTCCATCACTTGCAAGCAGGAAGACCTATGAATGAGGATCACCCATCACTGGAATCTTCAGAACAGGGTGGTTTTGAGAAGGAGCTGGTATGCTGAGGGCTGAGGGGCTGTCCTTCCCTTGCAACTGGTTAACACCTGTAAACTTCGGCCTCTTCTTCATTACATTTTCTTTTTTTCCATCGCTTCAGAGTCTCCGTCTTCTCTCTACCTTCCCTTCATTTAATCTGGTTCCTTCTTTTCTCTACCTCTTCTTCCCAGATACCTTCTATTTCTTTAAGAAAAATTTTTGATGACTAGTGTTGTCTCTGTCACTCAAAAGATAGAAAAATATTAATCTACTATTATATTGAAAGACTATAAAACTGTATATACTTTGAGTGTCACTTGTTTCCATCCCCTCTGCCCTACCCCCTGCCCCCAAGCTTCAGACACACACATTTTCCCTAAAAGAGCTAATCTTCAGCAGGGAAGGGCTACTTAAGGGTTACGTGGCAAAATAAACTCTGACGCAAGATTTAGCCCTTGGCCAGCACAAGGATTTCAACATGTTGGCCTTAGTGCAAGAGGCCAAGGCCTGAACAAAATTACTTCAAAGGCTTGTGCTGCTTAGTTTATTTTATAACATTAAGTTTTGCAATCTTAGCTGAGAAACGTCAAAATGGAGGTAACAAATGAAATGTCTCTCGGAGAGCTCCCTTACCCTCCACAAGCTTATTCTAACTGCAAAATTCTGGGTTTCAAAACTCTTCAGTAAGGTTTCAGCACTACTGTATACCTTATTCAATTAATTCATTGTAGAACACTGAGCAGCATTATTGTTCTCTGATAGTTCAACATTAATGTCACTAAATTTGAGGGTCGGTGTAAATAACGCATTGTAGCTAACTTTTGTAAGATAAGTTCCACTAAACCATCTCTTCAAAGAAGAATCTTGTCATTGCCCACACCATAGCTACTAACGCAAATGGACTAAGGTATAAGGTTTCCAGGCAGAATGCGCAGGCAACACAGTATCATGATAAAATGCAGGACGCAGAGAACTGGACTCATGAAGGCAGCCGATGCTCTAAGGCATGCATAGGGAGGGGTGTGCGCCAGCAGATCCCGGTCCCACAGCCAGGCATGCTTGAACATACAGAGCACAGGGCATGATGGGAATCATGTCCACTGACCAGCCACAGAAGAGCCAAAGCAAGCCTAAGGGAAGCCAAGATGAAAGATGCTGTTTGGAGAACTAATTTAGCCTACAATGGCAATGCTAGTGGGGAGGCAAATATTGCTTTGGGTCAAGCAGCAGATCGAGGCAACTAAAACAGACCTCTGACCCAGATTTCCTTTTTGCTGTATCGTCTATATTGAGGAGGTCCCCAAAGCGCTCATTAGTGATAAACTGATGGTGCGTTGGAATGACGCCGGTGTGGCGTCGAGCTGCAATATCGGCCTCTTCTTGCTCGCGCTTAAGTCGTCTCTGGTCCGCTAAAAGTTTCTGCCGTGAAATTGCATAAAATGGGCAGTGAATCATCTGGTCCAGGGTATTGGAAAAATGTCAACAAAAACAACTAAGGAAGAAGGTACTGGATCGACGGGGAGGAAACTGTAGGGTCAGGTGTTGGAAGGGCTTTATGGCCACAGCTCCCATGTTCCCCGTGACCACTCCCCCGTGGGAAGGACATGGCACTACACAGGAGAAACCTGAAGGACATTGGGACGCAGGGAAGGATGAGTTCCATACCGTCATACTGTCTGCAGACTATCCCCTGGCTCAGCCCAGAGCCTCCTACCTCCTGATACAAGGGCAGCAAAGGCCACATGACCCAGTGTGGTTCATCCAGAGCATCCACAAGCATGCTGGGCTGACAGCAGGGGGCTGGAAGTGCAGTCCTTACCTCTCTCAGGCAGTGGTAAGTTCCCACAGTGTGTTCCCATGGTGGGACCACGGCTGGCTGATTCTTCTGTCTGACTCAGGCCTGCTAAACCTGCTACGGGCTCTTTGTGGGGTCTACGGCATTTTTATGCTTCCAATGTCTGTTATTCCACTGTGCTCGACAGAATGGAGCTGCCCATTTCAGAAAATGCAGCATCCCCTTCTCCTAGGCCAGCCAATTCTTCCTCTGGGCACAGTTCGTGGGAGGCCTTAGCACATGCACCAAAGGCTACGTACGTGACCAGCACAGAACACCAGTTACTTTCTCACTGTATTTTTTTTTTTACTTAACTATTTCTTCATTAGGTAAAATAAAGTTGAGTTTAAGGGAATGATGTCGAATATAAATATAGAACTAGATAAAGTAAGAATAATGGTAATAGGGATTTAAAGAAATATTCTATCCTACATTAAGGATATAGTCATCTATTTCTATTTTTAAAGCCTTTTAAATAATTAAGCGATGTGTCATTTTACCAAATGTCCTCATTGCCTATTGAAATGACCCTCTGAAATAGAATTTTAATGTGTTTTCTTATTCGATACCATACATATATTCTTGGGATTGACATTCCTTGCAGGAAAGCATTAATTAGAACTGATAATTGTTAGCTTTCTCAATAAAACATTAGTCCTCTTCCACCAAGCAATTAAATGCCTCAAGCCACTCCTAGCCCCAAAGGATGGTGGGCCCAATTTTTCTATTTTTCTTCAGGGTCTACAAGTAATAAAGTAATAATTTATCAAGTGGCTGTAGGATTTCCAATGCTCAGGTAAATTGTTGTAAAGATTGAGAAAATACATGAGAAAGTGCTTTGCAAAGCACAGCAGAGCCCTGGGTTCTAGCTCTGCATCTTCTGTAAGTTAATGTGGTATGTGGCTTTGGGCAAGCCACTACCCTGTTGTAGTCCCTTCCTGGATAAAACAAGGGTATTGACTAGATTGTCACTGATGTCCCTTCCAGGACTGGCATGTCCCCATTTTCTGAAATCCCATTATCGTCAATGTTAACAGTAAAGCAATTTGCATCGAAAAATGCCAGGACTGGCACTCCGTTAGCTGGGAAATGTGTCTTCTCTGTGGCAATGAGAATTAACTGATGCCTGAGGATGCCATATCCATGGTGCTCTGGCCAAGGTTACATAAAATCAGTGAAAGTGGACAGGAAATGGAGCGACGCTCCCAAACCAGTGCTTGAATCTGACCTCAGTAAATCTATCATTCCCATAGCTTAACCACATAAGCCAAAACCGTGGATAAAGACACGAAATTTTAAAGAATCTTTGAGCCAGGGTTATTCAGGAAACAAGCTGCTCACCTTTTGGATGTACATCCTAATGTATTAATTCTAAACCAACTAGGTAACCTCTGATGTGGCAGGCAAGAATTCTATCACAAAACCTTCCATGTTGGGTACTAAGGTTTATAGGAGTAAGGTAAAGTGTCATATTCTGTCACCATAGCAACCCAGGCCAACATAGGTGGGCATCTTGTATTTTCTTTATGGTGACTCAAATTGAATCTGTTCCGTGGCCTGATGAATACCCACTGTGAGTTTTCACCTCATAATAACAAATAATTCTGTATATCGAATGCTTCCTCTTGTTTCTTCCAACAGACGCGTACAAGTACCTTACTGAATTCTGCCTGCATTATGCCTGGAGAGGGGGAAAGCCATGGCCTTTTTGTCTTTTGTCTCATCATTTGGCAGCAATGATCATTATCCAGCGCTCCTCAAAGTTGGCCTTACCCTAAATCCTTAAGGAAAATCTACCTAAAGTCTGAAACCACTCAACGAAAAGAACAACATAGAAAAAGGGCTTCAGATTTTATAGGGAAAAGAAAAAAGTAGCGGAGACATGAACAGCCTCCCCCTCCTGCCACCAGGTTCAAAGCAATTCTTCCACCTCTTCATTCATTACAGGAAAATGGGCATCAGAGCTTGTTTCTGTAGGACCCTTTCTCCTGGGAATGCGAAATCTAGAAAACATGCCTCCTAACAACACTTTATCACAACAGAAGCTTGTGATTTTGCCCATTCAGCTAATATGTAGAACGCGCTCTCCCTCAATCCCAAGGAACGCGTTCCCTTCCGAACCCTGTCAGTCACACCGCTGCCGTACAGACCTGTCAGTAGCTGCAAGAAAGGTCTGTATCCTGAAGTCCTTGGTGGGGGGTTTATCAATGTTTATTGGGGTGTCTCTCTTCTTCTGAGTTAAAGGCAACTTCTTCAAATTGTTTCGTAATGTGTATCACGGTCATTATTATTTTTTAGTTTACTCTTTCTCCTACTGCATCCTTCCTGATCTGAACTATGCTTTGTGCCAGTAGAGGAGTGGGCAGTACTGAAGAAATATGTGGTGGATTTTCCTAGAGAATAATAAGGCAGGGGTTGGGCAAGGCATGAAGAGCAAAGAGCAATACAGGGAGGTCTGCCTCTTTCTGAACCTCCCGTAGGGCAGTCCTGGCTTGACGTGGCATTTGGCACTGAATGCCTTGGGGAAATCAGTCCTACTTTTTAGAAAAGTGGACTATGAGCGGAGTGACTGAGCCAATGTCAATAAAAAGTCACTTCTGACAACGCCGGTCTTTGCTTCCAATCGCTAGGCCACGCCAGCTCTCCGACAGCTATCTACAACGTTTACTTCCTCCATATTTTTATATGTGCAAAAGCTAAGAGGCTTTAGAGATGGCACGTACCTCTTTATCATCGTGACGTCTTCGAATAAATTCTTCTGTGGATTCCAAGTAATCAGCTGGTATAAAATGTCTTGGTGATTCTGAATCTTCAAAACAACAAAGTAGAATTAAAACAGGCAAAGATTTAGTGGCAGGCCAGACTGGGAAAAGATTTCACCTTTCATTCATTCTAAATGTCAAATTTTTATAATCATTGAGACCAATGATCAATCATCAAATTCTAAAGATAAAAAAAAAAACAACCCCTGCCCCCACCCGACTGCTCGAATTTACTTGCGAACTAGTGCAATACAAAGAATACGCATCAGAAGGCAAAAGGTGAGCAAAAAGAGACCTTCTCTGAAAAGTGTCCCTACTAAGAGGCGTGCAGGATCTTACAGGGACACACTGTACACTCACACGCACACACAGGGCCACTGAGAGAGGCTGCCTCTCAAAAAACCACGGGGTGAGTCGGGGTTGGTGCAAACTGCAAGGGTTCCAGGGTTCAAATGAACGAATTTCTCAGATGAGCTAAATGGCCAATTTTTCTTTCGAAATAGACTTTGGTGGTTAGTTTAAATGATATGGGGGCTTTGTTTTTAAAGAAGTGCAGCCACTATGAGCCATGATTAATAGCCAAGCAAAACAAACAGAAAACAAAGGACGGACCAGAAAATGAGCACCAAGGGCACATGGGAGGAGGGGACAGAGCAAGCAAAGTGGAGAGATGGGTGAGGTGAGACCGGGCAAATACACAAAATGCCACCTCCGAGGGACGGTCCCAGTTCACTTTGTGGATTGTTGTTCCTGTCCAGGCCGTGGTTTGAGTACGGCACAGAGATCCCATCATTAAAGGCCCTCGGGCAGGTCTCTGGGATCGAGGGTCTCTCCTGAGGGGGCTCTGAGCTCCGGCTCAGCCTCGCCATGGTGTGTCGAGAAGACAGGCGTCTGGGAACTGAGGGCTTCCCTCCAGGGTGGGGGTCATCCTGATGGGGCTGACTGGGGAGGTCTGGCCTCCGGCCCACTGGGGGTCCCGAGAAGTCACCGGGGGAAGGCTGTCTGGGGTGGTGCTGGAGGGGCTTTTTCAACCGAAAAGGGAGGGGGCTCATTAAGTAGATGTTCCTGAGGAGCGTGTTCTTGTCCCCTCTGGAATCGGGGCGCCAGTCAGGCTGTCTGGAGGTCTGCAGCTGCTCGTGCTTCCGGATGGTGGTGAAGCGGGTGTACGAGGCCGGGCAGGTGCCCTTGCACTTGTTGAGGCGATGTTTGGGGAAGTCTCCATGAAAACTGCCACTGCTGCCCTCTCTGCTGTCACTGGAGATGTTTGAGCAGTGGTCGAGCTCGTCAGAGCAAGTGGAGAGGGGCTCAGAAGGCGCGAGGCCCCTGAAGCCCAAGGTGGGGTCCACCATATTGCTACACGTCAGGGAGCCACAGACCCCCCCGGGGTTCAGCCCATCCATCTCCCTGGGCCGGAGCTTGGTTGACTCTAGGAGGGACTCGGCGGAGCGGGCTGAGGTCAGGCTGCTCCGGGACAGCACAGGTGTGGGGGACTTGCTGAGCCTGCCGGACAGGTCCAGGGACGGCATGGACCGGGACCGCTGAATCAGCTGCTCGAAAGCTGTGATGCGGGAGGAGACGGTGTGCTTGGGGATGTGCTCTGAGCCCTCCTGGCTGGGGCCCAGCTCACCCCTGGCCAAGGCCAGGCTGCTCCTTTCAAAGTGGGAGGCAAGATCCCGCACGCTCGAGGAGGAGACGGAGCCTAGGAAGAGGCCGGCTCGGTTGATCTGGTGCATGTCCCGGTAAAGCATGGTGAACTGCATCCCAGCCTTTCTCGAGAGAGGGCAGGGCCTCCTGGCGCTGGTGCCATACTCCTGCAGGCTCATGGTGCTACTCGACTTGCTGTCGTAATCCCGCCGGGAGCGCATGAGCAGGTTCTCGATGCTCCCCCCAACCTGGAGGGGGAGGCCTCTCTTGGAATCATTCAAAGAAACCGAAACGCAAAGGTTTTCACAGCTCTGAGCCTTTTCCGACGGCAAGAGGACGTTCTTCTGTTCCTGCAAAAGAGCGCTGGGAGCAGAGAGCCTGGGTTTGAACTTGGAGGGAAGGATTTCCGAAATGCAGGCTTTGGCGGCGGACAGGGGTTTCTTGTGCTTACACACAGGGCCTAACACATTGCTAGTGTTAACCGTTCGGCTATGAACCGAAGATGAAGAAATCATGTGAGCATTCCCACCTTTACGATCCACTGGAAAGCATGCAGAATAAAATAAACAGACCCATTAGGTTAAAGCTGAAAGCTGCTAAAAAAGAAAAAAAAAAAAAAAGGAGAGGTAACATGCTCATTGGTCATATGGTTTTGTTTTTGTTTTTTTTTAGTTTCCAGTCGTCCAGGAGCAAAATAATCTGTGCTGCAAAGCAGGTGCAGAGATGCAACGGAAAAACGGCCGCCTTGCCAGAGTGAGGAAAGGCTGAAACGCTCAGCTCATTTCTAAGAAAAAGGAATCAGAACAACAAAATAGAGAGAGAGATGCTTCAGGGAGAACAAGGTTGAGGTTCAAATGAAGGGAAATTATTAATACAGAAAGAAAAATGGCCGGTGAGAAACCAGGGGAGGGGACATAAGAAGGCTCAAAGGCCTAGAAATGGACCTGAACAAGGCAAAACTTATCTCAGTAGCTGGAGGTTCACCTCCTGCCAACACCCCAATAATAGTGTGGACAGGCGAGAGACACCCCAATAAGGGTGTGGACGGGCGAGAGGCCTGTGGGCTTCACTCCGTTACCTTTAGTGGAGGCCGAGCTGGAGGGTCTCTTGAGCCCACTGAGGCCCTGGAGAGGGATGTCTCCACCTTCCAGGACGCTTTTATAAATCTGCCTCTCATTCTCCAAGCTACCGAGGTCCCCAGGAGCTCCATCTGACTCCCTCTTCACTGCGTGGAAGTTGGAAGAATATATACTAAGAGCGATGTAATTGTAAAAGAAAAAAAGGGGGGGGGGAGAATAGGAGTTAGTATTTTTAACATTTTTCTAAAAGGCACATTTCCAATGGAGGACAAGAAACACATGTTCTGGCATCCTAATCAAGCACATCCTTATTTAGACATGGACTTCTACAGACAAGGCAGGCCCACGGCTGCCCCTGAACGCTCAGGAATCATGTCCCAAAGTCCTCTGAGATGGCAGCATTTATGCTTTCAAAGAATAACTGAGAAACACTGATGGGGGAGGGAGGGCAGGAGACAAGGCCAGGACAGGGGAGGAGTGGGGGAAGGGATGAGAGAAAGGCACAGGGGAGGGCAGAGCGGGGCTGGGGGCACAGCACACAAAACGAGCCAGTTGAGAACATGGGTGGAGCCTCTGACATGTCACTGGCCAGTGCTGGCAACTTCAAGTCTACCACTTGGATTACTTTTCTGGATTATTCTTCACATGCATTTGGGCAGATGGAGCATTGAACTCAACCATGAAAGGAGGAGGCCCAGCTGTCCTGGGTCTTCAGGAAAATCAGTCACCAGGTGAAACTGAAACTTGGGACTCCCTTTGCTTTTACTATCCCAGCCACCTTCTGCACGCACTTCTTTCAAAATTTGTATCCAGAACCTCATGACACATATTATGAGTATCAACTATTAATCATTTGTATCCTTCACTTATTTTCATCTTGTTTGATCATGGTTGATTTTTGCAAGTTACCACAAATCCTTTGTAGAAAGAGGTGGGCACATAACAAATTAAGAGCACTTACTCACTGAACATCTCCCTCCCCCTAAACCCCAGTTTTCTATGCCCTCACCCACTGACACACTGATATGTGGACACAAACATGCACACACTCACTCACTCACTCACTCAGACAACTGAATGACTGACTCCTTTCCCACAGAAGGACTCAGGCTTCTGCTAGGCTGCTTCTCATTCCTACTCAGTTCAGTTTCCTGGTATCAAAGTGGATTTCTCAGCTCTGAGGATATAAATAGCTTGGCATCCTAATCAAGATGTGAAATTTCTTCATCCCCATAATTTATTATGAATATTATCGAATTTATAGAAAAGCTTAAGGAACTGTAATAGTGACCACCTGTATATCCCACCCCTACCCTAAGTCTACAAGGAACTTAG
>NW_006494611.1:12938660-12961389 GCF_000325575.1 Pteropus alecto | reverse complement strand
CCATTAATCTGGTGGAATTGTTTTTACATTTCACGCAGCCCCTGAGCCTTCAGTCACAGATAATGATGGCAACAGCAACCCCATACACCACCTGGTGAGATGTCCTACGTGGGAGGCACCATGCTAAGTGCCCAGTGATCGTTCTCTCTTTAATCCTCACAAACAATCCTACTTTTTCCATTTTCATACGAGGAGACAAGGCACTGAGAGATTCGGGCACTTGTCAGAGCAGGCACGGTTTAGTGGAATCGCAGAGCTGGAACGTGAGCCATGTCATGGAGTACCATGCAGAGAATACTCTCAGGCACCTTTACATACATAACATTTCCCTATGACTGAGGAGGCAGTGCCTTCCAAGGGCCCAGGCTTGAGCACCAAAGGAAGCAGGGGGCTTAAGGATGCTCGAGCTCCACCACCAAGTGCCATGAATGCATGCCTGGGGCAAGCGGCTCCAGGATGCAGGGCTCGGAAACAGGCAGTGTCTCCACCTCAGAGCAGTTAGGTTCCCCTGAACAATACCACTGCTTTTAGCACTGCTAACACCCCTCACAGGAGCCACCTTACCACGTGCCCACCACTTATTCTAAGGGCTTTATGTGCTCAATTTCAGGGGCCTGCCGGGCAGTCGGTGATTCAATCAGGTCCCTTCTTCTCCTCTCAGACCTAGGTCAGAGGATCAAATGCTTTTCCCCTTTCCTCAGCTGAAACAGAGCATCATTACTGGTAATCTGAGAGAAAAGAAAACCAACCCTCAAAGCTGAGAACATAAAAGCAAGTATATGAAGTGAGTCTACACAGCAGCCTCTGCAGCACGTGTCTCAGAGAGGAAAAACCTCCGGGAGGGGTAGGACGGGGTGGTCTCTCTCCCCCCGGGCCAGGCCCTTATTTGTAGGAGCCCACTTGACGGTAGGGTCCATGACCACACTCAGTAAATATTTGTTGAATGAATAAGAAGTCGCATTTTCTGAAAGCAAAATCAGCACACATGATCTGATGAAGGGTATGTTTTGGTTTGTGCAATTATGTATTTAGATACTCTTCCACAAGTATATGAATTACATCACATTTACTTAAGGTTCCTAGCTCCTGACATCAGTGACTATGGAGTGAGTCATCAAAATGATGGAAAAAGTAAGACTACAGGGGATAGGCTGGGTGTCCCTGCCTCTGCCTGGAGGTGTCCACTCCCACCCCTAGAGACAAAGAGGCTTGGGGCTCTGCCTAAAGACAAGACTGCCACTCAAGCAGCTGCCTCCAGTCCTGACTGGTAAAAGCCATCAACTCTAGCTAGAGGGCAGGAGTACCCCTAATGGTAACTTGCAAGGTTGTCGGCACTATATGCCACTTTAAATAAATATAAGCTCATCTAAACCGGCTTTCGCTTTGAATTTCCTAATTAAAAATAAATCTGCCTCTTTTCTAAACTTCCCTTTCGCAGTCCACCATCTTATTTTTGGCTGTATTTTTTTTATTTTGTCCTTCAGTTTAAACCCACGTTTCCCCTTTTTGTTCACCCAATTGCAGAAAGATCCATGTTGGGATGTCCTTTAGCCTTGCCAACAGCTGCGGTGACTCAGGCCCGTCTTGTGAGGAGAGTCTATCTTTCTAGAGCCCTGCTTGTCCTGTTCTGGGGCTACCAGACCTCCCCTCAGCATTGAGTGACTCTGACAGTGGCTTTTATCCTGCTGTCTTTTGAGCAGCCTTGGTCAGCACTTCCAACTCTATCTCTCTAGCTCTTAACTGCATACAGTCAGGACTCTTGGCTATAAAACTGGCCGATTGACTTTGGACCTCCTTTACCTCGCCAGTTTTCAGAACTCACCCACCCAAAAAGTGGGGACCAGACACCCCACTTTCTGGCTTTATTCCACCCATTATCACCACTTTTTCCTGCTTCTCCACCAGAATGACAAATCAGCACTCAGGAAATCCCTCAGAATGGATTTGCTTTGGCCAATTGTTTTCTTTCTGATACCAAAGCCAACATGCTTTTTCCAGATGTGTAAGTTTTTGCACATTGTTTAAAAACAATATCTAAAAGCTCTAGAACAGAGTTTTAAAATGTATCCTCTCTGTGGGATCACCTAACGTTGGAAAGACAGATATTGTTTGTCCATTGTACCGAAGGGGAAACTGAGGACCAGAGTGTTGAAGGCATTTGGCATAGGTCACCGAGTTGTTGAGTCTTTGCTGTGTTCAAATAGACCAGAGAAAATGAGAAAAGTGCTCTCAGGCTAATTGAGGAAGATCCAAGTTACCGAATATTTAATAAAACAAATCAAGTCCAAAAGCTCAGCTCTCAGCAGCCTGGGTTGAGTCAGTTTTCGGTTAAGAAAAAGCAAGCCAGGAGAAGACAGTTAAAAGAGCTTATCCTCGAGCTAAGATGCAGAGCTGCTGCTGAGTTTCGTGGGGATTCAACAAAAACACACTCAAAGAATAAAGTGAGAGTGCAGAACAATCATTTTAGGGCCAACTGTTTCCAATGGTGCTAACTGGTGGGCTCTGAAGGAAGTGAGCAGTCCTGGCAGCTGTGATTCTAGCCTGACTCCAACAAGTGGATCAGCTGAGGCAAACCCACTCATTTTAAACCCTTGGAAACAATCTGTTTCCCTTTGCCTCAATTTCTTTCATCTGCAAAACTATTAGGCGTGGTAAGACTGTCCAAAAAATCCACCTTCAGATCTATTATCTATATAGGCCTTTCTTTTGAGCTCCACACACACACACACACTCAGCTGCCTTCTAGACAGCCCCACCTAGGTGTTCCTCAGGCATCTTAAACCCGTCACGTCTCAAACCAAACCCAGAATCTGGTCCTCCACCTCCCATCACCCTGGCCAGGAAGCCCACAGAATCAACCCTCTTCTCCATCTTGTTCCCCAAACCTAATCAGTCACTAAGTCCTACTTATATTCCCTTCCATGAGACAGCTCATTACCTGCCTGGTCACCACCTCACCACCTGCTCACCTACACCTCTGCAATAAGTGTACCATCACTCCCCTAGTCTCAGCCCTTACTCCCTCCAACCATTTTTGCAAATCACTGTCAGTGATATTTCTATAGACGTTCTCGTCATGTCATTCCACTGCTCATTTTTTTTTTATGCAACAAGCAGTTATCAAGCACCTACTGCATGTCAATCACTCTCCCAGGTGGAGATTCAACAAGGACCAAAACAGACAAAAAAATTCTAGCCTCACAGAATTCACTGTTCAAAACCATTTGATGTTTTCAGGAAGAAACAAAAACTGTCTGGGGGGAGGGGGTCTAGCCAATCTGGAGACGGCAGTTTCATCTCACAGCCTTTTGTACAGATGAAAAAATTTACTTTTCCTATTTATAATGTTTCTGTTTTTCACTTTTTATTTGCTGTTCTTCCTCTATAAAGCCTTCCTTTCCTTCTCCACAAAACAGACGCCCTCCTGGGTCTCATCACTGCATGTACCACACGGACTCTGACTGTTATTTACAAGCCAGTCTCCCCATTACACTGATTTTTTTCCCTTGAGGGCAGGCAGTTTATTTGATTAATCATGCCTAGCACTGTTGTTCAATAAATATTAGCGTAATAAACGATTCTATAAAATTAAATGCCTACGTGGACACAGATTTCTGACACATTTTAAAGCCCTGGGAAGTCTCTACTACTTCATATAGTTCTTCAGGTAACGAGAGGTAACTTGTGTTTTGATCTTAAGTTAGATTAAGGAGGAAAAGGTGTTTTCTCTGGTGTACCACCCCTTAGGAAAGAACGGCTTCTTCTTGAGTGTCACCTGCTGGCCAAATAGAGTAAAGCTCTTTGGTTGGGCAAAGAATGTATTAGTGCTAATCAATGCTGAAAGGCTAAGCAATAATGAAAAGAACGAGTAGTCTACACTGCTGATTTATAGATCTGATAACTCTACAGAAAATAAAATACAAAACTGGAACGCATTGTGATCGCAACTATAAAAATATATCTTTTTTAGAGAGGAAGGATAGTATTGTATTAGGATACTGGGCCAATGGGTGAATTTCTTCTTTTCTCTTCCCAGGTTCTTTTAATATTGTGATATGTAATTAGCTAAATTAATCCTATTTTAAACTGCAGACTGTCCAAGATAGGAAAGTGGATTTAACACAACACCATCACTTCTCCATTGACCACAAAGTTTTTGAACTTGGACCATCTGTGACTCCTCTTCAGTCCTCGGGTTGAGCCAGAAGCTGCCTGCCTTGATGCTGAGTGAGTTGGAATCTAGTTAATTAAGATTTATGGATACATTCACTTATTCAGCAAACATTTATTGAGCATTTTGCTATGTGTCAGGCACTGTACTTAGGATGGCTCCTCACCAATTCCACATATGGGAAAACCTTACTCATTTGAACAAACTGGGAGAACACCAAGCCTGAATTACTGAAAAAAATCCCCAAATAGTAGAATAGCAAGAGGGAAAAAACTCATCTGTCACTGCCAAGTATTTCACGAGAGCCAGGCTAGGGCTGAAAAGCAGAGGTCTTTGGAGACCCACTTTGATGATATAAGTATGAGTGTTTGGTAAATTAACCCATCAGCTATCTTTATATATACAAATATACAGTGATAGCAATTTGCTCTTTTAAGCAGTTTGCATTAGTCCTCTTTAAACCTGCTAACACAATATTATGAATAGTTGCTTAAATTGTCTTTTTAATCACTCAAAAACAGTAAATCATAACACACGTTCTGTTAATTTAGTATCCGATTTTGAATCAGTATGGTGCAGACCAGAGTTTGCTGCCAACACCAGTCCTCTGGCCTAGAACTTCACTGCTCCTACCCTGGCTGTAGCTCTGCCAGCCGTGAAGCCTTGGACATTACACTCCCTCTATATGCCTGTTTCCCCACCTGTAAAATGGGGATTAAAAATAATGCCTGAACTTGGAATGCTGAGAGGACCAAATGAGGTTAAGTACATAAGATGCTAAGCATAGGACCTGGAACATGGCAAATGCTCAATAAATTGTTAAAGTTATCACTTCATTCAAGACCTGTACACCTAACTCTGACAGCCCATGAGCACTGCTTTCTCTTCCGAATACTTTTAATTGAAGTATAGTCTACTTCGATCATTTGCCACTTTGCCTTCTTATTTACTAACATTTATTCGTGTGTGTGTGTGTGTGTGTGTGTGTGTGTGTGTGTGTTGTCCCCAAAACTATTAAGGGACTATTTCTCACATTCTTATTATAATACCTAGCATAGTGCCTTAGATCCATTAGAGCTAAGGGAGTCACTCAGCTGGCCACTGGAAGCAGCATTTTTGTCTGGGAGATGGGGGTGAGGAGGCAGAGGTGGGAGATGAGGCAGCAGGATGAACACTGTGCAATCTTGACAACAGCAGGGGCAGGGAGAGATCTGGTCCGGTCACACACTGGGCTGTCAGGACTGTCAAAGTGACAAAGTTGGTCACTTTGACAAATAGGTGGCCTCAGGGACCAAGGAGAGTTTGTTAGGAGCTGTGGCCTTGAAGAAGCCGTTTATCTGCAGGTAGCCTAAGGTTACCTGGTGGGCTTCATCTCAAAAAGCACATCTCTGGGACCTAGAGGACCTGTGACTTGTTATCTCTGGAGCTGAAGGCACAGTTCAACTAGTTCTGCAAAGGAGAGTGAGCCCCAGAGCCCAGAGTGGAGGGAGAAAGTGGGGCAGTCCAGATGCTGTATCTGAGCTTTGGCTCCTCTCTGTCATATTGGTGGTCTGACCTAACCTTATAGTGGGTGCAAGAGACTTTATAACCAACCTCCTCCAAGATGGAACTGTCTTTCAGGACTGGAAACTCTCTCTAGCTGCTGTCTTAATACACTCTCAGTTTTACCTTATGCTCTAAGGTATATTGATCATAATCATTAATATATATATATTTAAAGAAGAAAAATGAACAGAATAGATTTAGCTAGAGATTTGGTCACTACCCTAAAAAGATAAAGATATTTTCCAATTTTCCCGTGAAATACCAAATCCCAGCTAACTGACTCAAATACAACTACTTTTGCAAAATGCCCAAGTGACTATAATATTTGCCCCCCCAAATCCATAAACTCAGCATTCAGATCAGGTCAGGCTTCTGTGGATTTACCCAACCGAAAGGGAACAGTTGTGCCTTTCCTTCTTATCACACTTTAAATAAGATACTGATATGGTGGTGAAAAAATGAGCTATTTATAGCAGAACAAGCTCTCAAATCTGTTGGGTGCACCAGGCACGGGAGATGCAGTCCTTGCCCTCAAGGAGCTTGTAATTTACTAGTAATTATAAAAATATAAGAACATAATTCAAGTCTACAGCAACCGAAGGAAATGCCATACAAGGTACTGACATAAGATTGGGCATAGGAAGGCTCAGTTAGGGCCTCATAACAGCTAAAATGCTTGCTATTTGCCACGTATGCTGGTGTGGGCGAGGGCAGCGTTGCAGCATTTTCAACTGGAATGGTAAAGTGCTGAGATAATTTGGCAGAGGACGCAGGATGGTTTAGGGGAGGGGGAAAAGGGGCTGGCTGGTGGTCGCCCTATGAAGAAGTGAGTGAGGTATGCACGCATAACCCAGGCAGAATCCTAAGAATGGGCATGGGGAAATAAAGCAACATCTCTGAGAATCAGATAAGTTAGCCCCTCTCGGCCTTATCTTTCCCTGTGACAAGGACTCACCCCCACCTTAAGCAGTCACATATGCCCTTCCCACAAGAATCAGCTAATGAGGTGAACTTTGATTCTAAGCTCAGAAATAAGCTCACATTCTAATGATAAAGATGCCAACACAGAGGAAAGCTTATCAAAGGTAAGATGAATCATCGCAAAACTAATTTGGAAGAGAAGAAAACAGAAGAAAAAAATGAAGACTAGAATTGAGTTGCTACTTATCACCAAACTACATCATTCAAAGCCAATAGACTGCCACAAATAAAACACACGAGTCCAAAACACAAGCTTCTTCCCATTTTTGACATTTCATACATTAAGCCATATAAATAAAATGGCAACTTACTATCCAGGAGGCTCTGAAGAAATTTCCGGAGTGGGGCTGACTGCTGAGCTCTGTAAATGTCAAAAAAGAAAAAGTGTATATGATTTATTTTGATTCAGATGTTTCAAGCCAAGGAGAAAGAGAGAAGTCCCTCTCGTTTCTTAATTTAGATAGGGACCTCTGGGTGTTGGGGAGCCTGGCTGGAAAGGTCTCGGGCTGGTGGAGGATGGTGCCCTTTCCTTGGGAGGAGGATTTCTGCACAAGTGGGTGTTCTCTTCCTCTCTGATCTTTTGCCTCCCAGGGGTACAGCCAAGGCTCTGTGGGTGGGTCAGGAGATGGTCTCTTGGCTTATATATACCTTCAGTTGCAGGCCCATTGGGCAAATTGGTCTTCTATCTATTTAGCCAACATGCACTAGCGAAGTGGGCAGCACACCCCCCACCAACTTACCCCAGGCCCCAAACCCCCTGCCAAGCCACCACAGGCTCCTTCATGCACCCGAGATGCCACAACCAGAGAGAGGGTCACCCAACACTTTAGGTACAGAATGTACAAAAATGCATTTTAAAAGACCACACTGTTTAGATCACTTGTTTGCCCCTGCAGATTTAGAAGTGTGAAAAGGGGGAAAATGCAGTTTCACAAAAGCTATCAATGCTCATCTCAGCCTGAGTCGGGGAACATTTTATAAGATTACAGGCCACTATGCAAAGGAAGAAAACAATTGAGAGCTACATGCAGAGAAAAAGCCACAAAATTGTGTAGCTTAGGGTTTCTGTTGTTGAAGAGGAAAAAAAAAAAAGCAAAGAGGTCAATATATTTGCTTTTAAAAATCATATCGTACATCAAAGAAAAAGTTAACTTTTAAAGATACTCTTATCTTTAGTAATGACCATTTCAAAGAAAACAAGCTACCTGGAGGAGAGAGATCTGAGGGAAGAAGAGAAAGAGAAATACCAGGAGAAAGAAAAGGAAGGAGATTGTGAAAGAGAAAGGGAGTGAGCAGCCTTCGTCAGGGCTTAGCCACCCGGCCCTCGGCCCTCGGCCCTCGGCCCTTGGCCTACTGAAACATCCACCCTTCACCGGCAGGGTCCGTCCGTTTCCGAGGGCACCTCTGCCCCAGGATGAACGCCCTGCACCCTGTAGTCCCCCATTACTCCCCAGAGAAGGCATCCCTTTCACCTCCACAAACATCCTCCCAGCCCTTTGCCTGCATTGGTCTCTCGGCCCAGCCTCTCTCCTTGGACTTCCTGCCTTGGGCATTTGTCCCATTCTCGGCCTTCACCCACCTCTGTGGACAAAGCCCTGGTCTCCATCTTGGAAAATTTTTGCAGGACCCTGCTGAGTCCTCTGGGAACATCCCACATCCTACCTTCTTCCATGATCACATTTCTGATCAGTGATGTACCGACCCGAGGGATCCTGATTCCTCCCCACGTACTCCAGCCCCCATTCACTGCTCACCTAGCAACCTCCAAGTTTTTAGAAACCTCTTGGTCATCGAACCCTTCCGTCAGTCTATTTTGGGGACCTCTCTGGGGCACCGGGTCATCCTCACGCCTCTCCTCTCGCTCCACCATGCACTTTTTCTCCTCTCAGAACTGGTTTTTCTCTGACCCTCCCCGCTTGTCTTCTTGTTCCGTGTCATCCAATATCCCAAGGCATAGTTGTTGGTCTCTCATTCTGTCAACGTGATTCTCCCTTCAGTCTTTCACCTACCACCAGGTAGGGTGTCTTCATCTGCTCCCGAGGCATCATCACTTCTGTTCGAGTGACTCCAGTTGACTTTGTAAGCCCCTGCCACTCTCACGAGCCCTAGTCTTAACATTTCCAACTGTCTCTTGGATATTCCCTATGTGATCCCCAACTAACACCTCGAAAGTAAATTATCTAAAATCAACTCCTTTCTCTTACCCATCTTTTTCTCCCCATCTTTATGTGGCATGCTGATGTCCCCATTCTTCCAGATGTCTGGCCAAAACTCTAGAGTTGTCTCCATCCCATTCCCCAATTCTTTGTTCTTCACACCGATTAGTTACAATGTCCCACTGCAATTTCCTCTGTGACCTCTCACATCGACCGACCCCTCCCTTCATGCTGGTGCCACTGCACAGTATGGGTTTTCACCACCACTGCATGTCTGGACCATGCAGTAGACTTCTTGCCCTCTCGACCTCCACCTGGAAGGTTTCCCTTCAATTCGGCCTCTTAGAGTGATAGCACAAACCTTTGAAAAACACTTCCTGAATTAAATCATTGGTTTGAGAGCAAAATCAATCATTTCCTTAACCACATTTTCTGAGCTTCTACAATCTGGGGTCAATTCTCTTTCCCAAACCTACCTCCCCCTATTACCACCCCAAACTTTCTATTATAGCCGAGTTCCACTTTATTCCTTGAATACATCTTAAACATGTTTACTTCTATGCTCTTTACTCTGCCTCAAATGGCTGCCCCTACTTTCGCCATGTTCCGAAGCCCTATCCGTCCTTTAAGAGCTCAGCTAACTCCCCCGATTTTCCACGAGATCTCTCTCTCCTGGCACATAGAGCCCAAACCATTCATTTAGCACTTAGCAGGCACTGCTGTGTCCTGTTGGAGATCTTTTATTTTACGAGTGTGACTAAATCATCACGTTCCTGAAGGCAATGTCCATTTTTTGGTGCTGACTTAGAACCTCCCTCAGCATGTCTCACACATTTAGGGACTAATGGGCAACATTGGTACCTAAACCAATGAGAAGGTGACTTATGAATCAGACACTTCTTTGTGCCCACCCTGCTCTGGGCAGAGATCTAGGTACCGGAAACCATGTGGGCCCTCAGAGGGGTGGCAGTTAGTTCAGTTGTTCTATAGCTAGCTGCCTCCCATCCTCACATGGTACAGAATCCCTCACTATTTCAGACTGCTTAAAACAGTGCCCCCGATTCCTTCTTGGGTGACCCGTAATCTCAGTGCTCCCATTCTGCCTCAGCTCACTTTAGGACTTACCTGTAGCAACAGCTGTCACCCTAGAACTAGCTCACACCTTCGATCTCGCAGTGAGTACAGCTAGTTCCAGGCTCCACCCCCGTTGGAAACAACCCCTTTCCCATCCATCACCTCCATGCTTCAATCATGTGTCCTGCGGCCCACGTTTCATGCCTCCTCCAAGTTCTGACAGGGTCTAGGCCTGACCACTGGCCCCTGCTGGCTTCCTCATCCTCCATAGACTCTGGATTCCTGAACCCCAACTCCCCTGATCTGCTTGCAGTTCTTTCTGACCCTCTCATTCTAGCTCCACACCCCTCTTTTCCACTGGCTACTGCCATAACCCCCTGCTTTCTTTATCCCTCCCCTGGGTTGAATCTCTGGCACTCACATGACTTTTGGCATCCAAGTCACTCATGCTGGTGGTCTGACATTCCCTGTCTCAGTTCTGCTTATGTATAAGACGATTCATTGGCATTTTCCACCTTTCCTGCCATAGTCTGTGGACCTTCCCAGCCTCTTCAGCAGTATCCTCACTCTTTTATTTTCTGCAACGATCTCCTTTCCTTGTAAGAGTCTCTCCTGTTTTGTCAGAGAGCCCTGGGAGCAGTTCTCAAAACACTGGGTATTTTTTGTCCCCTTGGGAATCCATTTACCTTGGACTCTCTTTCCAATCTATCTTTTAATAAACCACATTTAAAAAATATCAGTGCAGTTGAGTTTCAAATGCTTGTTTGTGGCTGGGCATCTTGCCTCTAGAGCGAATATTTTCTTGAGAACTTTCTGAGCTTTCAAATTACAAATACTACTCTGATAGTGCTATACACATTAAGAGGCACTCAAATCACGCTGCTATGCTTTTGAAAATGACCTATGAGGTTGGTATCTTCCAGGGCTGCAAAAAATGACACACTGCCGAAAAAAAAATGGGTCCCTGAAAATACAGAGAAGGTATACCACGGCAAAGGAAGGGAAGTTAAAAGCGTCACCCCCTGAAAGCAAAGGAAGAGAATGATAAAGAAAGGGGGGAGCTGTTAAAATCACCAGCCACCCGGTACATATTTGAAAACCCCCCTTTAAGGAAGATGCCAAGCTCAAAAAGAATCCAAGCGAAAATTAAGTTGGGGAAAAAAGGGAATCTAAATCAGGAGTCAGAAAGCCATGCAGCTTAAAAATAACCAGCATAATCATTCATCACCTCGACTACATCAAAAACCATAGAACAAAGAAAAAAACAAGACAGTTTGAAAAGGAACTGACAGCATGAGAAAAACTCAGAAAATACCTGTGACAGGTTTGCACTGGGTGCTTTATTAAGCGTCTCCATTTTTTCTAAATCTGCCTCTAACTCTGTTTGGCAGAGGTTGAGATCTTTTTCTAGATTAGTCTGGTTCAAGAAAGAAAAGATGGGAAAGAATGTTTTAGTTTAGAGGAAAGGCAGAGAGAATGGAAGGTTAAGTTTGAAAAATAAATTTTTTTAGTGTTATATTTTAATAAGGCAGAGATGGCATGATTAAAACACGAGAGCTCACCGGAAATTAGTTAAAGCCATGAGAACAGAGAAAGCAACATTAGGCATAGAAAATATAAATCCTGAAGTAATCAGAGCTCCAAAACTCTATTCTATTGGCTAAAGAGAACTACAAATACCACAAAAACCTACCTTTAAGGAAACATCTATTTTCTCTTTTTTCAGAATATGGTGACTGTGACAAATACTATATGTCAGAAGAATAAATCATTGCTTTAAAAAAAAAACAACCTCTAACCATTAGTATAAGTCTTAGAGACTTTGTTAAACAGTTTTATCACCAAGCCAAAAAAAAAAAAAAAAGTTGAAGGTTAAAAAAAAAAAAAAGTGATTTAAGAAAAGAAAAGAAAAGAAAAACCCCACAACACACTCACACTAGCCAGGCTAGAGAGCACACACACAGCCCACGGAGGAGGCACGGAATTACCTTTCTATCCTCTCTAGGAAGGATAGAGCAGTCTCCAGGAGTATAATCCCATATCTTTTTGGGAGGCTGACGGGAAGCAGAGGAGGAAATGAAGAAATGAGCATAAAGACATAAAGACAAACATGGAGACTGGCTCAAACAAAGAGGGGGCACACTAGGAGAACTGTATCAACACAGAAAGGTGAGCTAAAGCAACGGGACCGTACGCTAACTGGGAGCTTTGTTTCTACGTCTCAAGAGTAAATCATTGTTGGAGTCCAAATATTGAAAACTTAAAAGAAGACGCAAAGGAAAAAAAAAAAAAAGAAAAAAAGCATCAACACCCATTTGAACCAAAATAGAAATTTTAAAATTCCTAACCGTTCTTTTCAAACTGTGATTGACACTGAGATTCTACCTTTTTGAAGCAATCTTCTCTGCCATAAAATTCATTACGTGTTAATAAACGTGTGAATTTGGAGATTCGGCCCATGGAGGGTATACTGAACTAAATGTGTTTTCTGTGGTTTATGGCAATAAAATCTCTGTACAAAATGGGTGTTAAATTTTGTATTGTATAATGAGACAATTTTTAAAATCTCCTCCTCCTGTTTAAGTAGACTTTGATAGACTGCTAGTGGTAGAGGCATACCTGCCCTCTCCCTTAGAAAACAAAGTCTACGCTTTGAATTTAAACGGCAGGCTAGAAGGTTATTTTTGTTTTCTCCTTTAACTCTTCAAGTTAGAATTAGAGCTGCATTCCGAAAACAGAAACCTGCCAGGAGAATTGCTGAAAGTTTAATGAGGGAGGGGTTCCAAGGGTAGGACATCTGGACGCCAAAGCCACTTCTAACTCTGGAACCTCTGTCCCACCAAGTAGACCTTCTTGTTCTGCCTTCTGAGACTTGAAATTTCTTATACAGTGACCTCTGAGGAGATGAGACCATTAAAAGCCCCTGGAGTTTTATGTGTATTTCATTATAACCAACTACGGAAGCATTCAAATTAGTTTACATAGTGACATTCTGCCTTGAGCTTATAGAAATCACATCAAATTTCTGTAGAAATTAGAGGGGGAAAGAAGAAAAAGCTGACACTTGGCCTCCTTGTAATGAGTTTGCAATGAAAAGTAATCTGATGTCAAGGTGCATTCATTACTGACAGCAACAGGTCAGTAATGTGATCTCTGCATATGTATATTCTACAATTTGTCGAGTGCGTGCTATTAACAATTATCGTTCATCTTTAAGCAGTTTTCCTCAGGATTTGGGTACTGATTATTTTGGTAAGTCTTCAAACATATTATCTTTTATTACTTTAAAAAAAATTATTATGGTGACATTGGTTAATGAAATCCAGTAAGTTTCAGGTGTACAATTATCTTTTATTACTCTAAACGACCTGCACATTTAAGGAGGACTCTAAGGTCGATACGAGGAACACTCATGGCTTTAGAAAAAATGAGTTTGGAAGAGTATCTCTTTAAATAATTAAGAGGCAGTTAGAACAATAGGGCGGGGGTACAAATTACAGGACGGTCCCAATATACAAATGGACTGTGTTCTCAACATTTCTTTAGTTTGGCTGTGTGGTGCTCAGGCCATAGTTTCCAGTGGAAACAGTGTTTATTTACTAAACTCTTCACAAACCCTATTTAACATATGCTGGGACTAAAATGCTGTCTATTTCTAACAAAAATAAAATGATTTGGAATGACATTTAGTAAAACAAACCAATCACAATTCATTAGGAAAACCTGTTTCATAACAGTTCCTAAAAGCTAGTATTTAAAATAAAACCAATTTAGGTATTTGGTCAATGAGAAGATGGCTAGAAATGTGTGGATTCTAAACGGGATTTCAAAAATCAATGGCACAGAGTCTTTATTATAAATAATTTAAAGCTAATAGCTTTTGATTTCCCTGAAGAAGTATGTCATTATTATTATATATACCAATCATGGTCTTTTGTGGGGGTAGAAGGGCCGAACTACATATATCGAAAAGTTTTTCTGTGAAGTAACTGAGCAGGTTTTAAGAAAAAGAAAAAAAGGAAAGGGTTAGGATACTTTTAAATATTTGCATGTGGAAAAGACTACATTAAGTAGATTTCATTGAGTGGTGGACAGCAGAATAAAAAGGGAGAGAAAAGAAAAGTGAGGTGTGCATCAAAGCTTTGGGAAAGGGCGAGGACATGGTGCACACTTTGGGTTGGACGCTCCCCTCTCCATTGGTCGCTAGGTGGCGCTGTTCATCCAGGACCGCTCAGCCGCTATTAAGAGACAGTGGTCTAAGGTGGGAGGAATGATTGCTCCTAATACAGAAGATGCCTTAACTTTGAAACAAAGCTCAGCATTACTAAATCAGTTTAATAATTCCAGAGCACCAGCTTAATTTGTCTTTGTCTTAATGAAAAATATACACCACGGAATTTAACATTTAACTGAACTATAAAATTAATTCCTGTCTGCAAATTATCATTCCAAACCACAGTGATTTAAGTCTCACTGCTTAAAGTCTCGATGTTTATAGTCTCATAGAAAAAAATCTAGTAAAATGTTTTATTTGGATATATGTAGCCCCTCTACCTGTAAATTTTTTGGAGCTGAAATAATTAAGATTTAAAGTAACTAGAGTTTTAAAGTCAGTTTCCAGTCATTTCCACTGAAATAATGAGCTCAATTTTCCCTGCTGTTTGATACCCTTTTGGGTGAGGACTAAGACAATCCTCCTTTAAGTGCCAAAAATCAATTTGTACCAAAGCCAGTTCAGACACATCACAGGGAAGCTGCAGAATATTATTAGGCTGAATACTAAATTTGTTAGAATTCCTAACTCCTATTTTAAATTTTGAGAAATATCCTACCTCATAGAGATCATTCTCTAAAAGTCACCTGAAATGAGGTTGCATGTGTGGATCACATCTGCACAGAGAGGCCCTATTTGGCCTGCTCTGGCACTTCCCTTGCATTTGTGCTTTTAAGAATTCTACTTAAAGCAGTGGCAATGCTGGTCTTTTCAGAGTGTTATGCATTTTCCTGCTTGTCTTCAGTATGTCATAAAGACATTGCTCAAGGAACTGAACCAATGGCTGACATTATGCCATCCACAGGCATGTGATATTTGTTGCTAGTGGTGGGAGGTCCTAAGACAAGCAATGATTTAGTTGTGTCTCTCTTGGATTTTCTGGCAAAAAGTATGGCCAGAGCTCACTGTCCTTTCTTGGTGAAGTGAAGTAATGAAAAGCTCACAAGTTGTACGAGAACAGACAATCCCACACGTGACAACCGACACGGCTGTTCGCCACTTCCTGAATTCCTTCAAATTAGATCTGATTCTTTAGCAGCAACAATGCATCGACAGCATTATTTTCAAAGGTGTCTATAACCACTGAAGCTATTAAACTTACCGGTTTCCCAAACTCCAATTCCGAAAAGAATTTATACCAAGGTTCATTCTTTAAATCTATCTCTTCTGGGCTTATATCCCGACTCTATAGGGTTGGTGATAGGGATATGGAAGAGAGAGAAGGATAACATTATGCAAAGATTACATAGGAACAGGCCAGTAGAGATGCAGTGGTTTCCAGGTGTATACAGCAACTGTCGTCAAGAGCAGCAATCATCCATTTTTACTGACAGCAAACTCAGGGAGCTAAAACAGGTGGAAAAGGATGGGTTTATAAAAACAAAGACACTGAGGCAGGGAGCAGGGCATGAATCATTCTCAGTCCTAAGGCAGAAGAAAAATGGACTAGATGGAGAGCTCTGCCCCACACTGCTGCCCTCCACAACCAATCTGAATATGAGCATAACAGTGTTCCCATATCGTGGGAGAAAAGCAAGTCCTTATTTCTTCTTTACAAAGAACTATTAGTTACGAGCAAATAACCTGGTGAGCACACCAAACATTTAGCCATCTATGCCAGGTGAGTAGAGCAAACAATTTTTATGGGCTAGTCCAGTTTTAGTACTTATTTGTAAGGCTGCCTTAAAGTTTTCAAAATAAATGCACATACTGACACTTTTATAAAAGCCAATTTGTTAATACTGCATCTTTAATGGCACATGAGTAGGTGAGAAACCATGTCCCATACACAGTAAAGGGAAAGATGGTATAAGTAAAAGCAGAGGACACAAGTTTAAACAAGTACCCATGGAAGATGAATACAGACGGAATATATTTTAACAAATAAATGTTAAAGAACTGGTAAAAAAAAATAAAATAAAATAAAGAAGGCGAGGGAAAAGCTGAATAAGACAGATAACAGAACAACAGGCAGGGGAAAATTTCTGGGTTATGTTACAAAAATAAATTAGATTTCTCACTTTACATAACTCTAAGAGGTCGTTCACACAGACTGATAATTGACTCCATGGGATTTCGTATTTAATCGAATATTTATAAAGTTCTGGTACCTTGCTCTGTGGAATAATATGTTTCTGGAAATAATTAGTTGGAAAATGAATGCCTGGAAAGCACATCAGGTTTCCCTTAATAAACTAGAGATATGTTCACATCAGACAAAAGTGTTAGAAGTTCATAGCTTAATTAAATTCATTTATGTAGAGATGTTTCAAAAAACCTTGATAGTCATGAGAGAGAGGGAGGGAGGGAAGGAAGGAGGGAGGGAGAGAGGGAGAGAGGGAGGGAGAGGGAGGGAGAGAGGGAGGGAGAGAGAGAGATGGTGATTTTCTGGCAACAATATGAAATATAAAATGTACATTTTCCACTGAGATTGAAAACAGTATATAAGAAACCTCACTGCCTCGGGGCCACACCACAGGAGGAAGGGGGCGGCAAGCCCTGTGGGCACATCTTCAACACAAAAGATTCACAGGCAGCTCCTCCTGGACACGTTGTTCTTAAGATTCAGTTAACAGGCCTTTTGCAGCTTGTGGAAATGGCTATAAACTTTGTTAGTGACCTTTACCAATCCCTTTTTCTAAAACCCTTAGAAGAATCTTTACCATTATTTCTACTTCTGCTTTAAATAGAGGAAGATACGGCAGAGAACTTTAACTGAAGTTCACTGACTATATGTTAGTTGAAAGCAAAGGTGTGACAGAGAGTCAGGTTAACTTCCTCCAATGGTCTTTAAGGACTTAGGGTTTAAATCTTGAAGGAGAAGAAGGCATGTTCCATCTAATAGTTTCTGTAATTATGTAAAATAATGGATTCTGTATTTGTTCAGTGAAATGAGGCCCAATACCTACAAGGCCACAACTGTTCAGGAGGAACAGTTAAGACATTGGGACATCCTAGATCCTTATATGATGGAGTTTCACGAAATCTATTTCATGTTTATTATTTTTAGAGACTATTTATAAGCTGCTCTCTGGGAATAGGTCAGGTTTGGTTGTTGTTGTTGTTTTTTTTTTAATAAAACATACCAACTCTTTCAGGAAACTGCCTGAATGTTTCGGTAGTCAGACCTGAAAGAATTAACCCATTTTATTGCTGAAGGTTGTTTGCAGAGAATTTCACTGCTGAGGTTAATACTGTGCCGAGAATTGAATCAGGAGATGTGTCGACCAGCCTGGGCCTAGAGCAGCCAGCCTCAGTCCTTGAAGCTGCCCCGAGAGAAAGTTAAAGAGGTAACGCCACACGGCACTAACATCTGCGTTTGATTCTGCCATTTATAACTCAGCCGTAGATCCAATTATGGAAGGGACAGAGAGCAAACGTCCTTCTGGTCGCACCGCAGGATCTCCAGGCAGGGCAGATTCCATGATGTTGGGCTACATTCATCTGCTGCCGGGGGCTGTTCTTTGCCCAGCTTGGCAAAACCCCAGGAAAGGGCAGGTGACTCGCCAGGAAAATGCTCGATTCTTCTCAAGGGCAGTTCTGTTGCTCAAACAGGAGCCAGAGACTTAGCTTCCAATTTTAAATAAATAACTCATATGAATGCGGTACATTCATTTGCACAGCATTTTACAATGTTCATGGTTCTTTTACCCACATGATCGCATGTGATCCTCTCACTCAGTACTTCAGGAAGATCAGCAGGCCAGAGGATACTTCTATTTTGCAGATGAAAACACTGAAGTTCGGAAAGGTTAAATGACTTGTCTCAAGACATAAGGCAGAGTCAGAATTTAAACTGAGAACTCAGATCTTCCAATTCCTAGTCCAGTGCTTTTCACACCATACCATATTCCACCTCTCATACTCCCCATGAGAAGAGGGTAGACCCAGTTTGCGGATGACACCAAGCTACAGTAGGGCTAAAGCGACAAACTTGATAAGCCAAGAAGGAATTCAAAGTGACTGTGAACTGGAAAGAAATCAAGTTCAGTAAATCTCCCTTTTTTTCACTTCCAAACATATTTCGTGTCTATAATAACTATTTTAATGCCTGTCTTTCCCATTATACTCCCATGGGAGCGAAGACTCCAACACCTAACCCAGGGCTTGGAATATACAAGTTATTCTATATATATTTGTCGAATTGAGGTAAAGTTCTCCAAGGGACTTTGGAGGAAAGTAAAAAGGAACAAAGCCAGAAAAAGGCTATTTCTAACAAAGCAGGGACTGACCAATTTTCTCCAATTTCAAAGCCGAAAGAGAAGATGGATTTACACTGTGATAAAAGCGGGGGCTGAGTAGTTATAAAGAACTTCATGTGAGTTTGCCAAATAGCTGAGTAGGTCCTCAAGGCTGTAAATCTCCTCGAGAGGGATTCTGAAGGTAGTATGGTAGTACAGTGTTTTATCTCTCCGGGATGGTTTGGGTCCACCTCAGGGAAAGATGAGTTCTAAGGCAGCCTTTACAGTCTACCATCCAACTCTTCCTGCAAACGACGGGCAGATATGCCTATGAGGTCGCAGTTTAAACTGCCAGGCTTAGGCAAACATAAGTACCTCAGATAAAACAAAACAAAACAAAAAAATTGTGCCCCCACCAAAGGAAATTGTGCATTTCTGAGAGCAAATTTAGATTCTACATCTGTCACCATTTAGTATACTTGTCCACAGTTAACAATAGTGTGTGTGTGTGTGTGTGTGTGTGTGTGTGTGTGTGTGTGGTGGTTGGAGTGTGTTCGTGGGGGTGTCCTCCGATTCTGGCAAACCAGAGATAATGGATGCCAACAGGCAAGACTCACACACTGAAACTGACATAGCAACTTCTCTGTTCAAAAATAGCAGAAAATGTTCAAATATAAAGGACTAATTCAACTACTATGAAGAGTAGACTGAAAAGATAAAGATTTGACTGAAATTTCTCTCTGATGAAATTTCTTGTCTTTGGAAGAAGAGTGCTAAATAGAGTGAAAGATGCTAAATTAAACGACTTGATTTAATGACTCGCCTTTGGTGTTTACGTCCCGTTATGGATCAGCCTAGGTCTTGGTACAGTACAGGAGACCTTCCTGTGTAGGAACACCGAGACGGTGCTTTGCAATCCATGTGTATGATCACGACAACTCTCCAAAGAGAGCCACTACGGGAGACTGTATATTACTGTTCCAGCTCTGTAAAAACAATATAAGTGATCCCAAGGACTCTGGTATGGTAGATGTTTGTAACCCTTGTGGCATCAGGAGAAAAATAAAACTATGTTGTTTTTTTCTCTTAGTTCTAAATAGTGGTCAAATTATTAGGAACCAAGGGAAGGAGGGGAGAATAAAGAAGAAATTAAGAAAAGGGATGAGGCTTCAATAAAAGCAATGACCATCTATGAACAATAATTTTGCAAAAACAAAAGCACCCAAAGGCCCACAGAGTCTCTGAAATCATTTGAGTGTATTGATATGTGATGGTGTGTCCCAGCTTGTTATTCAAGTGTCAAGAATATACCTAAAACACATGACTTTCTTTCTAGGGACAACTGTGTGGAAGGTTACTTTCCATGTTTATTGTCTTCTACCAGGGAGAGAGCCTCCAATGAAGGGTGGAGCCAGAGGCAAAATTCTCTGAACTTTCTGCTTAAAATAACTGCAGTGCAGAGTAAATGCTGAAGAACAACGATATTAAAGCATTTCTGTGAACTGCTGACCTTTTTTCCTAATTAAAATTACTTATCCCTTTGTGCTTTTAAAGATGTCACATTTTTATTTTAGTAGAAGTCAAATCAATTATTCCTTAGAGCAGAAGAGGTAGACAGAAAATAGCTTGCACCCATATTTCACAGGCTTACTTATTCCATACTCAGTGTGGTAATAGCGTTTTAATAAAAACCAACCCCCAGTATGATAATTCTCCAGTATGATAATTCTGCTGGCACGGCTAGAGGGCTGAGATGTTTACGGAGCTTTGGAGAATCCCTTTAACCATGATCAGAATTCTGAACCAGCTTTTTCAAATGAAGGGTGAATAAAAGGAAGAGTGATTGGCAGACTTGTTTGTAAAAACTCTTCCCTGTTTCACAGAAGAGGCTGCTTTTCCAGGGTGGTCTGCTATGCCCACACAGGTCATTTTCCACATTTATAATTGCTTGGAAATGTGAACTTGTGTTTTTTTTTGTGAATGTGAAACTTGTCCTCAATTTTGTACTTGTCAGAAAAGGAAGACTTAAAACACATATCGTAACAGCCTGGAGCTTTTACTCCAAGTCACAACATCGTATTAATTATTTAGCTTTTAATGATGCACTACTAATAACTTCTACAAAATTTATGCGTGTTCGAAAAAGTCACTTAAAAAAAGCCCGGCGTTAGTCCAGTTAGTAATATGCTTGCTAAATTAATGGTTAGATGTTTAAAATAAGACAGCAGCAAAATCAATCTTTACGTTAGTAGAAAATTTAAAATTAGTTAAAATCATGCACAAAAAAAGCACGAGAAAGCCACAATAACAGGATTCTTTCAAAGCAGACTCTCAGGACTTATTTTATAAACACCTGCAAAAATGAAAAGGGTAAGAATACTTCATTTTTTCATTGTCTTCTAAACAAAACAAGTCTATCTCAAGGGAGAAAGAACGTAATCCAAGTGCACAAAGCATCCGGATTAAAGACCATGGGCAGGGTGAGACAAAAGAACTTTAATATGCACATTACCATCTTTTCGTTGGTCAGAACGGAGGACTTGCCCGGCTGATATTCGTAAATGCTTTTGGGCTCTGCACGGTATTTTCTTGTATCCACTTTCTTATCTGGGGGCTCCCAGTCGTTTCTGTACAGAGAAAATCCTGTTAGAGCTATTTTCATGAAAATTGGCATCCGACACAGTTTGACTTTGGATGACTGTATTCTAATCAAGGAATTTTTATATCCAACGCTTAAAACAGGAATTGGCACGAAGCATTTAGTTGTGCTGGTTCCTTCCTCAAAACAAACAGCTGAATCTGTGTTCTCTTCACAAAAGGCTTGAGGTGTCCTGTGCTCAAAACCAGGAACCAGGAGAGCGGAGAGGAGAGAAAGAGAAGGGAGGGAAGCAGCAGCAAAGCTGGCTCTGGAAAAATCCTTCACCTTGCTCTGCTCTCCTGAGCTTATCATTCCCCAAACATGCCTGTACTTCCCACTCATGCTAGTGCAGGGAGAGAGCATGTGAGTCCCGGAGCCAGTAAGCTGTGGTTCCAATCCCTGCCACAGCGCTTGCTAGCCTGTGATCTGGGCCAAGCAGTTTACCTCTTGCTTAGTTTCTTCATCTGAAAAATGGGGTCATTGTAAGGGTTAAATGAGACAGTGCATGTAAGTCACTTAGTAGAATACCAGGCCCACAGTAATCACTCAGTAAATGTTATTTGCTATTAAAACCATGTTCTTCCCTATTCCACACTCCACTTCCATAATCACCAAAACTGCAGCCTTTGGTATAGACACTTAACCTGATGCAGTGATGGGTTTCAGAGGATACATGAATTTGTAGAAATTGTTTGCAAATTTTTTATGCATATACATTATTGCATTTTGCACTGTGATGATATTTACTTGTTCCTGCAAGGCTATAAAACTTCTCGAAAGCGGGGCTAATGATTTATGCGTGCTTATATTCCCCTATAGCATTTGGTTCAACAAGTCCCCAGGAGATGAATGAACTTGTAAAGGATACATGGGTACACTCAGGCTTCTTTTCAAATTAACCATCAAACTCCTCAGGCAGATGTCACTTATGCATGTGTGGGACTTTTAAAACAGCCATTCACTTGTCAATGAAGATGAAAAAGGTATGAAGGTGTGTCTTTAAGAGAAAAATAATTTAGCTTGGCTAGAGCCTTTTTTATGTTTAGAAGTAGTGAAAGATGGGGCTGGAAGATGCATAGGACACTAGTCCAGATGGCATAAGAAGGCTGCTCCACAGCGCAACAAGAGCTCGATGAAAGAAAATTGGGTCATTCAGTTCAGGCACTAAGAGATGACTAATGTCATCATCGCAACCAATCTAAGCCTTAATGTCCCAATAATATGTGTTGCACAAATAAATTGGTATCAAAGAGCGTGGCTTTATATTAAAATTATATTCTCTGCTATAGACCCTGTCAGTATGCACAATGAGTATAAAAACACCTGACAAATCTTACAGCTAAGATTTCTTTTGTGAAAAGGTAAAAAGCGATGATAATTATAGTCGACATGAATGGAGCCAATACTAAGAGCCAGGCACTACTATAAATGTTATATGTAGTATCTTGTTTTATCCTTGCAACATCCCTACAAATATAAAATTTATCCCCATTTTACAGATAAGGACATTGAGACTCAGAATGAATAAGCCACTGCTATTAAGTGACAGAGCAGAGATTCAAAATCAGGTCTGCTTGTCTTGTGGCTCCAAAGGTGTCAGCCCCAGCAGAGGGATGGTACTTTACCAGCAGATTGTGTCTGAGAGCCTAAAACCAGAGCTGACTGGGGATGAGGCAGCACTTACCTGTCAGGGCTTGATTTTAGTGAGGA
>NW_006494611.1:12890575-12938646 GCF_000325575.1 Pteropus alecto | reverse complement strand
GCGGGTCGGGAGGGGAAGTGTGGCAGATCTCTTAACTACCTTCTCACCATCGATGTAGCTCATCTCACTTTTTGAGCGAGGCACAGAAAGAGGAGATTTGGCTGGAGAAGGAAAGTGGAACAAAAGACTTTTAAAATGAAAACTGAAAATAGTAAGATGTCTTCCCTCATCCACTACTCCCCCTTCCTCCCCCATAACCAGGAAACTCTAAGTCACTTACTGTCTTCAGAAAAGGAGTACCGAGGAGAATACAGATCTGAATCGTCATCTATTGAACAAAACAAAATGTAATCAGAAGAAATCCAGCTGAGGTAGGAGAACGGGTGACATGTCCCCCACTTCCACCATCCTGCGCTGGTATCCAGCCACACCAGAGAGCCCAGAAGAGAGAGGAGCCGAGTGTGCCGCAGCAAACCCGCTTGACAAGAGCAAGGTTTTGCAGGGCCACCCACCCACAGTCCAGAAGGTACATTCATGATACCTAGGACAACTGCCATCTGACATCAAGAAAAGCATGAGGACAAGTAGCCAAAGATCCTCCTCAAGAGAATTTCCACAAGCAAAGCTGGAACATGGGAGCCTCAGCCTGGCTGACCTGAAAGCAGGGGCTGAGATGGGTCCTCGACGTTCACCCTGAGAGTCTCTGATCTTGCCTGCTGAGTTCCAGGGAGTCCCCCAGGCCTGCTACGGGGTGTGTTGGGGGCGGGGCAGAGGTGTGGTTTCTAGCTCCCCACCTCAGCTGTGACCTGTTTTATATGCTAAAGTTCCATATCCAACATCATTTAATAGACAGGTTCTGCAACTAAGAAAATAGCTTGAGAAAACCACCATAGTCATTTGCTGTGATTCCATCTCAATCTGGTTCCTCATAGCTTTCCTTCCTTGGAACACAACACACCCATGGCGAATGCGGTTATGCGGTTTGCTCTGCAAAGCCACTGCGAGGGGTGAGTCTCTAAATTGTGACTCTGAAACAAATCAAATTCACCTGGGTTTCTGTAGCGTGAGATGGCTCTCCAAAGGCGTGACACATGTCCCTAAATAAGCTGAACACTGGGGCTCTAAGACTTGGAGAACCGAGACAAGATCTGAAACTCTCATGGAAGTGGCTGCACGAACTAAAACTGAGACGACAGGTACATTTATGGGAATAGATTTTAAACCTGGGAGCGTCCTGAAAATGCAGGATATTTAGTCAAGATGATCCTTCCAAAATATTTCTCCAAAAAGAGTTAGGCTAAAACAGTCTGTCTTTCCCATTTTCTAGGTATCTTGCTAACCTGAATTCAGAATTCATGACTATGGATTGAAGACCCAACTCCTCCCCTTGAAAATCTGTAGCAACTTTAACAAAACATGTGAACTAACCTGGAAAGACAAGCCAAAGAATCTAATATATATTAATGACTAAGTGTTAATCAAGTCCTTGTCTCTACATAAATCATTTTAAGTTTCAGAGCAATAAAGGTCAGAATATTCTGTGACATGTAAATAAAGCTAACACTGCTATTATTTTGAGTGAACTATTATTCAAAGACCACCTCTCTAATCGCCCCTTCTTACTCTTCTTCTTCTCCCCCATTTTTATCTGTCCCAGGCCCCCCCTAGCCTGAATAAAGAAAAAGCAGGTACCAAGTTATCTTCTCCCCAACTTTCCTCCCTCCCTCCCTCCTTTTACTTTAAAGACAGGATTAGTTACTATTAAATTTGAACAAGGCTTAAGGTTCTTTTACCAACACAGCCAAGTCTTTCCCTGCTATACACTGAGTATATAAGCTTATTTAACTTCTGAAAATAGGGCAGAGGAGATAAAACGGGATCCAGAAATATATAGTTTGAAGTACTGCTCTGAAGAATTTTGAATTGTCTGGTTTTTTTTGTTTTTTGTTTTTTGAATTTTGAACTTCTGAGTATTATACTGATAAAATGCCACAATGTCAAAGAAAATTAAAAATCAAGTTTGATTGCAGGAATTTGGTTGGAAAAATGGTGCCTGCCAAATGAAAAATTAATTTAGTTAGGAACCAATGTATATAGTGCTTAAACTCCAGCCTAGCATTTTAGCTCAAAACCCTGTCTCTCTCTGAATCATGGAGAACTTACAGCTCTCAGGATATGATAAAGTGAGGGTTAATTTCTATTACCTGGTTCTTGAGGTAAAAGCAAATGAGGAGGAGAAAGATATTTAAAGATTCAAAGAAATTTCTTTTTAAAGCCTGAGCTCTTAAAAATTATTTTTCACCCCAGAGCTTTCTAATGTGGAATTCTAGATTTGTTAAAAGAAAATGAGAAATAGTTCTTATAAAATGAAAAAGAGAACATAGCTTGGGGAGTTAAACCATTTGTGTGTTTTGAAAAGCATCAGAAGCAGGAAAGATGAGGAGTGAAGGCAACAGAGAATCTGAATGGCTGAATGTTCTTGAAGCTATTTCCTATATGGCGTAGCTGGAAAAAGAAATCTCGCCCACCGAGGCTAACACAGGGCAGGGCGTCTTGGAGTGAATAAGCTTTTCATTTCTGGCAGTGTCCATGAGATCTGAGTCTGACGTGTGGATTTCTGTTCATCGAACTTATAAGAGGGAAAACTGAAGCCGTATGGATTCATCTGAATATCTAGGGGATGTATAATTTAATCTTTAAACTTTTTTAATGTTTGTCTTGCGAATCTAATGGAAGAGAATTTTACCTACACTCAGGGATAAAAATAATAGCAGCTCCCATTAATTTACTAATAATTTACTAATATCGTCTCTCTTAATCCTTGCAAAAGCAAAAAAAAAAAAAAAAACCCTCTAGGAGATACATAAATATTTCATTTTACAGACAAAGAAATTAAGGGCCAGGGAGGTTAGAAAATTTGCCTTTAGCTGCACAGTAAGATAAAGTAAACATAGAATCAAGGTCTTTCCAGCTTCACTTCCCTAAGTGCCTCTAAGCCCTGTAGTAGGGATGGGTGCTATGTTCTATGTTAACCCGACCCGACCCTCAGCTGCTCAATCCCGGAGGACAATGTGGCTCTTCCATTATAATTTATATTATGCAAGTGACAGGGGAGGGTGTTGTTTTGAAACTCAAGTCTCGGACTCCAGTGCTGGCCATACTGCCTCCCGCCCTTGAAGCCTTTGCTCTGTTTTTCTGCATCACCCCCTCCCTGGTGACCCTTAAGCAAGTTTTCTAAGTTACCCCACCACACTTTTAGTTTTCCTCCAGTTGGTCTCCAGGGACAATGGATAAAATTGAGTCATTCTTGCTATATCTTCCACTTGCTATTTCTTGCTATCCTCTCCTTGCAGGCTAAGTAAGTCCACGCTGGGGTAGATGGGTAAGAAGTTAGAAATACCAACGAGTGGGAAAACTGGGTGTAAGGGTCACCTGTCTGTATTTCTATATGCCAGAGTTAGCCGAATGGAACATGTGACAGAGAATGTATGTGTCTAACCACAGTTAAGATACATTAAATGAAACGTTTCTCAAGTCGTCCAGGAACACAGACATTGTCAGTGGCTGAAACCCGCCCTTATTGTTTTCCCAAGGTTCTTTAAAACAATGGCACAGTGAGCTTGGTGAGCTGGAATCTTGTGATTTCTATCTGTGGTGGAGCCACATGCTGACTGTGCCCCTCAAAGCAGCATAGATCCAACCTTGGCAGCAACGTTCAGAGCTTCCTGTGCCCGTGACTTCCAGGAGGCTCTAGCACTAAGCGGGATTTACGCAGGGTGCACGACTCACTTGGGGGCCCGAAGGCCCCTGCTGGGCCCTGACATTCACACACCAACGGTTCCACTCTGGGCTTTGGCAATCTGTCCTCGGAGGCTCACTTACGAACAACCACTCTCCTAAAACTGCCAGGAGGCACAAAATTGCCTTTCAACCACAGTGACTTTAAAAATGAACTTCTAAAAAAGGACCTTTTTTTTTTAAAGAATTAGTGACAATCTTAAAGACACTGGAAAAAGTGCAAGTTGAGAATGATTGTTCTATAAAAAGTATGTAATTGACCAAAATGGGATGATGGGCAAAAAAGTGATATTTGCATAATTGCTTGCCTATATCAATTAAGTTTCAATTTTATGCATTCCTTAGGCCTTTAAACTTAAAAATTATTTTTCAATATTAGTGGCTCACTTTTAACACGATCTTTTTCCACTGCTCAAATTAATTCCTTTTCTTGCTTTACCCTATACACTTCGGGGGAGAAAGGATAAAGGGGTGAAGATAGAGACATACACACCACAAACAAAAATATTCAAAGAGACGTATGCGGAGGTGGGTGACAAAGTCTAGGTGGGACTGGGTAGGAACAAAGGAGGAAATGGGGCCAGGTAGTCACAAATAGCTAACTGTCTATGTTCTGGTTATAGGCGATCAAATTTTAAGGGACAAAAAAAAATCACTTTAGGGTGCTGAGTAGCTAGAGAAGGCAAATTTGGGGAAGAAAACGGAATCTGGAGGAGAAGAAGGTGGAGCAGGAAAGAAGCGAGAGGAGTAAAAGCTGGAAAAAGACTCACCGACCTCACCTCCTGCAGCATCCCTGGCCCTTGAAGGTGGGAAAGTGGGTAACTGCGACTGTCTCAACTATCTGACAGGCCAGTCACAGACTTTCACACTTGCCAGGCGGAGACCTTCCGGGCAGCTCTAGTTAGGAGAGCAAAGGTGGCCGCTATGAGCAGCTCAGCCCCTCCTCCGGGCAGTACTAGCTACAGTTTGGGGCAGGAGGCACAGATCCTGGCCAGGCATCTTCACAATAGAACTATTTGCTTGAACTCAAACGAAATAAGGCTATTCTTAGAAATCCTGTAAGGCCAGTAGAGGACTTTTTTAACCCAAACATAGATGTGCCTGGGAAAATCAGCCTCTTAAATCCTTGCCTTAGTGCATCCTCATCTAGAAATGAGGAAAAAGCTCAATGAGACAGATCACTGTGACACGACACATCTCCAAAACCTGGGAATGCCTTGGGGATAGTGTCTTAAGTCACTTCACCAGGAGGTGGCAGTGGCCACCATCAGCCTGACTAGTGGAAGAAGCATCCAAAAAGCAAGGGGGAAAGCTGGTCTCTGGGACTTCGCTCCTGGCTAATATGATAGCCTTTCATCCTGACGTGGCCAAACGGGTCCTTATAGGCCATGGACCACAAAGTAACACACTAGTTACTTGGTTTTACTGCTGATTTGGAGGCATCATTTGAAAATGTCTTCCACTTCCTTGAAGAAATTTTTGAATTTGTTTTCCCTATTCTAATGAATTCTATACCCAAACCCACAAAATTGTACTGGCAAGTATCTTCCACCTTTTTTTAGAGGGTGGGAAATGTGGTTTTCCTTCATTCCAGGGGTTCTCAGTCCCAGCCATGTGTCAAAATCACTTGGGGAGCTTTCCTAACTTCATATTTTTAGACACTATCCCAGGAGACACAAGCTCAGCTGAGTGAAACACAGCTGACTCAGAAGCAGGGCAAATTGCAGGCCTGGAGTTAAGCATCAGAGAGCCCTTGGCCAGTGGGTCAACCATGAACACAGAGTATAGCAGGAGGGGAACAGGAATCAGCAGAGCACTAGAACAAATAAGTGCAAGCCCATGTTTGCAGGGGAGTGGCGGGGGAGGGGTGGCCAGAGCCCTGGATTTGAATTCTGGCTCTGCAACTTACTGTGTGATCTTGCATAAATTGTTTAACCTTTCTGAGCCTCACACCCTTTATTGATAAAAATGAGGACTTATCTCATGAGGTTGCTGGGAGGATGAAAGTGACATAACAGGTGTGATGCATTCACACAGAGCCTAATCAAGGGCGGTGAGGCACAGTCACTGCAGTGGCTATGCTATTATTGTCATTAATAGGATTATGACTGTGAGCTGCTGAGGGGTTGGCCACCACACTGCTATTTCCTAAAACGGAAGGGAGGAGGAAGGGAAGAGGAAGCGGGAGCGTTTTCGAAGCTGTTTTTCCACAGCTTGTTCATCCTGCTCCTGCTTCAGGAGGAAACCATGGGGCAAGATGTCTGAAGACTCTCCTGGAAGCCCTTCCATGGTCTGGGTGCAGCGGTGGGTGGGGCTGGTGCTGGTCTCCATCCACATTCCCGCCCCTCGCTCCCACAATCTTTTTGGTTTTCAATCACATCCAAAATGCAAGGAAAGGACATTTGCTTTTAGGAGAGAAAATGGAGTGTAATTCTCAGACAAGTAGCTTATGGTCAGAGAGGAAGGAATGATGAGGAGGACAGAGTGGGTTTTCTTTTCTTTCTTTTTTTAGAGTAAAACTCATTTGCTTAGCCTTACTTGAAATTTATTCCTAAAGAATTTATGGTAAATTATTTTTAATTTGGATAAGCTCTCTAATGACCAGGGCATATAGTAAAATTACAAGAAATAAGTCTCCTGAATTCATTCTATTCTTCCAGAAGTTCCTAGCCCCAATTCCTCCCAACTACCTCATGAAACAAAGAGTAATTAAACATAATATCACTCCTGTCCCACAGAGTGATCTCAAAGAGTAGAAAGTGATTAGAAGTGACTCCTCCTTGTTGGAATTTATGGGTTTCTTTAAAAGCACATTTTGAACCTCATTGATTAAGACATGTTAATTCTATTTATCTTCTGAAAGTCTGGCTATAAGTTTACTTTGTCACTATAGCTGGGGTAAAAAAAAAATAAAAAGGTTGCTAAGCTGCTATAAACAGACTTTCACATAGTCCTTTACTGTTTAGAAGAATCAGCATTGAGGCTCTTAGAAATTTTTTTTTTTTTATACTGTACACAACCAGAATTTAGACAGAGGCAGCAGCCATTAGGCTAGGTTTTGATGGGTTTATTGCAAGTAATTTTAGTTTCAAATTCTGAATTCAAACAAAACAAAACAAAACAACCCAGCAGCAACAACAGGTTTCCTTCTCCTCAGGGGACAGACAGCTCACATTTCTCAGTAAAGTTGTCTATTTTTTAATGCTTATTAAAAATGAGGGGTAGAACCTCAGTCAAGTGTTAATTTGTCCTTGACACCTTTCTTTGAAAGCCATAAATCTTTCCCTTGTCAAAAAGGGTGTGCAGAGTCCAGGACCACCTATCAGGAACACAGGGCTGGAGACGTACCAAGGACACGGCTGAGGAGGACCTGCTGGAGGTCACAGACATCAAAACCATAAGCCAGAGAATCGCTTATTAGTTTAAAAAAATTTAAAATAAAAATGATGATAAAGTGATCCAGCTCAAACCTTTCACTCACTTGTAAAAAGCCTTCATCTAACTGAATACATCTGTGATCGATGTCTAGATCTGTCATCTAGGCAGAAGCGTGGGCAAGAGATGAAATCAACCCTATTTTTAAAAGCTCTCCAGAGAAGAAGACTTCTTAGAAACTTGCGTTAAAATTTAATTATATTGGGTATTATGAAATTTTTGCGTCCAGTCTAATTTTTTTCCTTTTTATCCTTTAAGACTATTTTTTCCTTTTTGATCTTTGAAAATAAAAAATAGTAAGGGTCTGCTTCCTAAATGATAGGTAAACGTTATCATGTCATCCCTCACTGTTTATGCATTTAGGCAAAGTGACCCCAGTTCCTTCTTGTGCCTGACTTGACGTGTACCAAAAAGCAAACGTCATCATCAGCCAGGGTTGCTAGGTGTGGCAGCTCCTGCGTGGCAGCTCTGGGTGTGAAGCTGTGAAACTCTGTCTTCAGATCAACAGCCAGGATGACTGTGACATTTGCTGGCATTGCCTATGACAGGCCTACAGCATCCTTTCTATCCAATGGGAGTCACTGTTCTTCTCCACAGGACTTCTCCAGGTGGCCTTCCTCTGCCTACACTTATGGGATAATATGCCCTCAGGCATGCTGTGTACTTGTCATCTTCCATAGAAGAGAACCCTATCTTATTGAGTGGGTTGGGTTCACAAGTCCAAATAAAGCACAAATCAAAAACTGCGTTTAGTCAAAATTACCCCGAAAAAATTCCCTTGTCCAACTCAGTCCGTTGTTTCTTACGAAATGCTTTTGGCTAGAATCAGCAACCCAAGACAAAAATGTTAGATTATGTCACACCTAATATTTAGACTCTTTTTGGCAGCAAGGAGGTCACTGATTAAAATTAAATCATCAACGTTTAATTTTTAAGTCTGTTTTTGTTTAGTAGACTTTTTCTTTTTTTCAAAATAGATCCTGAGCATGAAATGGTTGGATACCAAAGACTAGCACATAACAGGGAGACCAAAAATGAAATATGGTATTTTAACCACAACTGTATGTATCACATCCACTGTGTCACCTCATATATTTTAAGCGATCAATAAAAGTTTGGTGAATGACTGAATGGATGACTTTACCAATGATGAGAAGAGCTGTGCGGATGGTTTGCTGACTTAACTAGAGCAGAGATGGACAGAGGGGGTGGCAGCATGGGACTTCATCTTTAGAAAAAAACTCTGATTCCATGGTCCAGAACCTGCACCCATCAACATTTTCTAGGTGTGTATGGAGGGCCTACTGTGCGCCATCAAGGTTTTCTGTGGTCTTCTGGACATATGCTCTTGCAACTGCCACCACATACAGTACGATGAAATGGCCTTGTCTAATTCTCTGCCAGGCGTGGACTTTTGAGAATAGAGGACATATCTTACTCATGGTACTAGCCTCAGTTCCAAGGACACTGTACAGCACACACAAGTGCTCAATACTACCTGAATGAATGAAGTTCAGAGGACTCAACATCTTATCCTAGAAGAGCATTTAATGAAATTTCCTCCTGCATAGCCCATCCACTCTCCTCTTTCTGGGTCACTCATGCAAAGATCAGACAATTCCTGGGACTAGGCCGATTCTCAGAATGTTGCCTTTAACTTGCCTTTTAGAATCTTCTTTGACACCTAGATTTTTTGCTCTAGAAAAGAACACCTCAGACACAAGTGTGGCTGTGCTCCCCAGCAGGTCCAAATTCCTAGCCAGCTCTTTCATGAAATACTTTTTAGCCAAAGCCCTTATTTTCAAGAAGTATCATTTCCCACCATGACCGACTCTTATAGCTGGATACCCCTTTGGGAATTCCCTATTAAGGAGACACACCCTGAGGGTCCATGACAAGAGGTGCCCAGTGACAAGTTAATTGCACATACTGAAACTGGGTAAATTTTCTGTTGTTGACAGTTGGCACATCTACCTCCTGCCCACCAACCATAATGACTTAGCTTCCCTGAGTCACTGCCCAGCCACCAGCACCTTGTGACCTCCCCAAACACAAACCATCCCTGGGTAGTTGGGTACGGGCAGCTTTTCCCAGAGCCACACATGATCAAAGCACCATAACTAAGCTCTACTGGCTACACCGTTAACCATGTAGATTCCAAGGGAATAGGATTAAAAACACCATCTGGACAGACTCTGTTACACAGTCAATGAGGAGCGAGACGACAAGGTTAGAGGAGAGCAAATGACTGGGAGACGGCCCTTGGCCACTGGGAAAAACCCCAAGGTGAAAAAGAAAGTAACAGCACTGGCACAAAGAGAGGCACGTGATTTCCCCTTAATTACCTTCAGATTTAGGACTAGGAGTAGATGCAGGAAACTGGTAGGTAGGAGTGTAAGGATTGTCCTCTGCAGCAGAGAAAAGCAGTGGATTTTGAAACTATCCACCATGAAGTGGAGGAACTTACAAATCCCCAAATGACTCTTTTGAACGATCGATTACCTATTTTAGTGTTATTAAAGCACACTGGCATCACGCTTGAAAATTGGTTAATGAATTAGAAAAGTCTTAGTTATTTTAATACAGCACATCATGCAAATGAGTGAAATGAAATTTTCAACAACCAAAAACAGCTATAAAAATAATCTAAAAGCCAAGTCTCATTCCTATAATCAAACTGTAAGAATGAATTAAAGACTAGGACAACAGATACGCTGTCTAAGTTTGTGGTACCTTCAGAATTTTGCTGGATTTCAGGAAGTTCAGGGAATTTGTACGTAGGGAAATAAGGGTTTTCTTCAGGAGTGTCTAGGCAGAGGAGCAGGTTTGGGAGAGAGAATAGAGGAAGATACAAATGGAGAGAATGAACGAATAGGAATCCACACACAATTTAGGTTCCTTGAATTTGGGAACATACTAAGCTTCACTAGCGATATGAAAGAAATTCAAACTGCTTTTAAAAATCCAGTCCTTTTGCCTGAAGTACTGAGACACATCAAAAGAAAAATAATCATTTCTCTTTTTGGACATAAAATTACATACATATAGGCTCCTGTAAGCAAGAGGCATAAAGCACAAAGCTTCCAGTTTTAGCTTTTATAGGAAAAAATATTAAGTATGTTAATAAATAGTATGCAATGAAAACACTCATAAAATTTTTCAAAAAATAAATCAAACCTTGTGCTGTGGACATTAGAATTAAGGCAAACAGACAGAGGAATTTGAAAAATTAAGAATCCACTTAACATTAAAGCAGGTAGTTTTATTTAGGACCTGTAATTTAGGCTGAGTTAATAGCTATAACATATGAGAGGGCCAATATTGCCTGAGGGCAGAATTACATATTTTCCACATATGCACCAGTGTCTCGGTATTTGGGCTACCAGAACTGTGTCTAAAGGAGAGAGACACAGATTGCTGGAGGAAATGGACACCGGCTTTAGGAAGTAACCAGTGGAACTAACACTATCCAATTAGCAACACCACTGTGACGGAGCTCATCCACCCAACTAGAGTGGACTTACTCTTGGCTAAAGAAACACTAAACAAGAGCATCTCAGTATTTAGAAACAGTCAAAGAGGGGCACAGCCAGGTTCATTCTGAACAGTGCAGGAGCTAATTAAGTGACGTTAGCTGGCATCCACAGCTAATCAGAGAGATCGGTTATCTGTGGCTTAGGCTGATGCTGACCCGAACACTTTTTCTTTGCCTTCATGTGTCATCTGTGCCAGGCAGCCAGACTGGATTTGGCCATAGGGAGGGACAGGATGCTCTGCTCGCAGGAGTGGTACCCTTCCCACGGTGCAGCTGCATCCCTGCCTATCAGCTGACTGGCGAAGCAGGCGGTGGGAGCTGGTGGGGTCATGACCTGCCTGAGCACTGGCCCGAGGTTCTCCAGCCATGCTGGGTCACCTGCTGCCACCTGGCGGGCCCCTGACTTGGCAGTGCTTCTCTTCCAGCTTGAGCGGGCTTTGGTGTGTCAGCTCTTGACTGACTCTCAGGGCTACCTGCCAAGGGCTGGCTTCCAGCTGGAGAAGATTATCTTTCATATTAACACCGCCTTACAGGTGCACCAGGCACATTACCTCACGAGGCAAATTTTGCTCTCATTTGGACCCTGCATCATCCCTTGGAGAAAGGGAAGCGGGACAAACACAGAGAGGTACACGACTGGCTCACGATCACACGAATGCTGGAGGACTGAATCCAGGTGAGAATAGGTTTTAACTCCCAGTTCAATGCTTTCTCAACTCGTTCTGCCTACAAGACAGACATGGGCTGACATGGGGAAGTGCGCCTCAAGCTAGAAGCAGGTGGGAGTCAGAGCTGCTCCGATCCCAGGCAGGCGGATGTTGGGGTGCAGGCAGAGGGCTGGGCTCAGCCTGCTGCATCCCATGGTATCTGGAAGGGAGGACTTGCGAGCTGACCTCAAATCCCACGTGAGGCCGGCACAGAAGTGCTCCCTCCCTCTCCTGCTCTGAAGGGGTACGGCTGGGCTCAGGCAGGCTGGTGCTCAATGAGGTCAAGTCATGGGGCCAGTCTCCCGGCATCCTAGCGAAGTGAGTTTAGGCCCTTATCACAACAGTCAACAAAGGAGCACAGTGCAGCTTCTACGAATAAAAACTAGTACCTCTGTTCAGTTTGTGGATCTGCTTAAACATGGTCTTGTACCAGTCTTTTGATCTCTCGGTGTTCTGGAAAAAAACAGAGGCAAGGAGGAAAATGAAATGGAAATGTTGGTATGTTTCAGAACTTCTGTGATCACAAAATCAAAACGGAAAGCGACAACACCTCAAGTCAAAATTCATATAACTCTATACATCTTTGTGACTCATATTTAAATCTTATTTAAAAATTCAAAACATTTGAGAAAGAACAGAGAAACCAAGAGAGTTAGACCTGAATCTGCAGAGTAATATTTGGTCAAAAGGCTGCAGATTTTGAAAACAGTGAACAAAGATCCACTTGCATGTGTCCATTTTTATATAATTTCTTAAAATTTTATTTTTAGAGAGAATCTCTCTCCATATTAGAGTACTAAACTGAAGTAGAGCCACCTAGAAACATAAGAGACAAAGAACATTCGCTTATCGGGCCATGCCCCCGCCCATTTCAGCTTCTTCTGTAGAGTGTATGTAAGTCACCTTGCATAGGGCCAGATTTAGAATGCACACGTTAAAATGGAACCCATTATAACAGCCAAAGCCAGAGAGCTGTCATCCTAACCACGCAGCTGGGCTTTTTTTTTTTAAGGTAAAAATAAAACAAGGAAGAAGACAGGTATTTAGACCAGCCATGTTCACTCCCACTTTACAGATGAGGAAGAGTCAAAGCTGCCCTTGGTCACAGAGCTGGTGAGAAGGTGAGTGGGGGCTGCCTAACTCCTTGTGGGTAATGTTCTGGGACTCAGACAGACCTGGCACCCACAAGCTGTGTAATGCTGGGTAAGTAATGCAATCGCTCTGAGTCCCTGTTTCCTAATCCATAAAATGGGAATATTAGAATTCACTTTATAGAGTGAATGATATTTAAATGAGATAATATACTCAGCGAGTAGCTGTGATTACTAATAATTCCTCTTTTTCTTATTATTATATAGTAGTTATTACTTAGGACCAGACGACAGTTCTTTTGAGGCTTAGCCCACTGCTGTTTCTATCGGTTCCCTCCATAGGGACACAAAAACCTGTCCATTTGCTCAACGAAAATCACAGAGAAATATCTTGCAGCCAATGTTCTGGTGGGCATACAGAGAGGCATGGAATTCACTCCAATCCGGCTTCAAAAGCTGGGCTTCCCTGGAATCCCTCAGGGCCTGTAGGAGGCTGGCATGTAGTCGGGGAGAGCTGGGCAGGGTTGCCCCGAGCAAGACCCACTGTTCCGGAGGCCTCAGGTGGCTGAATCCCTTCTGTGGTTCCTTCAGAGTTTCCTACTCACTCTGGATGCTGGGGTAGCTCCCAATGCAGGGGAACTTTTCCTGAACCCGTAGACAGGGACCCTAAGCCTTGTACTCTCCCCAGTGTTCTCTAACCCTGGACTAACAATGTCTGACTGTCCTCAATGGAACGATAAGTAATAAAGGAGACTGGGAAATACTGCCCATAACGTTCTCCCCTTAAACAAAGCCTCTCAGAAGTTCTGCTGCAGGGAAGTCTTGCTGCTTTTCTTTCATCTAGCTTTTCTCCAGTCATTCAACCATGAAATCCATTTTCTCATAAGACTTAATAACACCTAACACACGCTTGAGAAAAGCTGCTGCACGCTGAGCCCAGGACGAAGGTGGGCTCGAGAGGCTGGGGCACAGCTCTCTAGACTCTATGGCTTGCAGCAGACTTGGAGAGTAGTGAGGACCCTTCTCATGAGGCCTTTGCAATCCACGGCGCGGTCCACGTGCTCTCGGGGTGTACATCCATCGCTAGCTTAGGAGGAAGCCTAGGAGGACTTCCTGGCCAATATTCGTACCCGGAGTGGGATGCCCACTTCATCCACAGAAACATCGCTCAGGTCCTGAGTGCTCTTAACCACTCTCCGGCCATCATCCTTTGCCTTTCTTTCAATAGCCCTGCCCGGAGAGGTGGGTTTTTCCTGGGTTGGTGCTGAGTCCCGCTCTCCCACTCTTCTTTCTGAGACAGGATCTGGAAGTGAAAAACAATCATTAGTTGAAGCTCTACTGCTGGCTCCCAAGCAAAAATAAAATTCTCAAACAATCCATCTGGGGGAAAGTGTGTTTGCTAATTCTCAGCTGGAAAGAGTTTCACTCAGAGCAAGGGTCAGCAAACTAGGCCCTGCCACCTGTTTTTGTAAATAAACTTTTGAATGGGCATGACTATTCCAGTATTTACGTATTATTTATGGCTGCTTTCGAGCTACAATGGCAAAGCTGAGTAGCTGTGACAGAAACCGTGTGGCTTGTGAAACCTAATATATTTACCATCTGGGCCCTTCAAAAAAAAAATCGCAGAGAGCATGGTAAGTGCCCTGCAGAGATATACACTTGGTGCTCCCGACATCCAAGTGGTTCTGACTATTCTAGAAAGTCAGGGAACAGGCAAAACTGTAAAGAGGTGACCAAATATTACTTAGAAGTTCTTGTTTCATCTTGGAGAAGTCACTTAACTTTTCTGTGCCTCTGTTTTTTCATTCAAAAATGGGGATAATACTTCTACGAGCAAGCTCATAGCGATGCTGTGAGAGAACCTAACAAGCCCGCTTATACCAAAATGCTCAAAAAGCACAAATTGCTAAGTGCACATTGGAATTTTTAAAATGATTCAGGATTGGAAGTTACAGAGAGCTAATAACATACTATAGGTCTACAGATTATAAAGTCACTTAGCTTAATCTGTTATTCCAAGCCATGTCATTTATTTATGGAAAGGCATTTATTAAGCACCTGCCAGGTGCTATGCATTCACATGCATAGGACAAGGAACTGTTTGGGGAAGGCAGGGAAAAATGGTCACTTCCATTTAGACATAGTAACTTTGAGGAGACAGTGAGACATTCAAGTAGAAATGCCCTAGAGACCCCCCAGAAGAAAGGTGGGCGTGGAGCCCAGGTGAGAGGCCCTGGCCGCAGTGCAATTTTGGAGCCACCAACACAAAAATGAGGGCTGAAGTCAAGGCGATGGAAGAACCCAGTGGAGGAGGTGAGTGAGAGCAGAGTCAAGGGCTGGAGTCATGTCCGAAGGAATGCCACAGACACAGACTGAAAAGCAAAAAAGGATTCCCAAAACAATGTCATCAGAGGAACAGGAGATGAATCAAAAAGGTACACTGAGGTGTCGCTGAAACCAGGGAAGATAATTCCAAGAAGTGGGCGGTTCACTGAGTCAAAAAAAAGAAAAAGAAAAAGCACAACCAAAAACAGAAATGGAAGCAGAGGAGGAGGAGGCATTAGATTAGACAAAAGAAGGGTCACAGGATCTCTCTGAGGCAGCAATTTCAGGAGGGCAGTGGGGACAGATGCCAGACTGCAGAAGGGAGGAAGGTACACGCGGAAGTGGGGTAGTAAGTCGGGAGGTGAGTAGGGAAGAAAGTGTGTCGGATGGCAACCACGGAGGTCACAACAGAGGGGGCAAAAAGGTCTAAGCCAGAGGAGTCTGAAGTTCTATCAGTGAACCCCCTTAGGTGAGACCGACGGGGAGGGAGATGTCCCCTGGCAACTGACGAACGCTCAATAAACGCCTGTTCACTGATTGAGGGGGAGTTCCTCATCTTCAAGGACGGAAAAGGTGCAGAGTGCTGGCTGAGGGACTAAACTTTGGCAAAAAGGTGAGACGTGAGGGCACATGCAAAGTCGTACCGTAGTCAGAGATGTGTGTGTGTCTGTGACATCGGCTGGGTCAGGTTTTATGACTTCCACAGTCTGCTCGACGAAGTGTCTCTGCCCAGATTTCAAGCTAACTTCTGAAATGAGCACTCACTCATTCTGTCACTACAGAGCGATTTCTAAACATTCTGTGGGAGACTGAGCTCAGTGAGTCCTTCAGAAAACCTGATCTCGGGCATCATCACCACGCGCTTTAAATGATGTTAAGACCAGACTGGCTTTATCGTGTGAGTCCTAATGCTCCCAGGAAATTCCATCGGGGGTCAAGAACATGGCAGGAAGCCTGGGAAGTGCAAGGGTATTTCAAATTATCAGAGTCTTCCTTTAATATGGCTCTGCTAAGCATTCTCCTCTCCATCCCAAGTATGATCAAGATTTCAAGTGCTATCTCACCTGGTGCTTGGAGGCACATGCCTCGCTCTTTAGTGTCATCTCTTCAGAAGAATTAGATCACAGCTATGCCATTATCGGGGTTTTCAGATGCAGAGAAATTTTGTAATTGTTATAGCAGGTACCTTGACAATAATCACTTAACTGCAAAACTCAGGCTGACAGTCCATGGATGTATTCCAAAGCTGCCAGAATCCTTTTGATCTACAAAAATTAGCCCTGAATCATTTTACTTTATAAGTTTGTGATCATGTGATTCATGACTGAGTGGATTTCAATATACAGGAGGCTGAATTGCAGCCCCTGAAAAAACATCTCTCTTTACACAGTGTCACCCAAAGTGACATTTCATTGTGCAACACAGGTAACAAGGCCACCCTTTTTGACGTCCATGTTAAATGAGGGCTTGCTGCTCTTTCTCACTAGGCAAATTCTGATCCCTCACATGACATCCTGGAGCATTTATTTCTAATACTATACTGCGCTCTCGAAAGGAAGGTCCTGGAAAGGGCCACTGAGTAAATGATGGTGCTGACAACCTCAGACAGAGCCTCTGTGTTTTAGGAGCTTGGAAAGCTTTCCTTTTCTTCATACCAAAGCTTTGTGATTGAAGATTATAGCAGTGTTGACACCTCTCAGGGAAGGGAGGCATGACCTCTACGTCCCATGCCAGCCCCTCTGTCCTAGCCCTTATCTTGTTTTCCTGTCTGTCCACCATAGGGGACCAGGAGCTTCCTGAGGCCAAACTCCCTGCAGGTCTCATTCCCAGATGAATCTCACTGAGCATGAAGCCCTATGGAGCTCCGTTCGATAAAAACCAGTTAGAAGAAGGGAGGCTGGTGGCCCTTCCAAGTCCCATTACCACAGATGGGTAGAATCATGAGCTTCGGGGCACGTACCAGCTCAGCCAGCCCCCTCTTTCAGGAGTTTCTGAACAAAATGGTGCTTCTTTTTAAAGAAACCTAACATTTAGGGAGTACTTACTTTATGTCTCATTCTATCAAACACCATAAGTGAATCTGTCCCAAAACTCGAGGACAAAAGCCCGAGGTTTCTTTTAGAGATGAGGAAGAGGCCCGAGCCTGGCCGCGTGGTGGAGAAACCCCGGCATTTACATAGCACTTTCCAGTGTGCAAAGTGTAACCCCCCTTTCTGTTGCATAGGATCCTTACAACATCTCATTCAGGCAGGGGCAAGGACTACCACCCCCATTTCTCACACGAGGAAACTGGCTCAGAGAGGTAAAGTCACTCTGAGCCACCCTGTTCTCAGCAGCCTGGGCTGGGCCACAGATTAAAGTGGGCTGGAGTGTGGCACCTCCAGGAGGGGACAGCGAAGGGCACCTTGTACCCTACCACGACCTGTCCTGGTCCCACAGCCAAGTCCTGATAAAGCTGAGAGGGTGTGAGAACCCTATGTCCTCCCCACCCAAGCTCTCCACAAATCACAAGGACAGCAATGGGTTGAAGTAACACAGAAATCATGGAGCAGCTGCTCAGAGAGTGGTAGCTTTTATTAGCCACAGATCAGGAGTTCTTAACCCCCAAGTTCATGAGTATCTGCAAATCCTGCAAATCGACCACATACGTGTGTTTCCACATGTGTGGCTTTTTATTTTATTTTATTTTTTTTTAGAGAATGAATCCACTGCCTTCATTAGGTTCTCCAAATGGGTCCGTGACTGACCCAAGGTTACAAACCATCTCACCACACCACAGCTGTGCAAGGGCAGCGCCGTTCCCTGATACGGCCCCGAGCCTGGCTCAGCGCCTGACATGCAGTAGGCGCTCAAAATGATGAGCGAATCAATGGGGGCACCTACTGAAAACAGTAACTCGCATCCATCGAGCACTTAGTGAATGCCCGTGCTCAGCACTCAGCTGTTTACAAGCAGAACCTATGAGGCCATCTGACGGAAGACACCGATCTGTAGTTTAGCTCATTAGTAACCTGCCTACGGTTACATCTTCAGTAGGTGGTAGAACCAAGATTCAGAGCAGAATGGCTACAGCAAGCAGTAAGGAAAAGGCTGAACATTCCTGGGTTTCTTCACAATTTTCGCCTACATGTTTGTTCCCTCCCCACCCAACTCATCCCAACCCTGCACACTTTATCAGGAGTTAGCCTAAATATCTGATTTATTTGTAGTCACTCCCCACCTTTGTTGGCTCTTGATGAAACTTGTTACTCAAGAGTGGTTAGTACAGAGGGCAGTCTGAGCGTCACCTGGCAGCTGGTTAGAAGTGCAAATTCTTCTCTATACTCATTAAATCCGAATCTCCGGAGGTATGGCCTGAGCTCTGACTAGCTATCAAGGAAATTCCAATACCAGCTCAGATTCGGGGAGTGGTGCTCTCACACCCTCTTGTAGGCACTGCTGGTTGGAGGCTCTCGCCTGGGTCCATCATACCAGGGCTTGCCAACCAAAAAGGAAAGATCTTGCCTGTACTTCCCAACCCCCAACTTGTCACATCTTAGGAGAGAGACAGAAGCAATAGAAAGATGACTTCTTCAGCAAGGCCTACCATGAGCACTCCATCTAAAACATAACTCCTTATTTTTCTCATTCAGGGTAGCCTGTTTTTACCCATCAAGGCACTTGTCACAGTGCCACAGAACATGTTTTCTAGTTTGGGTCCCTTGCCCCATCTGCCCTTACCAGCCTGAAAGCCGCAGGGAGGCAGGAACCACGGCTCTTTTCACCACCCTTGCAGTCCAGCCATGAACAGCGTCCCCAACACATAAGAGGGGCACACGAGACTTTGCTGATTGAACATCAGGTGGTGACCAGAAGCCAGCTTTGACAAGAACAGGTGTTAACATGTAAATAAATACTTCTCACCTACCTGAAAGGCTACTGAGTCGCTTCTGCTGTTCTGTGGTAAAAGAAAAAATACACAGTGTAAGTGAGATTCACAAAGACTTGGTAAGACTGGTACAACTCGTTAGGATCCCAAAATCTGTATCCTCACTATCCTCTGGGCTCAGATGCTAATATACTGTGCAGTCCAGCTAAATACAGGAGATTAAAATGGCTCCGTTATCTGAGTGTGGTGTTGCCGATTCCCCTCCCCCTACAGTCATACCAGGATTCAGGGAATTGTCACCATTTTCTGGTTGTTTACATCTTGTCTCAAGATAATTTGGTCACTGAAGGAGCCCATCTCAACTCCCAGCTCAAGGGAGCAGGACCCTATACAACCCCAGTCTTGGTACCTTGCGAGAGAAAGTAATTGCAATCATAACCATGCAGCTACCATCTCCTGAGAGCTTGCTAAGGGCCACACATTGTTTTAAGAGCTTTTGCAAAGGTTAACACTTTTAATTTTCGCTGCAACCCTAGTGGGTAGGTCAGGTTGGCTGAGACACTTCAGAATAAAGGGGCACAAAGTAACCGAGATGACACTGAAAACCAGAGCTGGGTCTAGAACCTGGATCCCCTTATCTCCTAGTCCAGGTTCTTCCCAACTCTAATCACCAGGCCCCCGTCATTCCTTAACATGGAATGACATTCCTTAACATGTCATTCCTTAACTGGGCACTCGCGAGGAGGGGAGGCCAACCTCTCCTTTAGAGAGTTCTGTGCATACGTGCTATGGGATAAGCACAAAAATGACCTTCACCTTCCACAGCTGCTAAATATAAAGTAGCCACACAGATAAAAATAGAAGGCTTGCCAGAACATGGGTGCTATCATCATCCCCCTTGGCCACGTCCCCACCCTCCTTCCAGAGTCAGTGTGGCCAAGAAGTAAATAGAGCGGCAGGGAAGCTCACGGCCGGCGGATGCAGCCCTGTCCACCTCTGCACGTGGATGAGGCTCACACTGGCTGGACAATAGAAGCCCAGCAGAGCTCTAGGCTCAGCTCTGCCAGCAACTTCCAGGTGACATTGACCAATCATGTAACCTCATTTTCCTCAGTTTCTGCCTCAGTTTCTCCCTTGTCTATTAAATCGAAGTGCTCACTGGATCCATGGTTCCCAAACTCTGGACTCTAAGTCAGAGGCCAGACCTTCCCCAGCAGGTAAAAGCAAATTTTTCAAGTCAAAAGACTACTTTGTTCCCAGTTCTAAAGTGTGAAATGGCCTTTCTTTCTTGGAGGGACAGGTGATGTCGATAATAGCAATTGCTTTTCAAAGGTGTTATTTAGAAAAGTTAGAAGTTAAAAACCCTAGGGTGGTCCCCAGACTGTTTCGCGTGACATGAGATCCAGGAGTCTGGGAACCACCGAGCTCTTGCTCTCCAGTGTGGTCCACGGACCAGCAGCACAGACAAGCCCCGTGAATTGCTGAAAAATGCAGGATCTTAGCCCCGCCCCAGACCTCCTGAAAGTTAAGACGCCCAAGACTCTAAGCACGTTAAAGATGGAGAAGCTTTGAGCTAGAGGACCCATGTGGCTCCTTCAGCCCTTAGTTCCCTGATTCAAATCCTCCTTCTTGACTGATCGTGAACCATCGGCCCCAGACACACGTGGCATAAAAGCTCACGAGGAGCCAGGGCTGTGTTGTACACAACCTTCAGAGCCAGGCCAGATGCGTGGTGGCCCTCCATTTGTTCGCATTTAGGGAGATGGCTTGGAGACATGGGTTACTGTCACACTGTGCCCTGGGCCAGTCCAGGCAGGAAAAAAAGGGAAACCTTTTTTAGGATGACTAGAGTCCCAGAAGTAAAGTTATCATTCACTCAGGAATCTTTATTATAGGTAAGAAATCGTTTTTATGGGTACTGTCCAGGATGCAAAGCAGATCTGTCAGGCTGGGCAAATTCTGAAGCAAAGCTGAAACGCTTGACCTAAACCCCACTGATAATCAGTAATCTAAGACTGGGCCGGCAAGGCGCTTTCATTCCCCTAGATTCTTCCTGCCCCACCTCCTTGGGGAACATATGGTTTGCTCTTTATGGGAAACTATTTTTAATTCCAAAAAATGAATATACTTGTATCCTTTTCTGAAGGATGTGTGATTAAGGCTGCATAATTCTGATTTTTAAACCAAAGGGCAGGACCTGGACAAAAGAGAAAGGTAAGAAGCAAAGGCATTCAGGCAAATAAGAAGAACTCACTTGTTCAGGGAAGAACCAGAAAGGAACTACAGGCATTTCTGTGCCCAAGGATGTCTCGCTAGGTGTCATCAGAGGGACTTGGCAGAAGCAGCTGCCATTACACTTGGCATTTCCCAAAAACCAAGTTGCCTTGGGAATAAATCCCATTTTTAGAGAAACTGCCTTTCCTTCTGGGAACTAACTTGCTTTGGTTTGATTGGATTTTTTTTTTTTAAGATGAGTCATAAAGAAGTTCATAGAGAACCAAAATTTCACTTTGTCCTGCATTACGAATACTTTCTGGGCAGAGAAAGCTATTGCCAGTAAGGGGTAAGGCACTGCGAAAGGAGAATGGGCTCTTACATAATTTAGCGTGGGGGCTGGGGCCATTTCGACTTTTAGAAGCACACAGATTCGCGGGTGAAAATGAATATGGACGTTGCACATGGTGAAAAAAAAATTACTAAAATAACTAAGATTTGAGTGGGAAGATTTTAAGTGAGAGAGAAAGTTTCATTCATCTGCTTGTCAAGTTAGAAGCAGGAAACAGAAAACTCCATTTAATATGGAGAACAATTAAAAATAGACTCCAGCCCCAGTCTCATCCGAGCTAATGCAAAGCGGAGGGAGGGACGAGAAACTATGAAGTAGGCAAGCAAGGAGTCAAGAAAAAGGAAAATTTGGTACAGAGTTTCGAGCTCTGAGCAAAATAATTAAACCTCCACTGTTCTCTGAAATGCAGAGGAAGAAGTCCTTTCTCCACTCAGAAACAGCTTGAAAACTTTACATTTCATACTGCCAAGACTTTTGCGAAGGGAAAGTTCTTTCTTCTATTTAATTCCGAAAAGAAAAACTTGGAATTTAGAATCATCTTCTGGAATTTTCAAGCAGAAGAATCAACATATACCATTATTACCTCACAGCACTTCTGCTTCACCTAAGATGCCCCTGCAGAGAAGGGAAGAACCAACAAGGAGCAGTGAGAGAAACTGTAGAAAAGAAATATGAAAAACCCTCAGCAGAGCTGTCTGGGGACATGTAGTGAAAGGGGCAAACAGCCACTCATGTCCCCAGAGACGCAGTGAATGGTCGCTGAAGGCAGTAACTGCTGGTGAGAATGAAGGCTGGTGAGTCACGAAGAAAAAGTTCCGTAGCCTCTGTTTTAGAGGTACAAAAACATGTTTTATATTTTAGAATATTTTTCATCTGCTTTGTTTTCTTTTTTTAAATTTTGGTGCTCAAAATTTTGCTTTCTAGAAAATTCATGATGTCAAAGAATGAAATGATTTAGGACTCTACTTAAAAGAGGCATTAGTGTACCTAGATTTTCCCAGCAAAGCTCTGACTGGAATTCTCATGAGGAGGAATTAGGGGCATGGCACAGACTTTTTCTTTTCTGTCTTTTCTTTCTTTTTGGTGCTGCCATCTGAAGACACTGTGAACACACCCAAGGTGTAGAACACGCATGACGCTAGCTTACTTATCCCAGATCAAGGGCCTGTCTGCCTGCTGTGGTCTACTTTGTGAGTCATGGAAGTAAACTGGGGCAGGTGGCCTTGGGGGAAAATGGGCTTTGTGAAAATTTCTGTGGAAAGGCAGAATTCTTGTCCCAGATGTCATAGAATAGCTAGGCTGACTCGTGAGCTGAGGGAGGAGCGCGCTGCCAAGCTCCTTTACCTCGATTATGCTGCAAGAGCACAATAGTAGGGTTGACAATCGTCGTGGAGGGGTAGGCAGAGGATGGCTTGCTAACTGGTGCAAAGGTTTGGGAATCAGTTCCAATACGAGATGAAGAAACTTCGTTTAGTTGAGGACTTGAATCCTGAAAAGAAAACAAACGTTATAACTGTCAATACCTGAAACCTAGAGTTAACACTTTTTAAAAAAGAAATTTAAAGCTTTACAAAACCTTAATTATAAAAAAAGAAATGTAATTAATGAGACATCATTAATTCTAATTATAGAAGCTTAATCTGGAATGCTTGTTCTCTTTGATGGCATTAGTAAGGGTAGAGAGGGAAAGTCTCATACATTATTTTCACCTGGTAATAATTGTGGATCAATCCGGTTACTGAAAAAGCAAATTCAAATCCAAGTAGAAAAACATGCAAAACTCATGCAATTCTAAATGCGATCCAAGAATGAAAGCTGGTTTAATTGGGAAAAATCAGGAAAGTTTAGTATACTTGTTTAAAGAAACATGAGAATGTGAGGACAAGAAGCCATCCACGGAAGGATAGGAAGAGTGAAGTACTGGTACTCCTGGAAAGCTGCTTTCATCATCCACTTCGCTGGACAACCTTACAAGCACTTGCTTCTGAAATTCGGATATTATCTTGTCTTACTGTGATGTCTTTTCACTCCAATATTGAATGACAAAGACCTCTCAAGTAAAGAATTGTGAAAATGCTGACTTTTAAGAACCTGAGAGTCTCTGCAAAAAAATACCAATAACATTACTACTAATATTATCATCTTCGCAATGGAATGCCAATCTTTTTAAAGACATGAAAATAAGACCACGAAATGTAGTGAAGATATGTAGGCAGTTTCCTCTATCGCACCTATACATTTTGCAATGTTTCTATTTTAGAATTCACAGACCCCAACGCCAGAATATCATTCTTAAAGGGTTTGAAGAACAAGACTTTGTTACTCTCTCAATAAAAGTATGGCTCAAGGCAATTCAGATGTTCCATCAGAGATCAATTGCTCTGTAAGTACCTGGAGGACAAGAGCCATGCCTCTGTCCCTCCTCCTGCCCCCACACTGTAGCACAACACCCTGCAGACAGAAGGTGCTCAGTAAATGCCACATGAATGAGAGGAGCTACCTAGCAACCTGCACTAGCAAAAGTGCAACAAAAGAGAGGATGAGTGTCAGGACTCGGGACAGCTCCTGACACACAGTAGGGGCGGCTTCCTTAAAACAGCGGCTTGGTCAGTTCAACTCTTCTGAAAGTGGCCCTAATGTTACAGCTGTTATTTATGAGCAGCAGCTCAGTTTAGTGAAGAAAACCTTTTCCCAGGACTTGAGAGGCACAATATGGTCTTTTACAAAGTGCTTCATCTCGATTTTTTCATTTGTAAAGTGGAAAACAATCACACTGTCCTAAGTTATTTCCAAAGTGATGTAATAAAGATAAATGACATATCAGTAAAAAACGCTGCCATAATAGCCCCAAGAAACACAAAAAGTCAGGCATACAGCTCTTTAAAGTACAAATTCCTCCTGTGACGTCTGGAAGGATCATGTGAACATTAAGCATTTTATAAATTTCACTCTGTGGCGCATGTCTGATTTCTGGAACTTTACAAAAAAATGGCTATTGACTAAAAGAACCTGAACCAATTAACGTGAATTTTCTCCTTTCCTCTTACTCTCAAATAGCTGCAGGTGGAGCAGATATCAACTTGTGGTTTGGCCGCCATCCACAGGGCATCTGCAATTCTTGAAAATTCTTAGTGGAGGCACCCAAGCAGTTTCCTTTTTCACCTCTTACTCAGTTACCTGAGGCCAAACCAGAAATAATCAGGCCAATTAAAATCCTCTTGGGAAGTCTATACCAGGCCGATTAGTCAAGGTTTGAGAAACTGAAAACACCATCCCAACTAACCTGTCCTGGTACACTGAAACAAACTCAATATGAAAGCCTAGATCTCCACAAATAATAAAATATAGGGTGCACGGCAAAACTACTCACTAGGTATACCTGCACACTAAAAATGAGACTTACTTTACATGCTTCCCTATGCCAAAGGGAAGAATACCTGTACCCTCTGAAACAACCAAGGCTTCTAATCCACCTATAAGTTGAGCTACTGTGAAGTGAGTGCATCATGGAACAATCTAGAATTTTCCTCCAACAGGGCTGAACTATAAAGTTCAAAGCTAGGGTATCCAAGCCCTTTGGCCGAATTTGGCAGAGTCCTGACCTAACTGCATTATGCTGGGAGATCTGAGAAGAGCTCCCAGCCCAGGACGTAGCCATTCCCAGCTTTGGTGTGTCTGATACATGACTATACATTCTCTTACAAGCCAAAAAAAAACCCATCTCCTTCCTGCCTTCTGCATGACTCACTTCAGTTTAATGAGTCATCTGAACCTGTTTTGTAGGCATACCTCTTTATGCAAAGGGGAGCGGGGTCAATGAATGTTTAGTTTCACCAGCCAGCTGCATGACCCTATATCTCAAAATGTGAGCCACAGACCCTCAACGTCAGAATCCCCCCAGGATGTGTGCTACCAAGTAGCCTGAGTCATAGGTCCCTTCCCAGACCCACTCAATCAGAACCTCTGCGAGTATACCTAGTGTTAGCAATTTACATGAGCTTCCCTGCTGCTCAGAAGATCCCATGTCCACTAAGCTTGAGAACTCATATGCCACTCAGATAAACCCTCTGGGAGCAGGGGCTGTGCCCGTTCAAGACTATACACACAGAATCTAGCAGAATGCCTAGGACATAGTAGGAACTCAATGAGTAATTGTTAATGAGCCAGTTACTTATTTTTGCGAAAACTCTGGCCCCCACTTGCCAAGGCAAGTCCTCAGCAAGGTAGCTAAGATTTATTGAGCACGCTCTCTGTGCCAAGCACAATAATCAAACTTTTACCTACTCAGGCCCCCTGTACCCCACAGCCCTGTATGTAGATCCATGTACCCCTATTTTACAGCTCACACTGAGCTGTAGTTCTTTCAGAGTCTGTCAATCCCTAGGGCTCCAGAGGAGACAGCAGACGGGGTACTTTGATTCAGCTTTACTCTAAAGCACTGAGGCTTTCCCACCTGTGATGGGGACCTGTCCCTCACAGGATGGGACCTGAGGTGTCAGGGTTCTTTAACTTCACGTGACCAGTGAGACACTGTTTTGCCACAAAAGCCTTGTGAGCCACTACTCAGGGGCCCCAACAATTTCCTCTCTTTTGAGGGTATAGTTCTAACATCCGTACAAGGCTTTTCTATCCATTTGCTCAATTAAACTCAATTCTGTGTTTTTGTTTTTTTTTTAACCTAGTCTCTGCCAAGCTGTATATAAAAGAGTTTACTTGCTAAGTCCACACAAGAGTGAATCTTCCTCCACTAGAATCTCCCTGTTCCACATAATTCTCCAGCTTTCCTCAGCCCTCAACACTGCATCTGCCTGGCCTGCGGCGAGTATAACCAGCCAAAAGCAAGGCCACAGGGGTTTTCTCTGAGGGAAGACAAAGTTCTTTCAGGAAGACGTGCATTCCGAACAGGACAGCGAGGAAGAGGGACGTGCGACTCGGGGACAGCTGCTAGAGACCGGCGGACACGCGGGAGGGAGGCATGCACGCCAGCGAGAGCAAACGGTTCCGGTCATCACACAAGCACAGCAGCAGCCAACACCTCCCTGGGAACTCAGTACTTCAGTGAGAAAGGGGTTTTCACTGCCGGGAGCAGAGACATTCAGGAAAGCCACGAGGAAGGGATTCCAGCAAGCTTACGGTACTTGACACGGCTCCCGTGAGGTCAGGCTCCAAGACTCTGTGGAGGCCCTCCGGTACCGGAGGGACCAGCGGAGGTGGTGGTGAGAAGGATGGTGGTGTCTGGCTAACGGGGGGGTGGGGGGCAGGAGCGCTGGCTGGCTGGCTGTGCTGGGGCCGCCTCTGCAGATGAGGGGGAATGAAATCATCTAGAGTCGGGAAGGTCAGAGGTGAGCCTGCAGGGGCGGTCGCCGGGATTGGGGGGCCAAGTGGCCCCAGAGATGCTGGAGGTCTGGCAGTGCCTTCTTGCCCTCTGTCAGCATTAACCAGGTAGAGAGGGACAACTATAACCTCAGGCTGGGCGGGGCTGGAGGAAGTGGCATCCTGTGGGAAATAAGGGGGTCGTTACGTAAAGGGGTATGGCAGGGAAGGAGGAATTCCACATTTAAACAGTTGACAGTAGACATGCAATGATGTACTCTGAGAACTATTTAATCAGTGCCCTTTCTTCGGAGTGCATGAGACAGTCAGTGCTAGCCAGTTGGCCTCCTGACACTCTATGACACAGAGGGAATCCCATCCAAGTTTACTTTCCATCCATCTATTTTTGAATCCTTTTAACACTTTGAGAGAAAGAGAGAGAAAACAGAACAGGCAGGCAGGCTGTGTTTAACCCCCAAAGCTGCTTGCAGAGGCTGAAAGCTTGGGTGTAAATACAATTTCTTTGGCACCTTGTTATAAAACAGAAACAGTCTATATCTCACCGTATCATTAGTCTACGTATTCCACGCTCTGGCATACTTACATATTTACAGAAAAGAGAGAGAGGGAGACAGAGGGCTGTGCTGACATATTTAGAGAGAAAAATTCGGGATTCGAGCTGCAGCAATATTAACAAGGAAAGGGGTAGGCAGCCCGGAAAACAAATGAGCTGCTCACGTGAGTTTCAAAAGAGACGGAGTAGAAGACACACAAACATTCCTAATTCCTTGCCTTGGCTGGATAACACGGCTGCAAAAGGTAAGGTTCTTTTCTCTTCCGTTTTTCGGGATCAGAGGTAACCGGGGGGCCTAGCACGGGTGGTCTCACTGCGTCTAGGAACGAAGGCCAAGTCCCCAGGGAAGGGCTCTCGCCACGGTTAACGGCATCTTTACGGGGGTCAAAGAATAGCTCGGGAGGGTGAGGAGGAGCAGAAGGTGGCTTTCCCGTGCCGGCTGTGCAGGAGACGATGCTGGGAGCCGGTGCCTGAGTGCCTTTGGCTGGGTCACGTGCAACACAAGAGAGGCTTTCTGATGCCACTGGGCAAATGTTATTGGATAAACAAGGTACATATAAGCTGCTGACCTTTTTACTCCCAACTGCCTCATGACGTGGGTTAGAGCTCACATTCCCACTATAAACTGTCTTGGTGGCTACACAGTGGTGCTGGGGTTGGGATGAAGCACTGGGGAACGTGGAACCCAGAAGCGAGAGCCCAGGGCACACCGCGTCTTTGAGAGCTGATCTGGCTGCCAGTGGGACAGGGACAGGCTGGGGTCGTGAGGGGTTCTGCTGGCTGGGGATGCTGGGTGGGACGTAAGGCTTTGGTGAGCTCTGGTAGAGCGAGTCCTTGTAGACGCTGCGGAGGGCAGGGGGCTGCCATGCAAAGCAATCCTCTTTAGGGAGAGGAGGGCGTGGGGGAGAGAGAACCTTTATTTTGAAAACACAATATCAAGACAGGGCAAAGAGAGAGAGGAGGGGAAACGGAAAGAAGGCCGACCGTTAGAAATGGCGCCGTAACACAATCTGAGGAAAAAAACAATTCTAGACATGTTCTTAAGCAAATCCTCAGCTGAGACTCCTCATGCTGGGTAAAAGCCACGGACTGAATCGTACTCACCTGGATTGGCAAGCTCGACTCTCCCTCACATCCCAGGGAGGTTTTGCTCAGCCCAGGAGAGGCCGCGTGCCAAGTAAATTCTGACACCAAACCTTGGTTGACCTTCTAGACCTCCTGACTGAAAATGGGGCCCAAGGGCTAAATGCCGGTGGAAGAAGCCCCCAAGACCCCACTTTCCTCATACTTCCTTTCCTCAGAGTTTTTTTCTCTTTAAGCCTTTGGCTTTAAAAGTTCACCGAAGCTCTCAAGTGTCTTTCGTTCTTTTCCCTTAGGAAAGGGAGAATTGGAAGAGCCATCCTTATTCATGCTCATAGGAGATATCTTAATCGAATCACTTGAGATTTAGCGCTCAGTTCCATAAGCACAACAAATTAAAGCTCACCAAGAAGAGAACACTAAGGACTTAGAATCCACATGTGCTCTTTTCTCAGAGGACACAATTTGATGGAACTAATTAATAGAAGGAAGACAGGCATGAGATTAAAAGCATGTAGTCTCCAGTTTTTGCGCACAGAGCAAAGGGACCAGGCAAAAGCACTTGATTGACCTATCAGATTGGACTGTGCCTGGTTTATCACACTCTAGCCTTTCCCACTCCCACTCAGCCCACCGCCTGGCACAGACAATCCTAGAGGGGTGTAATCAGCCTCAGGCTCCTAGCTTAAACCTAAAGCTCTGGTTACAGGTTCGGAGCTAGAAGCCTGTAGTTTGCATCTCACTCCCTCTCCTTCAACATGGCTCCTAGCTCGTCCTAGGGTTTCAGTGGGGCAGAGGGTCAGGAATGGGGTAAATCTCCAGACTGATCTGCATTTCAGTGAGAGCCATATGTCAACTTGTGGCTCCATTGGGAATTGCACAATAAGTTTATTTTCCTAGTGTTATGGCTGAATGTCTGTGTCTGCCAAAATTCATATGCTGAGCACCTAACCGCAAGTAACAATATTTAAAGGTGGGGCTTTTGGGAAGCAGTTAGAGTTAGATCAGGTCGTGAGGGTGAGCCCCATGATCGGATTGGTGTCTTTGTAAGAAAGGGGAGAGAACAGAGCTCTCTCTCTCTCTCCCACGTGAGGACATAGTGAGAAGACAGCCATCTACGAGCCAGGAAGAGAGCCCTAACCAGGAACCGAGTAGGCCAGCACCTTGATCGTGGACTTCTCGACCTTCAGAACTGTGAGAAACAAATGTCTGTTGTTTAAGCCACCCATCGATGATGTTTTGTTACAGCAGCCCAAGCTAAGGCACCTAGATGTTCTTCACTGGCCCCTATCTTTAAAGATAGCCCAATACTGGAAGAAAACCAGAACCTTCCTCCAAATGGCATGTGTGAGGTACGTTAGGGTTTGGTCAATCCCAGTAGATGGATTATGACCAAAATTGGGAGGGTGCAAGGGTGTGGGTCTGTTTTGAGGTTGCTTTTCATTTTATTTATATTTTTTGTGGCATGCAAGCAGCAAGAGGAAGGAATGTTAGCAAGGGTGAATAGGTGGGAAATAAAAAAGTTTTGAGTCTGGATCACTTCACAAATTCAGTTTCCAAGTTACGAATAACCTGGATGAAGAAGAAATTATTGGGGCATCCTAGGTTAACTATCTTTTTCACAGGGTGCCCATGACAGTGACAGTGACAGTGGAATGTGGCCATATGTACCAGCCAAAAATAAAAAATGAATAGCCCCTCTTCAGCAGTTTCCAGGAGCAAAATCTTCCAGAGTATTCACTTGGTTTCAGTGAATGCGCTGGAGGTTGGGGCATGTTTACAGACTAAACGATGCTCTCTAGAAACAAAACACCAGCCTATGTGCACAAAGGGACTAGGGGGAAGTTGATAATGGTTGTCGAGGAGGTAAGTAAAAGACAATTTGAATTAGGCTCAGATTTACTTTTACTTTGAGCTCGAGTGTCCTTCATGTGATTCCTTCCTGTCCAAAGATAGAAATCGATTTCAATGAGTTTTTAAACTTAATTTGGCTGTGGCCATATATGGTGCCACAGCTGCATTACATCAGACGCAAGCCTTCCCAGGCCTTTGACTCTATAAAGAGGACATTTCCCCAGAGTGTTGACAATGCATACAGAGCCAAAAGCCTTCCTGTCCTGAAGCTTCTTTTAGTCCTCAAGAAGGAGGTACACAGGCAAAGTCATTTTACATGGAAGGAATTGCTTTCTGTTTCATTGTAAACATTGCAGGAAACAGACCGTCTGCATGCTCCTCAGCAGGCTACTAATGACATTTCATTTCTCTTCTTAGAAAGTGAGGCAGTGAAAAAATGGGGCTGCTTGGAAGAATCTATATGTCTCTGGTTTATACAGTTCCATAAACTACCAATCCCCACCTCCACTGGGGACCACCATGATGATGTTGTCAACGAGAGGGCAGTCCTGGCCCCTTGTTACTGGGGGCGAGGTCCAGGCTGGTAGGAGGAAAGGCCACCTACGGGAACAACAGAAGACAGCCCCCTGCCCCATGAGTCTCCTGGACCCCAACTCAGTCCTTATGAGGAGATGCTAGGCCTGCAGGGGTCTGAGAGCTTTCGTCAGCTGAAACCAAGGCAGGGTAGACCCCAACCTACCCTGGCTTTGTGTCAGCCAGTGTATATTTATAGCTCGGTCAATGACTATATATAGCTTATAGCTCTGGCAATGGCTGTATAGACAAGAAGTCATTTTTGCATTCAGAAAATTTCAAGAGGTAATGCATGACTTAAAGTTGCTTGCACTTTGGATGGCCAATTTTACACTAAATAGATAGAAAAACCTCTACATGAGCAATTTACCAAGTTCCATTTAAGACGCCCCAGTAAAAAGAAAAATTTTAAGATAGTAAGACATAGGAAACTTGCTATTCACCCTTATTACAGGACGTTCACCCTTATTACAAGGCTCACCCTCGAGGACAATGATCTGAATACAACAGGAGTTCAATAAAGCTGTGATAAATAAATGCGTTTAAAGAAATTTTTATTTACTTCACATGCTTTTTAAATCATCTCTTTTGAAGAGCTGCTTAAGAAATCAAAAAGAATTAGAAAGTTACCCTTGAGCTAAGTCATTGATAGTGGAAAAGGATGTGCTTCGAATTCATCAGCACTGCTTCCTAACCCAGACAGAGCCAACTGTCTCCATTCTCGAGGCAGCTGAGAAGGAAACCTGTCTGCCCCAGCCAGCGCACTCATACACTGGGGAAGGTCTTAGGAACGGAAAACTATGGCAAGTCATTTACTGGACAACTGACCTTCCAAGTCCCCGTGTCTAAGGAGGAGGCCAGGCACCTGTGCAGCTCCTGGTCTAAGCAGTGGCCCCGTATGCGCATCGCTGTACTAAGGGAGGCAAAGCTGCAGAGGGGCAGAAAGGCTCAGTGGTGCTGCTCAGTACACACGGCCGACCGTTAAGTGCCAGCCCGAAGCCTGAGAAGACGTGTGTCTGCAGGGAGGAAGAAGACGTCATCTCTGACCCGGTTTCATTTCAGGGGCCAGTGCAATTTTATGTCCTCAGGAACAGGAACCAGAGAATCAGTGGAGAAGGGGGTGGGACCAGGAAGGCCGTGGAGAATTCCCAGATGCTCATGAGTTCGGGGAGCCCCTTCACAGAAGGCAGGCACAGGAAAGTGGATCATACTAGGAATGCGTTTCTGCAACGGATTTTGGGCTGCGCAGCTTCCTTTGAGAAAAAGAATGGCCCCTTTCCATGGATATGGCTCCTTTAAAGTAAAAACACTCTTCACGGACAGTCTGAATTAAAATAGGGGCTATTCCGTTCATGAGAATGCAAAGTAGCCACAGGGAGAAGAAGGAAGAAAGATCAGGAAAACAACCCAGGGGGAAAGACTTAAGCAAAATTATCCCTAATGCTAGCTGTACACCTCGAGGGATTTTCTTTTGCAGGGTAGAGCTAGGCGGTTTAAACCCCACTGTGTTGTCATTCCCACTTCCAGGGGTGTCTGTGCCTGGCTGCAGGATAAGGGTCTGGTCACAGCGACCTGATCTTAATCTATAAGGATAGAGTTGCTGGAACTCTTAGAGCCCCAAGTGCAGCAAATTAATGGAATAAACACAAGCGTGTATTCTTCTTGAATATTACACTCTAAAGAGTTTTTAACTAACAGGCTCAGAACTTTCCCCGATTATTCAAAGCTAAATGGATTCCGTTTCAGAACATTTCCAAATACAGTTCAAACCTAGAAAACATCGGGCCCATATTTCCAATGTGCACCCCATGCCTCTGCTTCCCTCGACCCCAGCTTCTCACGGACCCTGGTCCTTCCGGAGCCTTTCCAGAGCTGGCCAACAACGCGACCCTAAACCCAGTCCATTATCCATCTGAGCAAGCTGGAAGTCACAAATCAAAGCTAAAAGACTTAAAAACAGGCATCGTTTACCAGTCCGCGCCCCACCCTTGGGCACACGCCTACCTGGGGCTTGTCGGAAAGAAGGTTGGGATGCACACTTCTGTAGCCCTTGGCAGCGAGTGAAGAGGGCTGGGCGTTCCCATTGGCATCAGCATTGGAAGAAAGCCTCCACTCATCTGAGATGGAAAAAAAAAAAAAATCCCCTCACTCACAAGGAACAACACTCCCTGGTTCCCCACTAATTGAAGGGTTCCTGGAGGAAGGCAGGAAGAGAAAGAATGCAAGAGAAACCATACCTGCTGAGAAATTCTCTGACTCCAGAACTGTGTGGTGCAGAAAAGATAAAAACAAGGAAAAAAACGGGGAGGGGGTAGACAGAAATGGTTACATTTGCAGGAAACAAGTGTGCATTGCATAGAAGGATGAAAATCCAGTGCCCCGTTGCCTGACACAAAATGCCCTCAGTCACGCTGGCCTGATTACCATAGGAACCCACTCTAAACCATGATGTTCACGGGTGCTGACCTTTGAAAACACAAGGCTCACATTCACAGCAGTGAAGAAACAATTGTTCCTTGACATTCTTATTTTACAGACTGAAAGGCAATAGAACTCTACTGTCCAGTCCCTGCTCAGTAACTCTCATTCTCTTTCCTCAAGCTTGAATTGGGCTCAGAACGACCGCTTCATTAGCAGGCTGGGCTAATTAACAGACCAAGGAGAGGGGGACGTAGATAAGCACTTTTTCCGTGGCTGTGGGTGCTGGGTTACGGGGAAAACATGATTTAAGTGCAGAGGTATCTGCTGTGGTAAGGACTTTTTTTTCTTCTCGCCTGCTTTTCTTCTTTCTGTTAAATGAGCCACATAAACATTGCAAAATCTAATCACCTTTTCTGAGTTCTCCTCACACTATAAGGCACCTTTGTCTCCCTTCAGCTGGCCGTCACCCTGCGCTCCCAGCCACTGTCCGATGCATCTGAGACGTGAAGCCTCCTCTAACACGACTCACTAACACCACGAGGCAGCAGAGCACGATGGTTAAGAGCTTGGCTGGGAAGGCAGATGGACCTCAATTCAAATCCTGGCTCCACTACCTACAGGTTCTGTGACCCTGGGCAAGTTATAAGACTCAGTTTCCCCATGTGAAAAATGGAGATAACAATAATGCCTGCTTTATAAGGGTTGTTATAAGAATTAAATAATACAATGCATGAAAAATGCTTAGCACAGTGCCTGGCAGAGCTCAGAAAATGTCTGCTCTTATCATCGTCCACATCATCTCCCTATTCTCTATCCTCGGTCTAGCCCAGGGGTCGGGAAGCTTTGTTAATAAAGCGCCAGACAGTAAATAGTTTAGGCTTTGAGGGCCATGTGGTCTAAGTCACAACTATTCAACTCTTCCGTTGCAGCACAAGAGCAGACACAGATGATATGTAAATGAATGAGCATGGCTATGTCCCAAAACACCTTTATTTATGGACACAAATTTGAGATTCTTATAATTTTCATGTGGTATAGACTATTGTTCTTTTAATTTTTCTTTCGACTGTTTAAAAATATAAAAACCTGCTGAAAGATCCCAGGTGAAAGCCTAATATATATATATGTATATGTATATGTATATACATATACACACTAATATATATACATATACACACATGTACATACAGATATATACATACATATACGCACACCATTCATAGTTCATGGGCTATTTAAAAATAAACATAGGCCAGATCTGGCTATGGGTCATAGTTTGCCCAACCCCTGATCTAGCCAATCCCTTAACTCCCTTCCCTGGGTGCCTACTCTTGTATTACCCTATATAGAGATAAAGAGTGAATAATATTGCAGCTCTAACAGCCCATGTCTCAATTTCAGTGTGGTCCTCTCAAGGACTAGACGTGGGCCTTCCAGATGTCAAGCTGAGATTTACATTTATTGAACACCCTTCTGAGTGCCAGACACTATTAATCAGTTTTTGCACCTATTCAGTATTTAATTCAGTATACACAACCAGTCTGTAGGTAGATCCTCACTCTACTTCATGGATGAGGAACCAGAAAGGCCAGCCGACTTGCCCAAAGTCACACATCCAGGAAACGACAAAGCTGTCTGTCCAGATCTCCAGAATGAAGTATAGCTCTCTGTCCACCATCCACAGCCACCAACTCCACCATCAGCCACAGAGTAAAGTCTACATTCCAGAGTGGTAGTAGGAGCCAAAAACATGTCAGAGCAAAAAAAGGCGAGGCAGTTAGTGTAGCTGCATCAAAATCACAGGGAAGGAAGCTTTGTTAAAATAGACTGCTGGGTCCCATCCTCAGAGTTTCTAACTCAGTGAATGGGAGGAGAGATCTGAAAATTTACATTTCTAACATGGTCCCAGGGGATGCTAAGGCTGATGGTCCACAGCTCACACTTTGAGAACCACTGATATAAGGAATACTTAAAAACATCTTTATTCTGGAAAACTAACTGTATCCATTTTTGCGTATTTTTTCCCCTTAAGACAGAGTTTTTATAACGTGTTTCCACTGTATAATCCATTAGCAGGTTGCCTGTTACACTTTTACCCCTCTCATGGACAATTAGTTCATAGGGATTTGTCTTCTCTTCCCAACCAAATGAGTTGAGAAATTTACAGGACTTGAATTTTGCTCACATTACTGCAATGTACTGGCTTGTGTGACCAAGGGCAAGCTGTTAATCATGCTAAACTTCACTTTTCTCATCTATAAAATATAATTCTTACTCTATGTACACCTCTCAGGGTTGCTGAAGATCCAGCGATCAGGTGTGTGAAGTATCCTCAAAGTGACCATTTTTAACACACTCTGTTGCATCTATCCAGAACCTTGGCCCAGAGATTTCCTCACACCTGACAGGTCCTCAAACACCAGGTGACACATTGTGACAATAGTTCTCCCTCCTCCCCTGCACCTATCACATTTACTGTCCCATCTTCCTTTCTAAGTTGTTATTTCTAGTCCACCTTTGTCAAGTCATTCTATCAAACATATCACATTTACACCTATACTAAATATCGACAGGTTCTGAGTGAGGGGCTATCCAAGAAGGATGTGAGCTTTGTGCATGGATTTTGGGGTGCTTTATTTTGCCCCCTCTTGGATTGTCAGGTGACAGGACAAACACATGTGTTGTGGAAAACTGAGATGAGCCTGTCCCTCCAAAGCTCCAGGTAACATAAAGGGGCTATCACGTTGGTATCAGACTGCAGCAAATGACTCATTTGTGAAATGTGATATCTACCTTTTTTGAGTCATGAGGACCAAATGGAACTACCTGGCATAGAGTGTGTGCTTAGTAAACTCAGAATCCAAAACATAAGAAAAAAATTTTCCCCAGATATAGAAATAAATTAGAGTTGCCGACTTCTGACATTCTTTTGATAAATAGCTTCAAGAACATAATGTCCTGGAGGATCGACCCACTTTTTCTTCCCATTCCAAGTCATTAAAATGGTTCCCCTCCCCTGCCCCACGAAAGGCATCTTCCAAGACCTCTCTAAGCATTCTTCTCTTCCTTTTTAAGGAGAGCTGTTTCTCATGTTTTATCACCCTTCACCTGTTACCTCGTCTTTTGATCCTCAAAGGTTGGTAGCAGTCCAGGGCCATTATGTGCCTGAGCGCAGCATGTGAAATTTTATATACATAATCATCGATGATTAACTTTTGGTTAAGGAGACTGTCAAAATGCTTCTTTTAATAAATATTACCTCAGAGCTCCTGAGGGGGAAGAGGGCCTTGGAAAGTTGGATCTTAGCTCTGAAGAGACTGAGCTTTCCCAGGAGAAGGGTAATTTCTTTTACCTTATCTTTTCCTCCATCTGTTCTTTACAGACAATCTTTACTGGCCTGTGGCCACAGCCTCCTGATATTTTGTTGTACCTCATTCTGTGCTAATTTCATTCTGGTCTGTTCCAAAGTTGCTTTGCTGATCAGTTTTTGGGATCTTAGGATAACTTTCACTGAGTCTGAGCTGATGTGTTCTGGTAGAGTAGCCAAGAGATGAGAGATGTTAAAAGTGTTTAAAACTTTTTGTGTTTATTTTTTATTAGTGTTGCATGGTAAAGAACTTAACCTTACCCAACAAAAAGATGTCTGGTCTTTGCCCTCTGGCTTCTGGCCTTAATGTCTAAGCCCTTGGAATGTCATCCTGATAGCAGTATTTTTGTGCCACACCAATAACATGATTTAGGTGGGGGCTTTGAGCTCAGCACCCTGAGGGACTGGAAAGTGGTGTCAGCTACACGAGGAAAGTGGATAATGCCTATGTACTGGAGACCCAGTGACCATGACCATAACCATAACTATGAGTATAATAGCTTTCAATGAGTTCTTTGAGTCCTTCTAGCAAATTATCAAAGCTGAGGATGGTTTCGCGAATCCCCTAAACTTGGAGTTAGTGTCAGAAGTGAGGATGTTCTCTTGTGGGGACTTTTCCGTCCATTTTCTCAATGGGCCCTAATTCTCATATACGTGCTCATAAAAAGGATTCTGAGTTAATGGAGGTAGGAAGTGTCTTTAACAACTGCTTCAATGTTAATTTTCTCATGATACCTGTTTGCTACTGCCATTTCTGGAGAGCAAATGTGAGAATCAAACTAGAGGAAATGAGTTGACTACAGGCCCAAGAATCTTTACGTCCAAAGTTAACTTGGTCATCAAGAATCAGACAGGAAGGACTGGAGTCAACTGGCACAGAATTAACAAAATATAAAGATTGAACTTGATTTTGGCTTTTAAGTCAGACTACAGGGCTTGATGGTCTTCAGGCTGTACCAGACAGGAAGCCTGGTATCACATCCACCACCAGTTCAGACTCCCTGTCTCCTCTTAAGTAAAAAGACCCTGACCTGGGGACATGGGTGGAGTCACTCTGAACCAACAGGGCCAAAACCCAGACCTGGCCAAGCAATGCTGTCAGGAAGCAGGGATAAGGTAATGCCTCTCTCAGGGGCAGGGAGTTAACACTAAGACTACTACAATTCTTTCCAGATGGTTCTGATCCAGAGACCAAGGTCCACAGTCAGAGATTAGGAGGAAGCCATAGTCAGAGATTAGGAGGAAGCCACAAACAGGGATCCATACTCAAGCAACCACTGAGGGCAGGTGTCTGGATGGTGGCTTTAAACTGGGCAACTCGAAGGGCTCTCTCTGCCTGTCACTGCACCTCAGAGATTATCTCCATTCTCTCAATGTTCACTTGGATGCAGATGGCTCCCAAATCCACAGCTGGACTCCAAATTTCCAAATGCCTATTAGAAACCTCCTCCTGGAAGTCTTTATCTCACCCCCCCCAAAAAATCTCGACACATTAAAAAATGGAATTCAACATTCCTTCAGTTCCCTTCACCAATCCACCATCTCCATGAGTGCCGATTATTCTCCTGGTCAGCAGATTCCTACCTCCCCACGTTCCTTACACACACTGCACTGAGCCCCGCATTTCACTCTTCCAAATACACTTACCTTTGGCCTCTGCTCTTCATTTCCACTGCCAGCACCTGAGTCAAGGCCCTCTTGGCCTCTAACTGAAATAGTGCAAGTCTTTAAGGAACCTCTTGAGCTGCAGTAGCTAGAATAGTTACCATGAAAGAGCACCTGCTGTATGCCTGCGACTGTGCTAAAGGTTGGTTTGAAAGAGTTCACTGAAATCCCAACAACTTTAGTAAGATCATCCCCATTTTACAAATGAAGAAACTGAAACTCTCTAAGGTTGAGTGATTTGCCCACGTCACAAAGATAGTAAGGACTATGTGACTTGTGAACTAGACCATCTTTCACAGGATGAGAGAACTGGAATAAGGACTGGAAATAGGGGATACCTATGAAATGTGGGTGTCGAAGGGCCATTTAAGGAGATAAATCAGGACATAGGTGCTGGGCAGTAGTACAAGACTAGCGCTTCCAGCCTAGGCAAATGATCAGCAACTCGGGGACCTATAGGGTTGGAAGAAGGCGGTAAAGCCAGGAAGCAAGCCAGAGAGGGGGCAGACAGAAGCTGGGGGACAGAAGCTGGCCCAGGTGATAAGGGAGGGAGCTGGATGCTATCTGACATTGGCTATCTGTGAAGACACTGGGAGTAGGAAGCTTGCCGATCTTGGCAAGAGCCACTCACTTGGGCTCCCAGTCCAGGCCGGGCATGAATGTCTGCAAATACTGCTGAGAACTGTTTTCATGAGGCCGGTCAAGGCTCAGGGGCTCCTGGGCCCCAGGACAGGAGTGCAGACTGGTGTGGGCCAGCAAGTTCTCACTCCAGAGGCTCAGATACAGGGAGTAGGCAAAGATGACAGGAGGACTTGGGAGCCACAAGGACATAGCCACAGGCAAGAGCCAGCAGGATGCTGGACAATGAGCAGTAGGGTAAGAGGACAAGATCCCCAGTCCTGAAGGTCCCGTCTCTAGAGTCACATCCTTTTAACCTCACCCCCAGTGTTATCGAATTCCTGCCTATTGTCTACTCTTAATCAGTATGGGGATTTCCCTCCTCGACTCAAACCCAGCTACTCCCTTCCACCCAAACTTCCCTAATGTACAATCCTAAATTTATCTCCAGTGAATGGGATTCAATTTCTCAGGTAAATTTCCAAACTTCTCAAGGTCACAGAGCAATTTGGAACTAAAAAGGCTTGGAAACTATCTTGCTCAAGTCCCTCATACTTCATGTATACTTCAAAGATGTGACCTACCCACGGTCAGAAAGCTCGGTTGTGGACTAGAGGCTCACACCTGACTCTTTCATTGCAACAAATATCTTTTGTCCTCATCTAATGCACCCAGAATTACTCCTCCTTTTCCTCCTTTCTCCCCACTACTCATCACAATTCCCAGTGACTCATTTAGTGCCTGGCACAGAGATGATGCTAAATGAATTTCTGAATGAATGATTTGAATTCAGTGGTCTCAATTTACCAGGAGGAAAATAATCTAAGATTAATTTACGGTAAGGTGTGAATGGCTGATAGCTATCCCCTAATTCTTCAGAGCAGTTGCATTTTAAAACATAGTTTTCCACCCACATTAGGTGTTAGAAATTTATAAGATATAGAATTGTTTGGGAACTAGAGAGAGCCTCCTAAAGTGCCTCAAATCACTGCACAGTACGATAGTGAAAACCTACAGACGGTAGAGTAGCATTTGCATTCTGTAAGTGCCACACTGGGACCACCAGGGGGAGCTCCAGGCTCCGTCTCCTTTCATTCACCACTCTCATTCACCACCAGAGGAAGGGCCAGTCCATTGATACGGGTCATTCTATTGGGCTGTTGGGCTGTGGGATGGTTTTTCCTTTTAACTACTGTTTGAGATTTTCTCTTCTCCAAATGCCTTCTAGCTTAGGATCTGGATCTTCCCAATTAGGCCTGATGAGCCTGGATTAGACTTGTTTTAGGAAATAATTATTTTGCCTTCACTCCTTGGCACCCCTTTCCTGGAGATGGCAAACCACAGTGGAGCAAGTCAGATGTGGATTCAGAAATCTACTGGGTTCAGGAATCTAGGGCTACTTTTGACTTGTAGTGCTGGAGGTCACTCATGCACTTCCTGAGCCAACAGAGAAAGAAGCCTCCACATGGATCAATATGACTAGAATGGGGCCTGTGCTCAAACCCCACCTGGCCTCATCCTTGGGCATCTGCCTTGGCATCTGTTACTGGTAGCTGGGACAGGAAGAAGGCCAGTTCCCACGATGCTGGGCACTGACCATGTCCCTCCTACATAATTCCACCATACACAACACACTGTTCCCCCCACTGTATCAGAGTTTTCATGCCACACTTCCTATCCTCTTTGGTCCCAAGGGAGTGGTCATCACCCCAATTCCTTTCTCCGTTTATTTCCTTCCTTCAAGAAAGAAAACTCCCATCCCCTAGAGCAGTAGTTCTCATATGTGGTCCTTGGACCAGCAGCATCAGCACGGCCTGGGAACCTGTCAGAAACGCAAAACCTCAGACCCTACACCAGGCCCACAAATGGGAATCATAAATTCTAAAGCTCTGGCCTGGGCCCAAGAACTGGTCTTTTTACTCCAGGTGATTGTGGTGCAGCTCAAGCGTGAGAACCACTCACCACCCCACAGAGTGAAGAGGGGCTGCCCCACCCTGCACTGATTGTGCCTGTGGAACCTCACAGTCAGTGTCTCCCAACTCCCAGGACACCTAGGCTGTGGCATGAGCCCTCTCCAGAGAGCCCAAAATCATCACAATCAAAACCGTCTAATAGCTCATTCTGTGCCACCAGATGTGGTGCAAATCATTTTACATATTTCATCCTCACAATGATGCCACAAGGCAGGTGCAGTCATCGACCCCATTGTACAAACGAGATCACTAGGGTTGAGAGTAAATATCTCGTCCAAGGTTGCACAGCCAACAGGACTCGAACACAGATCTATCGGGTTCCAAAGTCACAGGCCTAAACCTCAACGCCATGCTCTAGACACCCAGGCTTCCTGAGTGATGGGGCAGGGTGGGGAGGTGGGCTTCAGACCAGCTTCTTTTGTCTCCCTTCACGCCTAGTGCACACTGGCCTCAGAACTGCTCTTTTGATCCCGTCCCCTCAGCGGCCAGGTCACCACCCCAATCCTGAGCCCTGCTGCACCTCTGCTTTCCTGGGAGCCAGGTCAGTCAGCTGCCTACACATCTCAGTCTCCCTCTGGCTTCTTCCCAGCCGCAGTCCTGCCTGGCCAGCCACAGCCAAGCTCTCAGAAGTGGGGATGGGCTTGGAGACACCTAACTGCTAGCCCATGTCACCATTCCCTCCCCATGCCCCTAAGCCATCTCTATCCTCACCAGTGCAGTCTGCAGAGCCACCAGCTCTGTAACAGGGTTTCTGCTCATCTGTTCCAGCAAAAGCTGAAATAAAGTGGTGGTTGCTGCTGTGCCCTTGCCTGAAGCAAGTGAGTACCTGTCAGGTGAGAGCACTGATCACTACCCATCACAGATGGGACAAGGAGCTGACTGTTGCAGGGCCCCCTGGGAGAATCAGGAGGCCGCTGATAAATCTACGCCTATCCCACATGGCTTTGAACACCTGCCCCCAGTCCCACGGGTAGCACACCTGGTTTGCTTTCATGCTGCAGGGTTTCCGGAGGGCTCACGGGGCTACTGCTTGGGGTTTCCTGGTAGGAGGACGATGCCCGGAGAGTCACGGCTCCCTTCCCAGTGCAGACTTTTGTAGGATCCATGTCTGAAAAGAAAAGACCCCAAAGAGAAGAATGAATCCAAGGCTCCCAAAGGATTAAGCAACAGTCAGATAGCAACTTGTTATAGCTGGGGAATGAGATGAACCTGGTGACAGCCACGCAGAGTCTTGTGTTCAATGAAAATTAATTGGTGGATGGCGCAGAGGGATGAATCACATTTTCAGAGTATTACCACGCACCATGAGGTTAGGTGAAAATGGAGGCAACAATGAGTTCTGAGTAAATGTAAGTTACAGTAGCAGCTGAAAACATTTCAGAATGAGAGCGTGTTGATTCCTTTAATGAAATGAAGTTTAGGTTGGTGACCAGTTAGTAAGGCAGAGTTCAAGAAAGAGTTTATGAAAGATTTCCCGAGCTTCCAGACCATCATTCTTATAATATATCAAGCTGGCAACAGCAAGAATTAGGTGGTTGCTCTGCAGAGAATCCCTGCTCCTTGCAATTGTCCAATGGCAAAAGGAAAAGAACATCAGCAAGTCAAGACCTCTGAAAAGATGAGACAGGGTATGCTGCCTGGGGAGAAAGGTAATGGGTGAGAGAGCCTCGTATGCCAAACTTAGTGAAGAAAACGTGCACCAAAGAAAATGACCAGAAACACTAAATCTCCATGAACAGTGTCCAGGGCACTGCCAGCTGGGCCGTCACTGAGTCCTGACTCTCCTACAGTTGCCAATGGCCTAATAACAGACCCAAGTCATCTTTCAAAATTCCATTGAGAAGGATTTCAAAATAGGCTTCAAAGGAGCTGGATGCTCATCCTCCAGGAAAATCAGTGACGGGAGGTGCAGACCACACAGTCCTAGGAGGCACCTGTGCTAAATGTCGCTTTCTGTACGACTAGGCTGAACTGAACTCCATGGTCATGTTTTTTTTTCAAATTGTTCACAGCACAGCCGGGACCGCTGACCTAAAATTGTCAAGCCTGGGATTATGAGGTAAAGTTGAAGATGGCCACTGGGCCGGATGTGAGCCCAGCCGTCCAACTCATCCCCATTCCTGTGCCAGGGCGGAGAGAAGCAAATCTCTTCTCTCTCCTCTCTCTCCCTCCTCCTTTCCACTCCAGCAGCCCTCTTTCCAACAACTCAGACAGAACACTCATTAGTTGGACAGAAGAGAACAGATTTGCCCCATCAGCACCTCTTCCACTGAAAGCAAAGCACAAAAACACAATGTATGGCAGAGTGGGCAGCGACCTCGGAGAGCATCTGACTTGTCCGACCCTATCAAGAGGATAAATGACTGATGTCACAAAACTATTGGGAAAACTGATTCATGGTCTTTTCAAAAGCAAACTGACAGATGCAGCCTGTCTATAGGTTCCTGGATGCACAGCCAGATCTGCCCAGCTCCTGAAAGCACCGTTGGGATAAAGTGCCACTTAGGCCTCAGGCGTCCTGTTTTGTACATTAGGAAGCTATGAGCCAGAGATGACATTTGAACTGTATCCCTCCTTGGAGAGGAGAAGGAGGAAGTGATCGCAAGTGAAGCTGGGGGTGGGGACGGAGTGCTCTGGGAAATGGCCCGGTGAGCATCACAGAGGTGCATCTAGGTTTGGCATCTAAGGCGGCTGCTCCAAGTTCAGCCCAATTCAGAGAGAAGTTCCCTGTGTGGTAACGTTCATTCTGAGGGACACTGGAGTTTGAAATAAAGTACTGGAAGCTGGAAACCTCTACGGAGAACCTAAGAAGTCTACGTACCTTAGACTCACACCAGGGTAAACTGTCCTTTTACCCTGGGTAAACTGCCTCTGAACTGTCCTTCTCCTGAAGAAGGAAGGAGCTAAGAACCTATCAGTTCATCCACAGACTGGCTGACTCACAGAAGTGTGCACGCACGCACACTCGCATGTGCACACACACTCGCATGTGCACACACACATGAACGCGCGCGCGCGCACACACACACACACACACACACACACGCACTCACGAAGAAAGGAAACCAACTAAGGAAGTGGGAGGGAATGGCTCCTAAACATGCAAGGATTAAGCGTCCAAGTCTCTGTTAGAAGGAAAGAAAGGAAAACCATGCATGATCTGCTAACAATTAAATAAAGGAAACCAACCCAAGGAGAGATACCTGGAGGGAGTACTAGGCCTGAAGAGTTTTTCACTGTCTTCACAGGAATTATTTTAACAGCGGAAATAGAGCGTGCACGTAAAGGGTCGGCAGTTGCTGAAAACACAAAAGGGTGAATGGTGCATCCAGAAAGAACATTTGGGAAACACTCGGGCAGTGGAGGAACTGGGCAGGGACAATAGGAGGAAGTAGCCCACACGGAAAGAACAATAGAAAGAGCAGTTGATGCAGTAATTTAAAATAACCTGCTTTCTCTCTTTAGAGGTCCCAGCCAAGCCAACAGAACCCACCCTCCAACCGTCACCCAAATGCAGTTGGTCAGTTTTCTGTGCCTCCTGCCACACCAGGAACTTGCCAAGCTTTACACAGATGCAGATGGCCTGGCAAATAAAGGAAGGGGAGGGTGATCAGGGTCCAAGGGGTTCCCAGGGAGAATGTTGGGGTGTCTGTGCTGCGGGGGAGGGCTCCGAGGGGGAGAGCTATGGCCCAGGCCCCAGATGAGTAGAAGAAAGAAAGGAACAAGGTCTTGATTCTCCTGGTTCTTTCAGCCATCACAGCTGCTTCCTCAAAGTTTAACTTTTGGGGACCTGTGCCTGTTCTGACAATCACAGCCATCTGACCTTGAGCAAATCAGAACCCCCATCTGTTGGGCAGCAGATGGTCCTGCTTAAACCCACCTTTTCCTGGGCAAGAGGTTGCCAAGTGTCCAAGTGCATGTTCAAGAGTCTGGGCAGCACTCAAGTGCACAGCCCAGGATCCTGACATGCAGCTGAGCTTTAAGAAAACTGAAATGCTGCCTGGGATGTGGCAAGGGCTGTGGTCCTCAAACCCTGGGTGGCCATTCTTATCTGTGCACAGGCTTCTCTGGGGCCCCTGCCTCCCAGATTCTTGAATTTCAATGGTGGGCATATCCCCAAACCCTCCTTCTAACACACCTGCCATGAGGCCTCCCCTCGCCCTGTCACTCTAATGGCAGCGAACTAAGAGATGGGAGTTCGTGTGCTATGGTGCCAGCGTCACTCCAATGGGCAACACCCAGAGGTCCTATGGCCCCAGATCCACGTAATAACTGGGGGGTAGGGCTGTTCAGGAAGCAAGAGGGTCATTGCTGAATCAGCGTCATGCTGGTGGATCTGTCAAAGGGACAGGAGGGAGAGAGGCACCTCAGCAACAGACGGTTCACCTTCCAGTCCTTCGTGCCGCTATTTCATGAAGCATATGGCCGTCAATAACTAAGTCGATAATGACAACACTGCATATATTAAGATACGAACATGCTTTCACAGCAATCCTATCGAAGGGCCACTGGGCAGGGAAGGAGAACAGGCCAGCAGCAAGACACCTGTGCCACAGAGGTGGCCACCCCAAACCAACCAGCCCCCCACTCCCCATCCCTGCTGCTCGCTCTGCCTTCCCTCTCTCTCTTCCTTCTGGCTTTACACTTGGCCTGGTCTCAAAAGGAATATCTGGCCTAAACCAGATGAAAATCACAAAGGCCAAACATGTCAAACTCTCTGAAATTATTCGAGAGATGGCACATTTTGACTTACATGCCCAATGATAGGACTTCTGCCCTCCCTCTTTGATATCTTAAAATTTAGTGGGATGGGCATGGAGAGAATCTCTGGAACCCAGAATCTGAAGCAGGAAAAATACTGCCAATCATTCGATTCTCTCATTCTTTAGATATGGGGACTCATATTCGTAAGACAAAGATGTCTGTCGGAGGCAAAACTGGGACTTACACCCACGTCTCATCTCTCCAACTCAAAAGCGACACGGGGAGCCCTGCTGCCTGTTATTTGGGCAGCCACACTGACATGTTCTGGATGACAGACTACAAGGCAGAAGGGACCTCAAAGATCATCTGATCCATCACTCATTTCATCCTTAAATTTTCTGTCCTGAAAATTTTTTAAACTGAAAATATGAGATGATGTGCATGAAACTAATGCCACTGAAATAATTTATTTCGGCAATTTATTCTCTTGCCTCAGGGGCAGGACTGTGAAGGTGAAATGCTGGGTAAGAGAGATTTCCGTTTGATAAATGCCACATGCACCAGGCATGAGGTATACCTCGGTCTGTGTATTTGATGTTATTTGAAACAGCCTGTGAGCTAGGGACAGTTTTTAGTATGTCACCTCACAGTGGGAAACAGCAGCCTCACACTCATGAGATGTAAGAACGTGTTCATCGTTTTAGAAAGTCAGCGTGGGAAACAGGTCTCCAGTTCACGGCCTGATTGGACTAGCAACCATTCCCACCAGGCAGGTGGTCCAGGCACGACATCCTCTGCTCCTTCTAGAAATACTTTCCATGACCTGTCAGGCTTCCCTTCAAGAGCCTTACCTTTGTCCTGCCCATCGCTGCCAGGTGCCAACCCGTTCACCACAGCTTTAGAAGCACCAACGTCACATTCTGAAAGGAAGAAAGAAAAAAAGCATAAGGCTAGTGATGAGGTCTCCCCAACATTTATTGAGTCCCACCTGGTGTGAGGTGCTGGGGACACACAAGCTTTCTTAAGTCTGGGGATGGGCCCCTTTGGGCGTCGTGGGAGAATTCTAAGAATTGTGTGTGGCTTGAACTAGGAGAGAAGGCAAACACTGTTTGGGAATGAAAATACGTGGTGGGTGATATAAATTCTCCTGCCTTCTGGCTATGACTTTGTTTCCAACGTATTTTAAAAATCTGCTTAATTTCCTCAAAATGGCATCTGCTGCCTGACAAAGCCTTATCTGCTCATTCAAAAGCCAGCTCAAAGGCATCCCTGCATATCCAGAGAGCTGTCACACAGCTGAAACCTCAGGCTTCTTGACAATTTCCTTTACCTCGCCCCACATCCCAGCATCATCAAAATCATGCTGTCCTTCCTGTGAAACATCTCTAGACACTGCCCCCCTCCTTCACATTCCACTGTCCCCAGCTGAGGCTCTTGTGTTATTGTCTCAAAGATGACATGGCTTCCCGACCACTCCCTGCCTCCATTCTGTCCCTTCTCTACTCCAACCACTGTCCTGCATCCTGAGAACACTGCCTAGACCCTTATTTAATCGCACCACTTCCTGGGTTAAAAGGCCCCAGGGCGCAGGACAGATGAAAACCAAACAGTACCATGCAATATGATTTTCAAAAATCCCTCTACTTTAAATATACTGTATTTTACCTGTATTGAAAATAAAAATATTGGGGTTTAGTCTAGGAATTCAATCGTTTATCGATATTATCATTTCCATGAGAAAAAAATGTATTCCAAGTTCCCCAAAATGTACAAATGACTCATTCAGTATATAATTTCTTAGTAAGTGGGATGACCTATATCTTGGCAGACCTGGTCATATTTAAATAAACAAACTGACCTTCTTGATAATTAAAAGCAAAGAAACAAGGCCCAGTATCCAGCAGCTACCTAGGGGACAAAGCCTGAGCAACTCACCCTGGACTGGAGGCTCTTCAGGCGCTGGTCCCGGCCCTATTCCAGCCGTGCTGCCTTCCCCAAACCTGCCATGCCCGCCACCTCACAACCCCTGAGCATGTCAGATACTTTCAGACCTTTCGGCCTCGTTCCTCCGAGGCTCTGGCAGAGAATCCCTTCTCCCTTTTTCTTACCTTGGGAAAATACTACTCATCCTCGAGACTCGCCTGGAATGTCACCTCCTCTGTGTCAGCAGTCACCTTTCTGAGTTCCGCTCAGCTGCAGACACTGAGACCCTCGCTGCCCACCTGCAGCCTAAGTCCCACCCAGTTCCCCATCCCAGAACTGCAGAGGCAGGAGGGAGAAGACAAGTGGGAAGGTAGGTGGGCACACCCTGCCACCTGGGGACAAGTGACTACTGTGCATGGAGCGATCCCCCGCCCGCCCTGCCCCCCAGCCTCGTCCCCAACAGCAAAGACCCAATCAAGCCACAAATATAATCATAAGAACTGTTTTTTAAAACATCTATTTGCCTGGATCTAAGGATCCATGCTAAGCATTCCACAATTAGCATCTCATTTTGTCTTTAAGACACAGGGCCCTGGAGCTAGGTGTTAGAAACTGCTGTTTTATAGATAAGAAATTTGGGGCCCAGAGAGGATGCCGGGCCTTCAGATCACTAAGCTGGGATTTGAACTCAGGTTTGCTCCATCCATAGCTCATCTTCTTCATCCCCAACTGGGAGAA
>NW_006494611.1:12883486-12890410 GCF_000325575.1 Pteropus alecto | reverse complement strand
TATTGCATAGAATATAGAACATATCTGGTATACATGCGTATATGTATATATACACACATATATATATGGGTATATATATATGTGTGTATGTATATGTGTATATATGTATATATATACATATACCCATATATATGTGTGTATATATACATATACGTATGTATACCAGATATGTTCTATATTCTATGCAATATATCTGGTGGATATATATATATTCTATTTCCCCAGATGCTGGGACCGAAGCCCTGGCCCAAACCCCAGTAGTTTATTTGGCTGAGACGAGGCCATCCTACCAAGGTACTTAACAATCAGCTTCCCTGGCAAACTACCCTGACAGGCCAGCCTGGATGCTCCCGGATGCAGACATGAGCAAGGCCACCTCCCCTCCCCGCCAGCAGTCCGGACCTTGTGACACTGACCCCATAGGTTCTGTCCTGTTCACTGCCCTCGATCCACCTACAGATAAAAGCTAATTCTCCCAGGTGCCAAAGTCTCCCTTGTACCTACATTTCTGGGATAGATGGAGCAGGGTGTTGGTAACAAGGCCAGAAATCCAGGTAACAGAAACTTCACAGGTTCCGTCACCCCATCTGCTCTTTGACTGTCCCTTCCCCATGCACCTGCCCTAATTCCTCTTGGCTGTCACCTTCCTAGGACTGTAGGCTTTGCTTTGGGTGTCCCCAAGGCAGCATCTGTGCGGCCTCTGAGCTTCCATCAACCCCAGCCCCATGTCTTTCCTTCCCTTTCTTTTTTCCTTTTAATGAATAGAGCTCAGCTTGAAGAAATTTTGAAAAAGAATTCCATCCCCTCAGACTCAAATCTCTGCAGCACAGTGAGCACCTGGGTCTGCCTCGGCTCCATTACACACTAGCCAGGTGATCCCAGAAAATTATTAATCCCTCAGGGCCTCAGTTTCCCCATCTACAGAATGGAAGTGGTAAACCATGCCCACCTTTGTGGGTTTGGCAGGAGAATGGAATGAGATAATGCAGGTAAAGCACTTCCTTCAGTGATTGGCAGCCGAGTCTCAACTTGGAATAAAAAGAATGCATCACTTTCATGCTGCTCTTTCAACCAAAGGTTAAAACAAATGTTCTCTACATAGCCGCTTTCTTTCTAATGATCATTTTTAATAGTGGCATAATATTCCACCAAGTAAATACATAAAATGAACCTACTCATTCCCCACCTTCATGTGGATGACGTCTTTGTTTCCTTCAAATTAAGACAGAAATTCCCAAGAGTGAGATCATCAGGTCAAAGGGCTCAGATTTTTTGGATCCTTGGTATGAAATGCCTCCTGCTAGCACCATACCCGAGAGAGAGGACCTGGGGAGAAGTCTCACAGGCGTTTCCACATCCTCACCCTCCTGCCTAAGGGCCCTCCCTTCCTACTTCCTCTGCCCTTATTCATGCCACTAGGAGTGGCAAAGTAAAAAAAAAAAAAGAAAGAAAAAAAGAAGAAAAGCCCTGGTCTGTTTGAAGTGACGACAACAACAAAAAAGTCAAAACGAAAACAAAAAAAATGAGTTACAAAGGAGTTACTGGCAATAAAGTTACTGAGTCCACTTGGAAAGGAAAAGGTGTGTAGCTTCTTCATACGCAGCAAATGAGCTCAAGGAATCAGGACTAAGCCAAAGCCCTCTCCTCACGAGGAGGAAGCTGGAGCTGTTAACCCATGGGTGGAACACCAGCCAGGCCATAGTACTCAGGACTCTAGAGGCGCTGCCTCAGTTAATCCTCACACAATCCCAATGAGTTGGTGCTCTCAGGATGTCCATTTTACACGGGAGAATGCAGAGGAGGGTCCACCACGCGTCCAAGGCCACACAAGTGGTACGTGCGGAAGCCAGGTGTGGCCCTGATCTGTTCCACCCGGAGGCCCCCTCGATCCTCAGCACACACTGTCCCACACAGTTTAGGACCTGGCTAAAGGGGCGCTGTACGTAAATAAATAGAAAGGCTTGTTTTTAATCTACAGAAGCCTCTGATAACACTCTGGAGATAACGCAAGATTAGAAGACCCTTGAATGAGCTATCCTCTTGGTCATTCCCCTCACTCCCACAGCCTACAGGTCTCCAGGGGGCTCCAGAACAGGCTCAGTAGCCAAGATGGGCCTTAATATCCAGATGGAAACCTCTCTGCCTCAGATTGTGGGCTGGAAAGCTGACAGCTCTTGGCTGCACAATGAAAAGAGACTTGTTCCCTTTTCAGTCTTCCTTAATCTATGTTTTCCACCCTGGCTCTAAACTAAAAATGCTCAGAACTGGTCATCTGTTTAGGTCTTGATTTTTACTACCAAAGGATGAGCAAGCTGCTCTGCCAGCCTAGATGAAGGAAGTATTAGATTAGCTCACACCCTGGGGCCATTATGGTCAATCTGTTTACTTTAGCTGCAGTCACACAGATTAAAAAATGCCACTGAGGCATATGTCAAAATTTATCAAATAGTATACATAAAATATCCGCAGTTTACTTTATGCCAATTTTCTCTCTATAAAGTTGTTTAAAAAAAAAAAGAAGGAACAGAAGCTATTATAAAGATTAGGACAAGGTACATGTGAAGCGTATAGCAGAGTTCTTGTCACACAGTAGATGATAAATCATTAATAATGAAGGTGAAAGTGATGATGATGATTAATGACAAAACCCTGGTGCTTACCCAAGTCTCCAAAAAAAAAAAAAAAAAAAAAATGCAGTTGGGGCTTTCAGAGTAAGAGGGAAATCTGGGTAAACTGCCCAGTTCTGTAGATTTTTCCAGAAAAGAAAGGGTTCAAAATAACTTACCAGAGCTCATGGTGGTGACAGGACAAGTCTTCTGCAACTGGGGCTCTGAAATGCTCTGCAGAAAAACAAACACCACACAATGGAATGGATGAATGGCAGGTTCAAGACAGATCCCCACGGTTTACATTAAAAATGCAAACAACATGTATAATACTTGATAAAACAGAGCCACACCAAGAGTTGCTTGGCCAGGCTTCTGGTTCTAAGTCAGCTACATACTAACATGACCTTGGGCACACCACTCGACCTGCTTGGCCTTTAGTCACCCATACCTGGTTTCGAGAATGTCAAAGATCTCTTCCAGTCCTGATAGTCTGTTAAATACCTCGAGTTACATGAGTGCACATGGGTTAAGGACAGGGTGAAGGAAAGAACCAAATTTTAGGAGAAAGGTAAAATTACAATTCAAACTGATTATCAAAGGTTAACAATAATAATGACAACAGCAGTAGCAACAAATGCAGTTTATTATAAACAGAGAAATGTTCTAGATGCTTTAAATATACTAATTCATTCGCTCCTCACAACAACCCTACAAGGTAAGCACTAAAATTGTATTAGTTTACACAGATGAGGAAACTGAGACACAGAGAGGTGAATAGCTTGCCTGCCTACGTGGCAGAGTGGGTAGTGGAACCCAGACAGCCTTACTCGAAGGCCCAGGCACTTAGGCACTGCACTTACTCACTGCTGACATTCAAACGGATATTAATTTAGTATGGTCTCATCCCAAGTCCCAAGTAACTACTCATCCACTTTCTGTCATTACGGTTTCACCTTTTCTTGAATTTTATATAAGTGGTATCGAAGTTTATGTATGTAATCTGTACCTGGCTTCTCTCACTTAGCATAACACAATTTCACATTTGGCCATATACGTGTGGGTCTATTTCTGGACTTTATTCTGTTCCACTGATCTGCCTTTATCCAATAACTCGTTGTTTTGATTACTATAACTTTATAGTAAGTCTTGAAATTAGGTAGTGTGAGTCTTCCAACTTCATTCTTTTTCAAAATAATTTTGGCTCTTCTAAGTCCTTTGTGTTTTCATATAAAGTTTAGAATCATCTTGTCAATGTCTACCAAAAACAAAAAAAGCCCACCGGGACTTTGACTGTGATTTTGTTGAATCTATAGATTAATCTGGGTACGGTTAACACTTGAACAATATTGAAGTTTCCAAATCAGGAGAATGGTCAAGCTCTCCCTTTATGCAGGTCTTTAATTTCTCTCAGCAATTTTTTGTAGTTTTTCAAAGTACAGGTCTTACATATATTTTGAACAGCAAAGTCTCGCTGAACATCGGAAGGACAATCTGAAAAGCAAGTCTTCAGGCTATGTGGAACCTGGCTATTTAAATTATGGTCCACAGACTAGCAGCAGTGGCATCAGCTGGGAGCTTATTAAAAATGCAGAAACTCAGACTTGACCCTACACTAACTGAACCGGAATCTGCATTTTAATAAGATTCCCAGCTGGTCCGTATGCACTTTAAAGTGTGAGAAGCAATAGTGTAGAGGAAACCGACTCCCTGGTTCATGAATTCTGTAACAAGAAGGTCAAGGTATGGTCTGAGGGTCTGCACAGGAGACATGCTTTAGTTTCCTTTTTAACACTGGCTCTTGTTTCCTTTCTAGGCAGCTGCCTTGCTCACTGTCCTTGGAACTGACTGAGTAGAATGCTCAGGGCAACAAGGAAATCGGTCTAAATCCTATGCAGCCCAAATCGGCAGTTACTTTGCCTCTGTCACTGTCAAATACACCTGAGACTATCCGTGACCTTCAACGGCCCCTTCAGATCACTCTCTAAGCGGCAGAAACATTTGTTCTCTCAGTCAAGGAACAAAACCTGCTGTGTTCTGTATGCCCCGATGGTTTCCAGTCCTGGTTTTTATGATACCTCAGTTTGCTTCCCAGGACCAAAATGGCTGTTGTGATATCATCCATTTTTATTTTAAAAATAATTTTAGTAAGCAATTTTATTATGCTAAGGTGTTATTTATTCAACTTTTAAAGCATGACTGAAGAAATATTGATTCAACCATGCAGCTATTTTAACAAGAAGCCCTTCTATTCCTTTACAGTCCTTTCTACCTTTATCTATCTGCATAAATAGAATTTACACCATTGTAAACACAATGTCTCGACAGCTTTGTGTCCTAATTTTTAAATTAAGTATTCTATAAATATTTTCCTGGATTTTCAGTCATTATATCCATCATTTTAATGGCTATATAATATTTCATAGTAAAAGGCTCCATATTCATTTACCAATTCCCTCTGTATAGTTTCGTTTAATTCATCTTAGTTTTAAGAATAAGTACATAGCACAACGACATTCTTAGGCAGGGGAACAGATGAATGGAAATGACTTATGAACCAAACACAAAGGATGCCTCAACTCACATGATGAACAATCACTGTCATATGCAGCCCTACGCACCTTTGATATTTCTCAATATAGACATTAGTAATTTCTAAGTATCAGCTCCACTCTCGCTTACAAACTGATCTAAAGTACACATGGTCAGGGATAATATCCAAAATACTAACCATCACTTTGCCACAAACGTCAACCAACCACAGTAGATGCCAGTTGTAGCACTCTTTGGGGGCCCCTGTGCCAGGTGTTAACCATTTAGTGATCAGATTGTAAGAAGATGGAAGGAGAATGGGCCCAGGGTGGTAGGACACTATTTCGATATTTTAAGAACCAGTATGACAGTAGTAGGTGACAATGACAATATATAGGTATCAGCTCTGCAAATGAAGACTTTTGGGGTAGTACGTTCCGCTGCATGCTCCCACTTGGTGATTGATTGAATCTGCAGCAGGTGACACAAAGACATAGTGAGCAGTTTAAAATAAAAACTGCAGCAAGAATGGCAGTGGCAGCTGTGCCAAGGATGGCGCCCAGTGTCCAGTCCTCACCAGTGGTGGCAACAGTAGCGACATCCAATCCAGACTATCCCAAGGCCTGATTTTGGCTCTGATTCCAGCCAACTCAGCCTCCTTGAATGCCTGCCCCTGTTCTGAGCGCCGTTCTCCAGCCTCCCATCAACTCTGAACTGCCTAACATCTTGCCAATAAATCCCTTTTCAGTTTGAGTTAACTAGAGGTGGTTTCTGGTCATTTGCAGCCCAAGAACCTTGACCAGCACAGATGAGGGGGAAGACAGTGTCCCAAAGGTTTCACTGGGCGAGGAGAATCTTCATTCCTCTTTACTACAGCAAGGCCAGCCAGATGTGAATCCCACGTGTCTTAGCAAATGGTTCTGTCTCTACAACCGGCAACGCGCAGAGTCAGGGCAGCGAGGATATGTCCAGGAAGCTGCCCTGAGCCTAACCAGAAAAAATGCCGAGAGCTTTGAAAGTCAAAATCCAGTCTCTGCAGTTTATTTGGAGACAGTACAAGCTATTACAATTGTATGTTAAACATGAGAGTTTATTTTACGTAAAAACCTCTGACGCTTAATATTTATTTTAAAACTAATCTGTAAAGAGCTTGATTTGATTGAGAACATGATGGCACCTCTTTGGAATTTCTTCACGTGTCCCCTCCAAAGGAGGCAGGCACCTCTGGGTAAAAGCCAAAAAGATGAACAGTGCCATCTAGTGGCAAGACTGGACATGCTCTCCCCCAGTAGGTTGCAGGAACCTACCCAGTGTCACAGCTTGGGTGGGCCAGTGAGGGTCAGGCCACCCATTCCAGCCCTTGGGCTGTCGGACCTACCATACTTGGTCAAAGCACTACAGCATCAACACAGACATTCCACTAGAGGAACAAGATGTGAAGTAGCCAGACTTGTTAAGAACGCATCTGGATAATTAACAGTTCTGCGTGATCCCTCCCTAATTCCATGACCCTATAATTCTGAGATGACACAGAGTGAAAAATCACTAAAAGGCAAAAGTTATACTCCTTCTTCCAGCTGAAACAGAATCCAATAACTAAATATGGGTTGTTTGTTGGAGACGGAAAGAAGGTCCTTACATGGATGGTTCAGGGATATATGACTAGAGAAGAACTGAGTTTATAAAAATGAATTCAAGGTCCAGCAAAGGTTCTTGGAAGAGAATGAGCCTCTGGTTGACCTCTCAACACAGCGGGCTCTAGCTCCTCCTATGCACTATGGTGTTT
>NW_006494611.1:12848051-12883299 GCF_000325575.1 Pteropus alecto | reverse complement strand
ACAGGAGACACACACACACACACACACACACGCACGCACGCGCACACACATGCACACACGCGCGCGCACACACATACACACACACACATACAAGGTTAAGCTTCTGGAGCGGAGACATGTGTCATCCTTAGGACCAAGCATACAGTGGGTGCTCAATCGAGAACTTTGCCCTTGTTTCTGTTCAGGCTTCAGAACCTAACTTTGGAGTCCTATCTTCAAGATAACCAGACACTCTTTAACAACACTGTAGCTGCTTTAAAGGAAGCTAGCTCCCCACTCTGACCAAACCACTCTGACCAAACCCTGGTTATACTCTAGCTTGAAATCCAATCTGGGACTTGATATATTTGCTGCCACTTCCAATGGCTTGAAAAGAATAGAGACAGCTCACAAAGCATTATTGCTTTAAACTTCACTGCTCTACCAGCAAAGCCATGGTTCTCCAATTTTTCTACAGCTCATCCCCTACTCGATCTCTATAAATGTCATTTCTCTTCAAATGCACTCTTTACATTATTGGAGAGAGTGCAGAAGGCTCTTCAGAAAGCCAGAAAGAATAAACACTAAGTCACTAACACTTCCTTTCAAGGGGAGGAAGTTAGGATAAACTTGACCCTGACATCAACTTCAGTCTGGAATCCCAAGACAAGGCCAGGGGCTCAGAACACAAGCACAAGATTTCTGTGAAAAAAACCTGATACTTCTAGAGAGGAAGCGATAGGAAAATACATCAGAAAGGCCATCCCCCACATCCTCCCATTTCCTCCTGGAGTCCCTCCAACATGGTTTCCGTTCTAACCAATTATCTAAAATGGCCTTCAGAAAGGTTTCCAGTGCAGACACATGGCCAACCCCAATGAATTCTGCACTGATCAGGCCCCCACTGACCTTTCCACCAAATTTTAAGACAGTTAACTCCTTCCTCTTCCTACAAACACTTACTGGTCCTGATTATTAAACATCACTGTGGACTGGTTTACTCTGGGCCATGAGGATCCTTCTAGAAAAAGGCCTCTGGGTTCTTCTAGGAGTATAAGAGCTAGAGGGCCCTGAGCTGGTCCTCATTCTTTTCCAAGGACACACTCAACCCCTTGGCGATTTCATCTGGAATATTAAAACCAAAAGGATCCATGCAGGTTATGCAGTCCATTTTCACGGTTTTCCACTTGTATTGGCAGGAGTTCCACGGGTCCTCTCGGGCCACGGTTCAGGCTCCCACCCACTCCCCACCTTTCACTTCATCCAGGGCAGCTGTACTTTTACCAGTTTTATTCACTTATACTTCCTGAGCTTTCCTTGGATAAATGGAATCTGTAGCTACGAAAAAAGGAGAGGGTTGTAAACCAGAAATCTAATCTATCCCTTATTATTTGGGTGCAAAAACAGAGTCAGAAAAAGTTTCCCTTTGTCTTACTTTATACGCCTTCAATTAAGCCCACTTTCCCTCCTATCTCTCTTCTACTTCCTCAGGGCACCTCTGGCCTTTGGCCTCTTGGCAACAGATAAAGAATCCCAGATGAGTATCAGCCCTCCACAGCCCACAGACTGGACAGTATCATTTCTCCCTTTAGAACCTTTGGATACTGCCCCATTATTCACTGAACAATACAGAGTCCTGATGCAGCTACCAGGACCGGCAGAACCCATTACTCACCTCTCCCGCTTTGCCTTCCTGGTCTCCGCTCCTCCACTCAGGCCTCATACACGAAGCACCCTAGACAGTAAGCACTTTTTGGCAGGGCAAGGCCTTGCTTATCTCTGTATCCTAACATTTAGTAAGGTGCCTAGTACAGAGTAAGCACCCAATTAATACCGGTGCGGTGAATATCTGTCCTTCACACATGTCTGAGCTTACCAGTGTCTCTTCTTCCCCTTGCCACCCGCCTCCACCCAACACCTGATAAGTTGCGTAGCCTTGTCAACTCTTCCATCTTCATGACTCATGCATCCCGGCCACCTCTGCTTTTCCATCTGCACACTCACCATTTTATTCCATCATCTCATTCCTAGACAATTACAATAGTCTAATAAGGCTCAGAATTACCCTAAATAGCCCATGTACTGCCACATTCTGACTTCAGTGGTGAAAGAGTTCCTGGTTAAATTTTAGTGGGGTGGGGGGTAGTCTATGGATCCCCTATAAGTTCAGACAGTCTGTCTTGGAAGTATAGGGCAAAAGGAAAAGAGACGGTGAAGCTCCTAGGGAAGAATAATGTTATCTAAAAACACAGAACCAATGATGCCTTTCAAACAGCACTTCTTTAGCACCCAGGACAGTACTTGGCCCAGAGGACACCAACATGAATCAGACATGGCTGCTGTCTTTAAAACTATCTCAGAGTTGTAAGGTGACAGACATATCCCATTTAAACATAATATGATGGGTGCGCACCCCTTCTGCTAGCAATCTGCCCTAAGCGCTATGGGAGCACAGAAAGAAAAGGAATAAATTCTGCATGGGAGAGATAATCCAAGAATGAAAAAAACACTAAAATTTTTAAATGTTCAATGATATACCTTCTAAAATCACCTCAAATGTCACACTTTGGGAAACACAGTCTAAAATTTCAAGTCCAAATTCTTTAACATACCAGAAGGCCTTGTAAGATGAGGTTCCAGTTACTTTTCCGGTCTCACCTCCCCCGTATACTCAATAAGCCCTAAACTCCATGCGTTCCATATTTGTCCTTTCTACTGAATCCTGACAAGATTTCCCATTTCCACATCTTTAATCTCATTGTTACTTCCTACTGATGCCCTTTCCCTCACCTCCCTTAACTTTAAGGCCAATCCCAGTGGCCAGATCTGCTTGCCCCACAAAAACTGAAGGTTTTTCTTTTGATGTGATTTGGTTTTTAATCCCTATTAAAAGTCATGATGATAAGAAACTCATTTTAATAAGACCTATTTAATAAGATCATAGAATTCAGAAATCCTATACCCCAGTTCCCTCTAAAATCATCACTGTCCCATCCCAGGTCAGATTCAGAGGTAGAAAGTTAACTACCAATAAATCTGCAATCATTCACTTTTTATACTTAAATGGAGCCTTCAAATCAACATACAAAGTTGATTCTGCCAAGAAAATTGCCAGCAACCAAAATACAGGCAAAATAGCTTCGAGTCTTATAAATGCAGTATAATTTACATTTCGGACAATAGAATTTCAATAGAATTTAGGCCTTGTAATCATATATTATTTATGTATTAAAATATATGGTTTGCGGCAAACGTAACAGAGGGTTAATATCTTTACAGTGTACTCATACGTATTGCCAAGAAAAAATGTAAATGGCATGAAGAAATAATTCCCAGAAGAAAAAAAATGTAAACAATAAACAGATCTGTGAGAAAATGTTCATATAACCTGATTAGTTTTTTTTTTTTAAAGATTCAGATAATGACTAACCATTTTTTCTACTTGTTAAATTAGTCTACAAATCTAAAAATGCTAATACTCAATGCGGACAAGTGCAAGGACGCCGACATCTCCCTCTACAGGCAGTGATACTGTACATTGTTCCCTCTGTTTTCAGCATAACATATCAAAAGCTATGCACTTCATACCCTTTGTGCTTTAGGGGAATCTAACCTGAAGAAAGAACCCCAAATGAAAATAAAACTATATAGAGATGTCATTTATAACACCTTTATTAATAATAATGAAAACCTAGAAACATTCCGGTATTCAACAACAGAGGGCCAATTAAATTACATGGCCACATACCCCCTGGGTGGACAGTTACTAAAATAACTGTCACATAGACCACACAACATGGGAAAAGACTTCTTATCATAAGATTAGGTGAATAAAGCAGGGTGTAGGTCTGTGTGACACCTGTGATTACAATTCTGTAAAGAACAAAACACGTGCATATATCTGAAAGGAAACATGCCCAAATTCTAGTACTACTGTGGTCGTGTGGAATAGGAGGTAATTTGATTTCATTTCTATTTTCCAAACTGTTTATAATGTAGTTATAATATATTTCTTTTTTTAATGAATGCTAATTTTTTTTTACCTCATACCTGGCATTTGATATGTAATTGTGTAATCTTCAGAAATTTCAAGAGAAAACCCCAGGAGACAAACAAAAAAATGCCACTAACAACTTTATCCATTAGAACATGGCAGCCCTGCATGTTGCAATCAATCTTCTACAGACCAATGGCAAATACCCCAAATATGGGATTCCAACATTAATCCCCAGGGACTGCTTTTGTTTAATGAAGCCAAACTACTCCCCTGCAGTGTCTTATGAGGACAAAGTGGGGAGGGCAATAAAACAACTAGAATGTTCATCCAGATTTCCTAAAGAAGTAGTTGAACCAAAAGGTTTAATCTTAAAATAGTCAGCAGGGGCTGCCAGGTGACAGCACACACAGCACCCCACTGCTTCCTAGGCCCACTTGCTGCCAATTCCCTGCTCCTAGCCCAGCTTCATGGCATTCCAGAGCCCTGAGCTCCCTCCCAAACTCTTTATATGTACAACTCTGGGCACACAACATTTCTTAAACATGCATTGTTAGCCATTAGTCTTAAATACAAAAACTGGCCCATTTGTGTTTCCCAAATATGGCTGTGTCTACAGAGCCAAAACTCTGTCTGATTGCAGCATCCAGTACATTTGGAACCCTCCACTTAGACAATCTAGATAATTCAAACGAGGGCGGATTTCCAGATTCATTAAATAAAAGCGAAACACCTCAGTTCTGTTTAAACTGTAAACACATAACCTCAAACTAATAAAGCCAACCCCAGGATACAGAAGATCTTTTTTTTTTTTGATGTGACGACTACACAGTGTCTACCTGTAGAGACGCACGAACGAAAGCGTTCTGAATTCTCAGGAGAGTCAAGGTTGGGCAATACGCCGTGATATAGGTAAAGGAGACTAAGATGTTACTGTGTGTAGCTGAAAAAATAAATCTTAAAAAGCTGAAAAAGATTCTGTTAGAACTTGAGAACGGGAAAAGAGGCTGGGTTTGATATGGCAGGAGAGGTGGCGACTCTTACAGACAATCCGTAGTTCAACTTTTCTTTTAAACCACAAAATTCCTAAGGCCACGTATTTGCCACATCATATATCATACAGACAGCTGCAGTACAGGCCCATACTACACTCAGGAATGAGGGAACAGAAGTTCCATTCAGGAAAAAGGCTTCGGGTCTTTTACGAATACATAAGTTAAATACCTCAATTCACAATACTAGCTTATTCAGGAATTGCTTGTTTTCCTTAAGAAGTTTTGAAGTTTTACTGAGAGTGTACTAACCTAGCAAAAAGCCAATATGAAACACTGAAAACATTATCTTTTCTAAGAAAACCTCTCTTCTTGGTGGTGTTTATTTAATAACTGAGGTGGAACACACACAGACAGGCCCAGAATCAATAATCAATCCCTGAACGCAGGCCATGGAGGCTGAGGACTGCACAGATCATTAGTGCCCGACTGTAATAAATGTGAGCCACACAGTGACTTTTCCAAATTCTCTTAATTTTATCTGATATTACACTGATTTTAGGCAATTAAAAATATATCAGGTAGAAAATCTACATCTAAGCACTTAGAATACAGTGTAAATTTCTGAAATGGGTTTTCTTCAAAATAAGCTAAAATTACTAAAATATTTAATATGGTGCCAAAGTCACAGTAAACACTCAATAAAAATGTATTTTTTTAAAAAAATCTATGTTGTCTCTTGGACCAGACTACCTGGAAATAGGTTGGCATCTATTATACATTTCTATATTAATAAAAATGTCACATATATGCATGTACATATACACACACATCTGACTTCAGTTGCTCTATGTGTATCCAACTATATCAATAATCACTTTGAACAATCGACAGTCTAAATGCACCAATTAAAAGACAGATTGTTAGAGTGGATCAAAAAACAAGACCCAACTGTATGCTATCTATAGGAAACCCACTTTAACTATAAAGACACATATGAGTATAAGTAAATGGACGGAGAAAAATATACCATGCTAACAGTTGCTTTATGTGCTTAGTGGCTTTGAGAAAACAACAAAAACAGGGTCAGAAGAACTAGGTTTGAATTCAAACTCTGCCAGAGCCCTGAGCTCCTTCTCAAACTCTTTATATTTATAAGTATAACTCTGGGCACACAAAGTTTTATTTCTGCCAGGACTGTGCAAATTGGGAAATTCCTTAATTTCTCAGACTCTATTTACTCACCTATAAAAGGGAGTTAATAATACCTAAATTAATAAAGTGTTCCTAAGATTAAATTAAAAATATACTAGACATTGTAAATTGAATTAATAATACCTAAATTAAGATGTTTCTAAAATTAAATTTAAAAACATATATGAGACATTGTAAATCGTGCTGTAAAAGAAAAAGTATTCTAGCCAAGAAGATGCTGGTCTAGTCCTGTTACCCTTTGCTTATTGCTTTAATGGACTGATGAATATCATCACTGTACATCTTATCATGAGGTTGATATTACCAATACTTACCTGTACAAAACGTCAAGCTTAACCAACTGAAATAGCGTCTAAGAACCAAGACATCGGTCTCTGGCTCTGCCTTCTCATGCAAAGCCAGGCAATGAAGGGCACTCCCAATAGAGGCATCATGTTTTAAGAGACTTTGGAGTTGCTCTTTCTTTAAGGTCAGGTCTCAAGGAACCAAACCATTCCTACTGAGACCCATTCATCGTGCATGCATTCTGTGCATGCCCTGTGCTAATGCTTTAGAACACATGAACCATTTCTTCATTTCCTACATGCCAACTAGGAACCAGCCACTTTATACATGTAATTTCCAATCTGCAGAACTGTGTAAGGTTTCTATACCTATTCTGCATAGAGAGAAACTGAGCCTCAATTAAAGTTAAAAGACTCATTGAAAGGTCTTGCAGAAGCAAGCAGGAAAACTGGCGGCCAGACCCCGGAGCGGCTCTCAAGCCCATGCTCTTTTCCACTCCACGACGCAGCCTCGCCAATAGAGGCACAAAATAGTCCCTGCCGGAAGCAAGACGCCTCTATAAGAAGGTTGTTCAGAGAATATACAGGCCTAAAAGAGGGAGATACACAATTTAGGGGGCATTTTTATCCAGCTGCGGAAATGAGATAATCAAATCTAATCAACATAATCAAATTTAATCAAAAATAATCAACATAAAAGATGGTACCTCCCCTCAGAGACCTCACATTCTAGTTGGTGACAGAAAACTAACAGCCTTGAGTCTACGGCCATGCCATCCTGAACAAGCCTGATGCCGTCTGATCTCAGAAGCTAAGCAGGATCGGGCCTGGTTAGTACTTGGATGGGAGACCACCTAGGAAGATCAGGTGCTGTAGGTGTAAAAAAATAAAAAATATGGGATTGTAAACTGACGAGGTCCTTGCAATCTGTGAGGTCAACCAAGGATTGCCTTGCCTAAAAAAAAGAAAAAAAAAAAAGAAAACTAACAGTCTTGAAACCTTGATGAATCACTGAAGACAGCATGGAATAGTACCCACTGACAGCCCTCCACTGTAGCAATGTGCCAGCTAGGAGAATGCCCAGCTCTCAGGCTCACCTGAGAAACATCTGGGGACATGCTAACAAAAGCTCCCTTTTCTGAATGCTTAAAATGCCTCTGTAGATCTTATGATATTAACTTCTTTATAGACAGTGTTCATTGGGGGAGGTTAAACTGAATAAGGCCACACATGGCATTTTCTCACAGCCTTTAAGAAGCAAGGACACACACTGACACCCCCTTACCCATATACATTTTTACATATGTGCAGAGGAGCTCTAGAATAAGTATAAATCGGATTTCAGTTGCCGCTCTGCCACTTATTAGACCATGATCTAATAAGTGGCAGTTCGCCTAGTCAGTTCACCTTGCTAAGTCTTAGTTTCCTCATCAACAGCCATCAACTTCAGTGACATGGTGAACATTAAATGTGGTTACACATACCAAGTGCCTATCACAGTGTTAGAAAGTCCTCAGTAAATTGCAGCTGCTTTCAGCATGATGATCAGCAGCAATAACACCTGAGAGTGAGTCTCAAAACCACTTAAGCTGGTTTCTCTGCGCAGCCATATAGAATGTTCTTTGTCAGCTACAAGGAGGCTAGTCTTCTCAAGCTAATTCAAAGAACAGCCTCAGCTCTCCTTTCAAGAGCTTACTACACCTCCTACCTCTCCCACCTAAAGTTATGTGGTCTGTCTTTCCTCAACAACACAATCCCCTCTACAACTCAACTTCCCCATAAGAAGCAAAGAAACGAAACTACTTTCTCTGAATAGTTAACTCTCATGGATGTTACTAGCTAGGTGTCACTTGATATACATCTAAAACTTACTGTCTTCCCTGTCTTTGGCTATTCACAAGCTGTTCACCTGGAGTTTCTCAAGGTGGTTTTCACACAGGTAGTGCTTAGTACACAGCACAGAACAGTCCCAAGTCCAGTTCAGTTGGTGGAAAGGATTTGTTCTGAAGAGTATGTGGAAGTAACATTGGCTAGGTAGTGTCCACGGGCCACAAAATGACCTTGAATGCCAGGCAAAAGCACTTGTGCTTGCCTTTGTCAGGCCATAGAACCCAAGGTAAGTTCTTTAGAAGTTTCCTGATTCAAAATTAATCTGACTGAGGCATGCAGGATAAACTACAGAGGTGGAGGCATGAGGCAGAGAGAGCATGTGAGTTGAAGCCGGGCCAAAGGAATGGGCATTGACATCTAGTGATTTGTATCAGATTCCCCACACACACCAAAAACATTTCCCTCAACCATATATACCCTGCACTACCCAGGAAAGAAGCTCCCAGCAAACTTGTTTCGCCAATTTGGCTGTGCAAAGCTCCACAGAAGCCTTGATTACAGCAACCACAGGCAACAATGTCTACATTTGTCTCGTCTTGCTTATGTGTAGCAAAAACTGCTGCTCAGAGAGAATTTGATTCTTTGAGCTTACTGCTTAAATCGCATTCTGCCATTTTTGCCACAGAGAATCTTTTTTTTTTCCATGCCCAATTGCCTTGGTGGCAGACAACATAAAATTATCAGAAAATAAAAGGTGTCAAAGATCCCTGAGAACTCAAAGCTGACTATTAGACACTGCAATAGCAACCACTAACATAATATAAAGGATGACAAAGTCAGGAATGTTTAAGAGATCATTTTCAAACGAATGTTATAGAGAATAGTTCTCAACACAAAATGACCTTGTCTTCGTAATTCACAATTTACATAATTATAGCACAAGACAATGGAAAAGAACTATGTGTCCAATTAAAGTTACTGTAGGATTGCTGGGGGAGGATGGGATGATGACACTGAGATCCTAAATAAGACAGTATTACATCTCGTACACCCAACTCTGTCAGCAAAGACTTCTAGGTGTTTAGTCAGTGACTCTACTGCTGTGACCCTGTTTCCTGAGTGTAAAACAGGTATTAAAACAGCGTTAACTTCTTGCTGTGAGGAATAGTGAGGCCAAGCATCTATTCAGGTAGTGCAGTGCGTGGCACACGGTAAGAACTCAATAAACGGTCGTGACTGACAGATTTGGTTTATTTCCCATTTGCCTGATTCTAATTCCAAAAATGAGGGGAGTCAGAGGTGGGTGGAAATCCTGGTTAATAAAAGGCTCTAATTAGTCACTGTTTTACTATAACAACAGTTTACTGGAATTATGCTTGAAGGAGACAAGGGCACTGCCAGGAATAAAGGCTTTTTGCCTTGGGCAGAGAAAATACAAAACTTGTGGTGACCCACACAGCACCCCGCATTTGTATAGAACTTCATAGGTTACAGAACAGCAGTGTCTTCAGCTGCCTGCAAGACAGGTTGGAAGGAGGGAGGGAGGGCTGGAGAAGAAGAAGGGGAAGAGGGAAGGGGAAGGGAAAGGGGAAGGGAAGAGATAGGAAGGAAAGGGAAGGGAAAGAAAAGAGAGAAGAGAGAAAAGAAAAGAAAGACAGGCAGGAAGGAAAGAAAAGAATGCAATATGGTCTGTCTTTAAGAAGGTTTCATGTAACCAAAAGACTCAGACCATCACAGAATTCCAGGGCTGCAAAGGACCACAATTTGCAACTGTTATTAGCTTTGAAGTCCTGACATTAGATGAGAAAATATAACATCTAGGCATACATCCTGTCTGAAACAGAAAGAACCCCCACCCTGCCAAGCTCTTTCAACAAGACGGGAAGGTGGGGGGCGTGAAGAAAGCCACGTCAGCAATAGATGTTACAACCATGCCTGTGGCCCTGCTGTGCTTTCTAGAAGCTAAACTCCCTGAAGACAGGTGTTTGTGACCCTATGAGTTTGTAAATCACAAGGGCAATAAAATATTATTCTATGCTGCTTTTAAATTCTTCTTTGTGACATTCTCTTCCATCTATATTTTTTTAAAAAGCGGCAGTAGAAAATGAAAATCTAAGGTTTCATAACACTTACAGTAAGCCCAAATGTCTCTAAAACTAAAGTCTAAAATCTTCGTTATACAACGTTGGGGAATAAATGGGTTGCTCCTTTTTAAAAAATAACTCATTAATTTAAGGTAAACCCACAATCAAATACCCTTTAGTGCTTCTGAACTCATTAATGCATTTAATAAAAGTTCACTAAATGTGAGGCATTGAATAGTCATTTTCACTGTTGAAATTTACAGTATATCTTACATATCTGGAAATCGAGCTACCAAAAATTCTAATGGGGCATTTAAAAAAGATGCAGAGATGGGGGAAAGAACAAAGATCCCATACAACAATCTCCCCTGTCCTTTAAGAGTGCAACAAAAATCCTTCATAAAAAATGTAACTTTAGAACTCTTGGGTGGGTTCCCAATCTTCTTAAAGGGAGCTTTGGTATTTGTAAAGTTTGGTGAATATATTACATTTCTGGGGGAAATTCAGTTTAAGAAGCATATAATTATAGACTTTCTTCCTATTTGTTTAATAATATAGGTGTAAAAATAAATGTCTTTTCTTCTGTAAAAATGTAAAGTCTAAATAAATACACCAGATTATAAAGGGAAAAAAACTAAAATATAAGCTTAAAACTCTTAAAAACAGAAATGAAAAATGCATGAATTCTCATCATGGCAATGAAGCATTTCAAATTCCCATCTGCTAATCTCACAGCTCTAAAAACTACCCGGCAAATTTAAATGCGGGAGAATCAGGTGCAAGCCGGGCCTCGTAGCAGGAATCTGGAACGACTATGCAAAGTTTGCCAGTGGGCTTTGCTAAATTGTGGAGTCCAACTAGTGATCAGGGACAGAAAATCCCAGTGACTCCAAGTTACATACACGTGTGATTTAAAATACTCACATCCGTACTTCACTGCTGGTTACACCAGAGTCGAAAGAAGGGAGGGAGGGGCAGGCAGGTTTAGGAATGTGCCCTAGATGCTGACCAGATGAGAACTAGCTGCAAAGGCCCCTTCTGGAAGTCACCGGCAGTCGGCACTTACTCGCTGAACACGGACAGGCAGCAGAGTCCTTCCAATGCGGTGCCAGACGGGGAAACCCTTCCCTGGCCACTCGCTCGCTAACTCATTAAATTCAGAGTGAAACCAGCTGCTGGGAAAGGCAAAAGGTGACCCCGCCATGGCTCTGGAAATTCCTAGCAAAGAAAATAAAGGGAGTGCCTGGGTCACAGGAGCCCACAGATCACGGTGCTAGAAGGGAGAGTTCAGGCAATCAATTGTAAGGAAGATATGGAAATGATCCTTAGAGTGTTGCTCTGTTCCTGGCTGGAAATACAGTGTGGTTTCTCTGTAGGATGTATTGGGTCCCCATTCCCGTCCCCTGGGCCCCAGTGCCATCAGAGAGGGAGAGCGGCTGGAGGAAGATACAGGCAGGCGGACAGGGAGTCCCCAGAGACCAGCAAACAGTGTGGGTGGAGAACAGAACAACGCTTCTCAACCCAAATAATATTTCAACAGGCCCGAAAAAGATGAATTCTTTATAGGAATTATTAAAATTATATAGATAAAACACATATAAAATTCTTTACTAAACAGCTTTAAAAGTTTTATTTAAATCTCATTTCATTTCTTCTGTCACTGAAATCTACACAAATGATGAGTAATTGTATTTAAATATAGATGTTATGTGAAATCATTTTTAAAGTCAAAGAAACTAAGATAACCAAAGTGCTCGTTTCTCTCAGTTCTTGATTTGTTTTCCTTAAAGATAAAGATATATCTGTAGTACAGAGTATGGCAAGACATAAATTGACTCCTCTTTAGGGCTTGAATTTCATTACTTTAAAAGCCAAAAATGCTAAATGCTACTTCATGTAACTAAGTGGTTGGAAGACCCTATTAAACCATCATTGATTTTAAAACTTACTCTTACATGTGCCCCTCAACTAAATTTTTAACTTATACTTCAATTTTGATTGTAAGTTTGATTTCTCTGGTCTTAAACATATTTTCAATTTAGATAACTAAAATAATCTTTGCAACATATTTCCACTGTACCAGTCTCAGATACTGCTATGCACTGATCACCTGGGGAGACACTTGTTTAAAATGTAAATTGGCTGGTTCTGCTCCCATATGTGCTGATTGAGAAGGTCCAAGGGGGCCCTGGAATCTGCATTTCTGGCAGATATGCTTTAAGGTCACGCTTTGAGAAACACTGGCCAATGTGACCAAGCTACTGCAGCACCAAGTATTAAATGCCCATAGCTCAACAATGCTTTACACAAAGCTGCAAATGATCATGAATTTGTTGCATCACTTTAAACATAATTTATAAGTTGTACTGATTGTGTCAAAATTTCATTTGAGCAGGAAGACAGTTTCTCCTTTTTAACCTGCAAAATGTTCACAATGAATTAAAAAAATGTGCAAATCTAATTCCATCTGCAAGGCCTGCCAGGCTCAACTGCTGCCCCATCTGCACAGTCTGGCGCAGGGTTTCCGAATGAGCAGTTTACTAGGCGTACACTCATTTATTAGCCCGAATATTCAAAACTACATGTTTGAGAAAGCAATGAAATCAAACGTACCCAAAATTTAGGACTATTTCATCTCACAATCCATACAGTGACTATAACCTTTAAAAAAAGAATATATTTTGACACATTCGTTGATGCCATTTAAAGAGCAAATACTTATTTTTTTAAGTTATATCAGATTAGGCTTTCATTTCTAATAGTCCATTAATACTTCATCCTATCATATTGTAAGAAGAAAGTTTTCATTTTGTATAAAACGTAAACTCACAATTTCTCAATATGTTTCCACTGAATATAGGCTTATTAATTATTCAGTGTCAGAAAATGGTTTCTTGTGGAAGCAATTAGAAACGCAATTAAAATCCCAAAATTCAAAAATAGTTGTTCATGTATTGAATTCTTTTTTAGAAGAATCCCTTTTCCATCTCAATTTAACAGTGTAGTTTTTAGATTTAACAGGTTTTATTTTTTTAAACATGTTTTAAAGTACAAAAGAAATATATAAGCACGGAACATTTGAAAATTAAAGAAAAACATTCATAACATCACCACTCTAGCAACTTCTTAATCTGCAGAACCAAACTTCCACAAATAGATTCATACCCTGGTGAACTTGTTTCTGATCCAGGTACTTGCAAAGTATTCAGGATTATACCGCTCTGCATCATATAAACTTTAATTGGGGGAGGGGGGTGGAGATGGGCACATAGTCAAGTTCTGCCACCCATTTATTTTGAAAGGTAGCCAAATTTGATTTCCCCCCCCAACAATAAACAAAATAAACTATTGTTATTATGAAGAGCTCTCCTTTTCAGTACAGGCACTATTGCTTGGCATGTTATATATAATGTCTCACTGAATCCCAATAAGCTTATGATGTATGTACTGTGGTTACCAATTTAGAAAGAAGGCATTAGTTCCATGTCTTCTCCAGGGTCACACAACCAGTGTGTGGTGGAACTGTGACATAAAACCTGACCTACCTGACCTTAAACCCCAGGCTCTTAACTGCCACCTCACGCTACAAAGATGCATCCCACATGGCATTTCCTTTCCTTTCACTCCGCCACTCATTTTGTAAACACTCTTCCATTTCATTTGTCTTTATGGTGAGTAAGAGAATGTGCTCAACAAATCACATCATGTATTTACCCAGCCTTTCTGAAGGGTCTGCTCAGCGCCACAGACTGTGCTTAGCGCGAGCTACAGAGATGGACACTACCACTGCTCTCGAGGGGCTTCTCATCCAAGCCCTGGAGGGTGCTTAAAAGCCAGAGAATGGTTTTTTGTTTTTGTTTTGTTTTAATGCCACGTGATGCCTGGACAATGTCCACTGCTGGCTGCCGAGAGTGACAGTGAACAGACGCTTGGACTGAGAGGCCCCTGAGCAGATATAAGTGACCTCTTTGGTCCCTGAGATCAATTGACGGCCAGTTAAGAACTCTTCTCATTGTTCACTCTGAGTCTTTCACAGTACAAATTCCAAAACTAGAATTTTTCGGTTCTGCAAATGGAGACATCAAAAGAGAAACATTAGTTTAAAGTAAAATTAAGTTTGGGAAAATTTTTAAAAATTTTTTTTAACTTTTTCACAGTTATGCCATTGGGGTCACCCTCCGATCCCAAGTAGTACTTTGAGTTCAGCTGTTTACTCCCTTGACATGACTCTTGCCAACTCAAGTGGCAAAGATATCCTAAGTTCCAGTAAACACACAGCTCATTTTAGCACTGGCAGGGACAGTGGAGGGGAGCTAGGAGTTTTTTGGCCAAGCCTGGGCTACAGTCTTAACAGAGAAGCAGCATTCCCCAGGGCCCAGCAAGGCAGTGGCATGTAATCAAAGTGAGAGATCCATAGGAAATAAGTCAGTGTAGGTGGTTCATAGTCATGAATGTCCCTTCTCCCTCCATCACTAACCCTTGACAATTCCATGCTTTCCTTTAATGAGAGAGGCCTATAGCCTCTCTCTACTCATGCCCTCACCTTCCCTCAGCAGCATGGTGATTAAGAGTACAGGCTAGATATCAATTATCAGTTCCACCACTTACTGGCTGTGGGACCTTGGGCAACTTACCTCAGTTTCCTCATCTGTAAAATGGGGTAATCACAGCATTCCTTTAATGTGGCTACTACAAGGCTTCATTGGGATAATATAGGCAAAGCACCTAGAAGAACAGCCAGTCATGGTACAAGTACCTAATAAATGACAATCTGAAGCAGGGAGGGGTGAGCACCCTACACTTTCTGACATTCTCTCTGCTCCGTGGTGATCTACTCTTTGAAAATGGTCAACAAATGTTTTGGTTTGTTTGTTTTTGGTTTATCTAGCTATGAGGAACCTTTAAAAACTCATAGAAGAGACTCTCTGACACTTAAAACTATCTTAGTACTTACATAGTGGAGTAATCAATAAAAATTTAGAACTAGCTCAGTACCTTACACAGTGGAAAGTAATCAATAAAAATCATTGACGGGTTTATTTTGTTATGAAGGAATTTAGAAATAATCTGGTTTGATGCCTTCATTGTACAGATGAGAAAACAGTTAGGTGGGAAATGAGAAGCCTGCCCACAAAGGCAGGGTAAGCTTGTGACCTTGACAGGAATGAAACAGGACTTTTAAGTCCCAATCCGGCGCTGCTTCCTTCAAAAGATGCTGCCTGACATGGTCAAGTAGCTTTACCTTTCTGCAAACCAAATGGTACAGGGAATGTCATGCTAATGTTATATTGAAGCAAAAGTCTTCATTTGCTATAAATATTCTTTCTGAATTTTCGCATGGTGTCTTGGATATAGTAAATGAGCAATAAATATTTTGTTGATTTGACTTTACATAAAAAGGCAAATAATAATAAGAGATATATCCTCATGAAAAATTCTTCTAGATACTAACTTTCCATATACAAAGAAATTATGGAATGTTCTTGATAATGAGACATATTGGTTGCTATGGTCTGAATGTATCCCCCAAAATTCATGTGTTGAAAACCTAACACCCAAGATGATGGTGTTAAGAGGTGGGACCTTTGGGAAATGATTAGATCATAAAGGCAGAGCCCTCGATCATGGGATTAGCGCCTTTATAAAAGAGGCCCCATCGAGATCCCCTCACCCCTTTCACCATGTGCAGATGTAACAAGAAGTCTGCAACCTCGAAGAAGGTCCTCACCAGAAAGTAATTATGCCAGTGCCTTGACCTTGACCCTCGACCTTGACCCTCCCAGTCTCCAGAACTGAGAAATAAATTTCTATTGTTTGCAAGCCACCCAGTTTGCGGTATTTTGTTAGAGCAGACTGAAAAGACCAAGACACTGGATAATTAAAAAATTCAATTTTTGAAGAATGATAAATATCATGAAGTGAAAGATACTAGTATCTTAACACAGTTTGCCTTTGTATGGGCCAAAAGGCATCCAGAGAACATCGCTTTGGGCATCAATGATCACGATCCTGTGTTGTACCACATATCCCAGACCCTTAGGACAGCTCCAATTCAAATTTTCTATCTCTTCGTACCAATAAGTTAAAGATCTCCCCAAATTCCAGTTTTTCAGAAACTAGTAACTGAATAAATCAAGTCTGTAAGCATTATAAGTAAAAATAAACATAGGATTCAACAAACTAAAAACTCATAAAAAGAAGGCTCATAGGCTCACCCCTCCCCCCAGAGACACACATACATGAACTAGAACCTTGTATGTTTATAGCTGTAGATGTGACACATATCTGTAAAAGCCCCCAATGTGACAGCAGACAAAGTCTGGGCAGCAAAGCAAATCTACGACCAGAATCTTTAATTACCCATTTTCATGAGAAGCGAAAAAGGTAAATATCACAAAGTTTTTTAAAAAATTTTTTCTAGATATATTTTGAAGCCAGGAAACACTGAACTCAAGCTCCAATCTATAGCTTCTATGTTAATTATTGGATTAAACCACATAAAATGGCCATTTGTAAGTCAAAAATGATCAAATATTAGAATATCACATTGTTCAAACTAACATAAAGCAAGCATTCTCAGGGAACATAAGACCTCAGTCATTGAAGACACCCTCAAACATGATTGCAGAAAAATGAGTTCACAGTAATTTTCTTCAGTGAGTTCCGGGGTAGAAAAAGCAGGAGGGTTTGGGGTGAACAGTTGTCTAAGTTACCAAAATTCCCTTGACTAGAACTCTTCAGTTTCTGAGCATTCCTATTAAAGTTTTACTGCGGGATAATTTATGAGATGTCTAAGGCATGTTGCGAAAAATAAAATATGTCTGACATTTAAGACTATTTTAAAACATCCCTCTTGTAAGAAGAGCTGGAGGTATGGCAGGTTTGGGCCATGCTCGTGCCTGGGGGGATGAGTTGTTTTTAGCAGTTGGGGCAGGGACCTGGCATAGCTTCAGAGCTCTGCAGTTTTACTGCGGGATAATTTATGAGATGTCTAAGGCATGTTGCGAAAAATAAAATATGTCTGACATTTAAGACTATTTTAAAACATCCCTCTTGTAAGAAGAGCTGGAGGTATGGCAGGTTTGGGCCATGCTCGTGCCTGGGGGGAAGAGTTGTTTTTAGCATTTGGGGCAGGGACCTGGCACAGCTTCAGAGCTCTGTGGCCCAGGCGGGCTCTCCACGCATCCTGAGGCCCTACTGGGCAAAGAAGGCATCTCTGTTCCTATCTGGGGCCTCAGCACTGTTTGCCCTTCAGTGTTCCCTGCTGCCTAAAGAAACATGTGAAATATTTCCGTAAAGGACCGCTGTGTGGAAGCAACAGGAAATAAAGGTTTACTCCAGTGACTCCCTGCTAATAAAGAGGTGGGGGTTGCATCTGAGAATCACAGTTTTCCAAGCGACTTGTTATTTTTACCAGATGTTTTCAAAGGCAGGTCTTGTGCACAGTATTTGAGAAGTGTTTTTGTTTTCTGGAATAAAGAGGACTTGACCATAAGATATATTCTAAGTGAGCATTAAAAGCCAATCCAAATTCAAAATGACATGGGAGAAAGTAACCTCCTCAATCATGACTTTTCAATTTTCTTAGGGCATAAGAGAAATGAAGTATTCGTATACTATGAACCTTCCTGAAAAAAGTAAAATCCGTACTTAGAAAATTCAGCATCTACCATCTTCTAACAAAAATGTTAGGTGAGAGAGACTTCTCTGGACCAGTCCAAAACCTGGAGTCAGAGGCACGCTCAGATCCCGCCATGATCTCTTTCTTCTCCTCACTGCCTGCCTACCTCCCACCACCAGCACCTTTTCCATTTGGCTACCGCACCTATGAATAGAGCACCTTTTCATTCTACTCCCACAGCCAACCCTTCCCAAGCTGTGCCATATGTCTAAAAAATGTCCCTCTACCTTCCCCTAACCCCTACAAGCTGAGCCACCTCATTCATGCCCTTCAAACGGCTCCCACATCCACCAAAAATATTTTCTAGAATGAGACAGATTCTCAAAAAAGGACAGATGACAGATTTCCATAACCCCAACCCACCTAGGCATGGAAACTGCATGTTTACAATCTCTCTCTCTTCCCCATAATATGTAATCTGCATCCCTGTATTGTCAATTTATATATTTGCCCAATATGCTATTTTCTCCTGTCTACTGAATGATCAGATCAACTTATCTAGCTCAGAACATGTGCTTCTAGAGAGCAGTGTGCTCAGCCCCATGACGTGGAGAAAGACTATGGAAGAGAAGATGTTCCGCCTAAAGAGATGCGTAGGGAAAACATGGGGTTGCGAGGCTTTCAGAGCTGTTTTCATTTTGCCTCCACTTCCTAGCTCCTCGCTAAAGGTAATTCGCTTTGTCTCTTTTCAGCTTCACTTTCCTCTTCTGCAAAGCGTGAGTAAAACCTACCTTTGGGGTTATTATGAGGAATGAATGTGATACATGTCAAACCTTGTGTATATAGAGGAATTCAAGTTCTGCGTCAACCATTGTGGCTTATCCCAAACTCTGCCTACACTTTTAATAAATAGTTCCTTTATTTCAAGCTCTTAAATTACCTGATTTGAATCTGCCATATGTTTCCTGCCAGGACTCTAATATGCTCAGTAAATGACATTTTCCGTAACTCGTCTTCTTCATTTCTCCCTTAACTTACAGTTTTCTACCTAAGAAAAATAAAGTCTTTTATTCTTCAATGTTTAGTCATTTCCTCATCATCTCAATGTTCAAGTTGTTGTATAAGTCTGGTTTACCCAAATTATAAATTCTGGCATCATGTCTGATTTACCCTGTATTTGAAGTTTTTGAAATTCTCACTGATTTACGGGGCCATAAAATCTCACGGCTTAAAGTACCCTTACAGCATCACCTAGCCAGCATCTCCCAAAGCGTGTTCCACAAAACATTGTTGCCAGAAAAATTAGCAGGTATGTGGCACAAAAGGTGTTCTAGAATCTAACAAGTCTGCCAGGTCTTTCCATGGCGACTCTCAGTGACCCGCAAGGACGTATCTGAGAAATCTTGCCATAAAGAATCTCGTTGAAATTCGCTAAAGCAGCATTTCGCTAACTTACTTGGCCACAGAACCCCTTGCCCATTAGAGCACCCATTACATCCTGCAGAACAGATTTCTACAAAATACCCTTGGAAGGGGAAAGAGAAAGAGAAATTCACTGTCCTATGGTCAAGCCATTCTGTAGCTTCATCAGGCAGCAGAATCACCAGGAGAGCTTGTTAAACTGCTGAGTCCCACCTCCAGACTTAAGTTAGTGGGCTTGGTGTGCATTTCTAACTAGTTCTCAGGTGATGCTGCTGCTAGGAAGCACACTTTGAGAACTAATGCACCACCCCCATCTGTAGTGCTACAGGGGCTGGATAGTGGCCAGGCCTAAAGCGTGAAGACCTAGTGGGGAAGCCAAGGCATAAACACGGGAAAATGCTAAATGACAAATAACTAACAGTTCAACGCACAAGGCTATATCTAACAGCTAGTCGAACAGCCCAGATTCAAAGAACTATACAAACTGGACAGTGGGAATTATGCCGGATCTTCAAGGACAAGAAGGTTTGAGTGAAAAAGAGGAGAACCAGGAAGAGCATTCCAAGTAACAAAACGGTTCCTATTATTCAAATATTTGTTTGTAGAATCGCAGCTTTTTGTAGCCAGCTGGAAGGGACCTGGCCTCCATGTCTTTGGAGAGCTCTCTGGTTCCTACATTTGAATATGGGTGTGACTGCTATTTCAAAAATTCACAGCAAAACGCTTAATGCAAAATAGAGTACTCCTGTCCAAATAAGTGATTTGAAGGATCTAGCAAAGGTTTCCCTGCTCCCTTTCCAGCTGTACTTGACCTCCCCTGCTCGCCCTCTCTGCTCAGGTACCCAGCAGCCCACTTCCGAGACATTATACCAAGGGCCAAGTAAAGCTGGGCACTAAGTGCACAAGCCAACTGGCTCATGCTTTCCTTGGGAGATGGAGGTAAAACAATCACAGCAGTCTTTCTGCAAGTGCCGTTCTATGGAGCTTTGATGAAATTTAAGTTTCTAGGCATTCCCTCCACCTCACGCCCCTCCCACCAAAAAAGCTGGGAAAATAATTTCCAAGAGTTGGCTACAGCAACTTTCTTCAAAGGAATAACCAAGAATGAAAATACCATTCTCTGTGGTCACTTCAGAGGCTACCATAACTCACTGTGGCTCCAATTCCAGTCTTGCAATGCTTTCAAAGAAACAGCAGTGACCTCACTGGGGTAGGGAAATGGCAGGCCTGCCTCTCACTCATTCACTTGCTGGCATTCGTTGACTATTTGGTTAACGTAAGGTAGGATGCAAGTGACAACAACTGAGACATAAACTGCCCTCCCAGTTAAGGCAGAGAAAGCACACTGGTATATCAAAGGCAAGTGCAAACAAAGAGCACTGGAGTTTAAGGTAGAGGTGGTTACTTCCAGGGGACTGTGGGATGCAGGGGAGGGAAGGTTAGAAGAACGAATGGTTCATGAGCATCTGCTCTGTGCCAAACACTGTTGGGTCCTTCATCTACTCTCTCTCTTCATCCTGCTTAAGTCCTAAGAGGCAGGTCAATGTCTCCATTTACAGATGGAAAACCAATGCCTTGGAAGTGTAAGTGAATTGCCAAGGTCAGAGGGCAAACACCAACACAGGGATTTTAGCTCTGGTTTGTCTGAATCTAAAAGTGATGTAAGAATTACAGGTGATGTGAGACTCTGTAACTTCTACCATCAAAGTAACTAAATCAGAGTAAGTACACTCTCCAGTCCTTTCTAAAGGTTTAATGTATAATTTAAAATATGGTGAAATTATGAAATGAATTTGAGTAATATACACATACACAAACATGAGCTATGTATGTGCCTAAATGTATTTAAGTATCATAAAGTTCTAAATTAGTTAAGTATGGGGAAAAAATCTGGGCCATTTGTTAAAGATTATCACCACTGGCAATACATTTTATGCCTTTGAAGGAGTTTGGACAGTTGAGTATGGTGGCCTGAAACACAATCTTCCTTTTTCTCCTCCAGGATGTTACACAAAAACAACAAGGAAGACAGGAGAATGAATATGGCATTTTCATAAACTTAAGAGAGATAACCCAGACTTAAAAACTATACTGCTGTTTCTTTGAAAGCATTGCAAGACTGGAATTGGAGCCACAGTGAGTTATGGTTGCCTCTGAAGTGACCACAGAGAATGGTACTTTCATTCTTGGTTATTCCTTTGAAGAAAGTTGCTATAGCCAACTCTTGGAAATTATTTTCCCAGCTTTTTTGGTGGGAGGGGCGTGAGGTGGAGGGAATGCCTAGAAACTTAAATTTCATCAAAGCCGCTGAGTGCTTCAGAAACACACAGACATAAGCACATCTTTGGATTCAGGTGTTTCCACACCATATAAAATGATAAGCAAATACATACAGACCTGTCTACATGCCTGGCACTGGTCTATAAGCTTTATGCCATCTAGTGTTTTTAACATCACATCCTACCTGTGAGATAAATACTATCTTAGAAATGAGGAAACTGATGCATGGAGAGATTAATTAATGGCCAAGACCATAGAGTTCAATAGTAAATGGAGAAATTAGGATTTAAACCCAGGTCCTTGGGCTCCAGAGCCCACTCTTCATACCCATTGAGATGGATAACTTATCCTATAGTAGGTGTATAAGATTATCATTATACCATGATTTCAGTGGCAAAAGATTAAAATGGCCTAAATACCACTCACAGGCAAGTGTTCATGTGTTATGACACACCTACTCAATGAAAACGACAACACTATTAGAAATCATGTCAGATGGAATGATTTCTATGATTATGGATAAATAGAAATGCCGAGTTTAAAAAACTGTGAATAATATGATGGCATTTGTGTGAGGAATATATAGATATACCTATATTTATAAACACAGAGAAAAATCTCCAGAAAAAAATCTCCAGTCTAAGACACTGGTGCTCAGGATTGCTTCTGAAGAGAGAACAAGGTTCTCTCCTAGATACAGGAGAGAGAGAGAAGATTTGCTTTTCACTACAAACACTACAAACATTTCTCTAGTTTTTGAATTCTGAACATGCTCATATATCACCTACTTATTTGAAGCAAATTCAAAAACGAAAATTATTTGAAGAAAATTGTGGCGAAATGTTTTCCAACCTAATTCACAGCAGGGAAGGAGCACAGAGCAGAAGTCATCAGAACAGTCTCCCTCTGACAACTCACTAGTTATTCCACAGAGAGATGTGAGTAACTTCCTGCAATTTTTCATAGAGATTCCAAAATTCTTAGAACCAAAAAAAAGAAAAACATTATGCCATCTACTTTTTTCAGCTCAGACATTTGTTTCTTAAAAAGGCAGTGGACAGATAGCGGGAAATAATTCTCTGTGTAGATGGTAGTAAGAGGTGTTTCAATGTCTGTGTATGGGGTGTGCAGGAGCGAGCACAAGAAATCCGTAAAACAAAATAAATTAAAGATGGCAGGTAATGATCCAGTACAACCACTGTGGGGCTGAAACAGAAATGGGTATGTCACCTCTATGCCACTAAAGAAATGAAATCTCTCATGTCCTACGAAGCATGCAAGGCATCTTGCCTTGCCAAATTTAAACAGGGACATTATTTTTGAGTTACTATAATTAGTTCCCATTTGTCTATGAATCAGCCTTTATGAGGCAATAGTATCTAAGCCCCATCAGATGAAACCTGAGGCGACATCATCTCTGTTTATTATTTTGAAAAGAAAGAAAGGGTGCCAAGTTTCCTGCAACACCCAATTCAAACACTGAAATTTGGAGTACAGAATGTCCTGTTGTCCGCGTTTGAAGATAGGAATATATTTTCATTTAATACATCAGTCCCAGGTTCAGCTGGCAACAGGAAGGAATTGAATTCCACAGTCCAAAAATAGGACTTAAGTACTAAAGCACCTTTCATTGCTCTATAGAATAATATTTACATTTTAACCCCTTACATTGCGGCATTTTTAGGTGCCCATGTTTGTGAGCAAACACGAAACATTTTTAATCTAAAGAGATCTGTCTGAGTGACCAGAGATTGGCAAATGCAAGTGTTGTAAAGCTATATTTGCATTCCCTGATACACTGCTTTCATAATTAAGTTTCTCCCAAGCAATGAAGAGTTTCAACACCAAATATAAAGGCAGAGGGAAGAGGAGAATTCCTATTTAGGCTTGAATGCAACAGCTCCCTCAGGAGTTCTGAAATCGGTACATAAATACAGTAGAACCTTGTGGTCTCCAAGGGGTGTCTAGCCAGAGAGCAGGCAACACTAACTGAAGCAGTTAGAATCTGGAAGAGGTTTAAACTGGCACCTTTGGAAGTCCTAGAGACTGAATGGGAGGGTACAAGCTCCATGCTGTAACTCACAGAAAATGTCAGTCAGTGGTAGGCCAGGGGATCGGCACATTTAAGCGAGAGCAGTGGCTGCAGAAGAGGGAGATCCACTATTCACTTGCCTACAGATTTATTATATCAAAGCCTTAATATTTTCATGCACACCCATGTGCTCTTGATAAGTGTGTACAGGTGCACCTGTACCTTCTTTTATGGCAAATAGAATGGGTCCAGGTCCCAGTTTCAATATTTACTAGCCAGGTTCCCTTCAGCAGACCATTTTTACCCATCAGAATCTCCTTTTTACCCTCAAATATAATAACAAAAAATAAGGGACCAGGGAGTAATGCTTGCCCTGTCTATAGGAATTCTATAAGAACCAAATTGAAATAATTAATAGTTTTATGGTTCTTAAAATTTAGTAAACATTTATATAACACTGTATGCCAGGCACAAGGTGCTGTACAGTTCTTACTTTCAACAACTCTCTGCTATAGGTACTATTATTATCCCTGTTTCGTGGATAAGAAATCTAAGGCCCAGAGAGGCTCAATAACTTGCTCAAGGTTATATAAGTAGGAAGTGGGATTTGAACTTGGCAGTCTGACTCCAGAGTATGTTGAACTATATACTATACTATGCAACCTATCGTCATAATTGTTATTATTATGAATACTTTCATATTAATCCCAATTCCACAAATGAGGAAAACGAGGCTCAGAGGTTAAGTCACAAGCCAAGATCATAAAGCAAGCACATGGCAGAGAGCCAGGATTTGAAACCGAGTCCATGTGACTCCAGACCCTGTACTCTTAACCACAAAGTTAATAAACTTCGATCCACAAATATTTACTCTGCACATACTGTGCTCTAAAACATTACTTTTTAAAAAGGTAAGCTGGTGGTGTTCCCTCAGAAGCTGAAAGGCTTTCCTATCACCTCAAGGCTAAATCGGCCCCACCACGCTTGGCCCTGCACACAGCAGGTGTCCGGGGACAACTGATGCCAATGAGGATGATGACCACGATAGAAATATTTTAAATGTTGGGATATAGTTTCAAAAGGGAATTAGACTACTCAATGGGAAAAGGGAAAAGCCCCACAGGACAGAATGCTGACATGGTTTTTAAAATAATATGAACAGGTGTGGTCTATCTCAACAGGTGACACATATTAGGTGCTCTGTTAATTCCTACTAGATTTTCAACCCTCGGGCAGGGTGACCAACTCATTCCAGGTCTCCCTGGACTTTCCCAGAAGTCTCATGTCCCAGGACACCCCTGCGTTGGCCACCCTAGAGGGCAAGTATTAGGTTTTATACAGTTGACCTTCAACCCCCCACCCTCTGGTTCTAGCACACTGCCTGGCAAACACAAGGTGCTCAGTATGCCTCAGTTGGTTAGACAAATGGAAAAAGCGATATTTTATTATTTCCAAGTACTTGCTTCCATTCTACCAGGGTTGCCAAGCAGCAGTCCCCACACTGTTGAAATGACTATGTGAGAATCATTTTAATTAACACTTTCATTGTTCATATGCAAATGTACATTCCTAAAGTGGGTCCTTTATAAAGCTTTCCCTAAATCAACATCCCTCACTGAGATTTTTCTCAGTGAATCCTTTCCACAGACAGTAAAGAGATAAATTTCAATCCAGCCCGAATCTTAATGATCCTAAATCTGTACTAATGAAGTTAAGGTGCCTTTCTTTATAGGAATGACAAGTCTAAAATGAGGAAATGTGAGATACTTCCAGGCACCAAGATAGAGCTGCTCCTTGACTTAACCCAAAATAGGATGGGTAACTGAGAGGGTACTCTCTCAGTATGAGTTGTTCTCTCAGAAAAGTGGAACACCCCCACTGCCTGGATCCCCCTGGGATTAGAGTGTCCTCAGAGTCATCACAAGCAAAACTTACAACCTCCCCTTCTTCACTGTTCCACAAATGTCCTGCTTCCAGCTCAGGCAGCCCATTCTCTCTGCCAGACCTCTCCAAGCCTGTTCTCTTCCTTTGGTTCTCTGACCTGGGGCTGGGCGAACTTGGTCTTATGCCTCAGCTCAGGGAGAAGACCAGAGGCTGAGAATTCAATCCTGGCGGAGGTACCGGTGAACGTACTGGTAGACCCAGCCCAGCCCCACCCTGGGAGGGAATTCTGAAGAGCTGGTCTCTTGGGGAGTCAGGGCGGGAATAAAAGTTACAGGTGGTCAGTAGGGCTGAATCTTGCCCTGAGTCACTAACTCAGTTCCACATGATTATACCAGGCAGCCCAGAGAGCCAGTCATAATTTAAAATTAGAGAGAACACGATGGTGAGAAGCAAAGTTCTCAGAAGGGCAAACTAGGAGTCAGAGGTCATCCAAGCTTGGAGAAAAACTCCTGTGGCCCAAAAAAGATGGGGCAGCCTGGAACCAGGAGGGTCCCCAGAAGTCCTTGAAATCTCCACAAAGCGCTCCTAGCATGGGATGCTCTACGTGCACAATTGGGCCACAGGTGGAGGAAACAGAGCTGAAGCTGAACCAAGGACAGTAGAATTTATCAGTCAGAAGAAAGTCCAAAAGGCTAAGACCTGGAATGAGTTAAAACATGTGAGAAAGGTGAATAATCATCAGGGGTAGGTGGGTTTGAGTTTTGTTGTTGTTGTTATTGTTGTTTGTTTGTTTGTTTAAGCTATGCTCAGAGCAAGAAGAAAAGCAAAGAAGTAACAGGCTTATTTGGGCGGCCAGTGTAACTTTGCAGCAAAGCAGAGACAAAAGAAATGGCTCCTCGCCTGTGCCGTTTCCACCTCCTCCATCTGAGAGCATGTTCTTCACACTGGAAAAGGCAACTCTGGTAAGAGGTGGCTGAAGCAGAGGCAGGTGAGAGTAAGAAGGAGAGCCACAGCTACTAAATAAAGTCAGGTTTCAGGCTCATATGAATCCCATCCGCAGAGATCCAAAGTATCACAGATGAATCACTGCCAGTAATCCTCCAGAAATCTCAGAGAACGCAATGGTGTTAGAAGATGAGGAAGGAAGGGTCTAGATGTAGACACGAAGAAGACTGGCATCAACGTCCAGAAAAATTCTAGGCTGGAGTGGTAAATCGATGAATACTTAAGAAAAAATGTGGTGATCACCAAAAACTGACATAGATTCACTATGACTATGGACCAAATTAAATAATTCCTTTTTCTAAATTAGATTAGATCAATAGTTCAGATGATTGTAAATTCATTTGAGCCAGGCTGTAACAAAGAGTCCCATAATATTTTTGTGAATACGACGAAAGAAATGTGAACAATTAGCTGGATTTATACACAGATGATGGAAGTATCTGACCACAGGCACGTGGATTCAGCCCTGTCCTGGTATATTCTAGTCAACAACTTGTGTCCAGAGGTGACACAAATGAGGAACACAGCTAACTCATTAGATGATAAAAGTTAGATTTTAAAAGTTCTTCATAGGCTACAAGATGAATCAAATCTAACAAGATTAAATGTAAGATGGGTACATGTGAAGCCTACACATTTCTGGGGGAAACTGACAAGGAGTAGCCCTTTGGCTGACCACATCCTCCACATAAACCAAGAGCCTGAAGTGGTTACTGAAAATAGTCAAGTGTGATGATCCTCAGAGAACTTCCAGAGGGGACCGCGACCCAGCTCTCGGACCCCAGTTGAGCCCCTTCTAATGCTCTCATTCATAACCACGATTCCCTGGCACCACATAGAAAAACTGCACACACCTGGAGGAGAATTCAGGTAGGGGCTAAGGAGAGGCCACCTCTTAGGATACACTTTCAGGTCACAGCCCAGCAGTGTGATGGCTGACACCACAGAGGCACCTTCTGGAATCTTGGTTGTCTCAAGATTGTCACGAATCAGTCAAAACTAATCAGATAAAGTACCACTGCCAGAGCGGGTGGGTCAGAGATGAGGGGATATCAGGAGCATTTTAAATTGGGTGACATCTTTCTCACCCAGTGACCTGTGAGTGATAAGCCAAGATCCCTGAATGGAAATGCCTGGTTGGAATGTCTTCTGAGCTCATCAGTCAGACAAGCATCTTCAGAGTTATTTTTTTCCAAGGAAGGGGACGTCCCTAAAGGAAATGAGTAGATGCCAAGCAGAGAATATAGAAAATCAAAATACTTCCTGACGTAGTCCAAACTCTCAGCTGATGTACTTCCAGCTCAATACCTGGAACTGAAGACCAGCCCAGGGAAATTTAGAGACAGGCTCCCATGTGGCTGGGAGCCAAGAAGGTCCAAAGTGGCTTCAGAAACCCCTAAGATCAAAGACACTGGGTTTATTCCAAGTCACAGGGTTTCTGAGCTAAGAGGCATTGGACATAGTCTAGATCTTAATTTTAAAAAGAATTGAGGGGAATATGGAAGTGCTAAGGGGAAGCAATGTTATAAAACTCCCTAATTAATTTTAAGACCCTGGTCTCCATGGGGGGAATATGGAAGTGCTAAGGGGAAGCAATGTTACAAAACTCCCTAATTAATTTTAACACCCTGGTCTCCATGGTACTTTTTCCAAAATTGGCTTTTTTTTTTTGCCATGTACTGTTTGGTTAGTTAACAGAGGTTAACTAACCAAAGGTTCAAAGGGTCAAAGCAGTCACCACCACCCCCCACCCCTCACCCCCTCAGTGTTCAATGAGTGAATTTTCCAGTCCTGGAACTGACCCTGATGTACTTTGGACCAAGGATGATGAGGAGAGAGTACAGATGATCTGCAGTGAGTTGGAACAAACCTCACTAAACTGCATCATCCACGAACAGGCAGTTAAGGGAACCAGCCACACCCCGCCCTCTGTCACGCGAGAGACTTCAACCATCAACAGAACACTCTAAACATCGGATAGGGTCAAAAGCTCAGAGACAAGTTTTGGAGATGGAAAATATGCAAACAATGCTTTTCTAGACACTCAATCTTGGATCTGGAAACCAATAGATTCACTTTTTTTTTTTTTTTTAAACTGATACAAATGGTTCAGACAAGTGTCCGCTGTCTCTCTCCTAAGGCTTCCCTTTCTCAGTGATCTTGCTCCAGGAAGGAAACTTCTATTGTGCACGACTAGTCTTTAACATATGCTAAACCAGGGCGATCTGGAGATAGGAGCAGCAGTGCCAGCAGCCAGAAGGGACAGGCTGAAGCAAAGAGCACTGAACATTTGAACCGCAAACCTGGAAACTGTCATTCCTCTATTTACTTAGAAACAGTTGCTGATGCTTACCCCAACCAAAGATAAACTAGAACAAACCCGGAAAGGGAAGGGGAAGCAGTGAGGTAAGAGCTGCTGTAAACCTGGCACCGTGCAGAGGAAAAGTTCTTGGGGTTGTCAGGACACTGTTTTCCTCCCTACAAGAAAAATGAGATAACAGACCACTGAGAATAGTGACACGAGGCTCTAACCAGGAGCTGAGCGGAGGCGGAGGCGGAGGCGGAGGCTTGCCACCACCGCACACTTAGAAGTCACCCCCAGACACATTTGGAGACTGCTGTGGTAGGGTGGAAAGAACACGGTATTTGGAGTCAGAAGAGGTGAATGTGCATCCTGGCTCTGCCTCAAGCAGCTGTGTGACATCGGGTCAGACGCTCAACCTCTCTGAGTTTCACTTCTACGTGAACTATAAAATGAAGTGAGTTAGATGAGCTGACCCTGTGGTTTTCTTCCAGTTCTAACATTCTATTAGACTACTAGTAGTGCAGCCAAGCAGTTATGTCTCCATTCAGCAAGCGTTTGTTGAACAGCTTCAGATCCTCTGTTGGGTACCAGAAGTCTTCCACTTAAGGAAACTTCCGATCCAAATACACCAGCAGCCTGGCTCTAGAATACAGAAGGAGAGACGTGTGGACAGGGGGAAGGGTCAGCTGACCCAAAAGAGAATGGAGAGAGGGCAATCAGGAACAGCTGCCCAGGAGTGATGCCCAAGCTGGGCTTGAAGGAAGAGGTAATTAAGGCAAAGGAAAGGGAGAAAGGGATCATATGTACAAAAGCACACAGGAATGGCCCAATGGGGCATGCATAGGAACAATTCTGAGATAGCAGTTATAAAGCCATGCTAAGAAGAGCATTGCCCAGACCTCCAGTCCTATCCACTTCCTTGCTGTTCATTTTAACATCTCCCTATATAGCCACGTTCTCGGGGCTGGCCTATGCCAACACCAGGTGAACCAGCAAGTAACCATCCAACTCTGCCCCCAGACTCTCCCTTTGTCCCTGAGTTACACAGCCAGGCCACACCTGCTGTACACGGAAGCTTCTTCCCAGTCACTCAGCAGGCCAGCCTTGCTTTCAGCTCTTGCTCAGCCCTTAGTGCCCAGCCCATGGCAGCTGTTCCAAATAGTTTCCATCTTCCTCAGAGCCGCAACTGCATCCCACCCACCCCACTTATGCTCAGTGGATGATTCCCACCTCCACTGTTCCTGGGAATGACTAAGCACAGCTCCCGTAGCAACGCTTCTGCCCACCTGTCCCAAGTTCCTTTCTAAATAGTCCAGGCAAAGCTGTGGGTATCTCTGCTCACAAGTACAAAAGAGTACAAAACAGAAACCACCGTCATCAACCAATGCAGGCTGTTGCCCATGCATCTTTCCGGGCTGTGAAACAAGCACATGTACATGAGGTAAGGTATTTGGATATACTCTACAAGCCAAAAGGCATTATGTAAATATTATTAGCAACTTCGTAACTGTTGGCTGAATAAAATAAGTAAACAAATCAATGAATTCAATGTTGAAGAGGCAGTCTAAAGAGCTGCAAAATGCATAGTATCTTCAGGCATGTGAACCAAGAATGCAGCCTAGAATTTGGAAAAGATCCTTTCTGTTATACAATGGCAAGGTCTTTGGGCGCCTGGTCTCTGGGTCCTGCTTTGCTCTTATATACACAGCCCATTTAATGCCAACCCAAGCAGCACTGAATCATTTTAGTGTCATTTATTTCTGAACTATAATTCCTAAAACAAACACATTTAATATAAAATACATACTCAATAGGTTTAATATATACTGCATATATGTTATACTTACACTGTATTTTTCCATGCTCTAAGTGCCATTATAGGCTGTCAGCCAATGAAAAGAAACACAATACCCTCCCAGCCCACTGTTGACACAGCCCCACTGCAAAACACCCTTAGCAGCCTCCATGGCACCATCCTGTGTTAGGCATGTTCTACAACACGTATTTGTTTACTCTGCTAAAAACTCAGACATTTATTTTTTTGTTCTGGTCAACATTTTTGACTCATCATGGTCAAGAGATGGTATGTAATTGGTGTTAGACCTGCCACAGGAAAAGTAACATCCAGGATTATAAAATACAAGTGTTAGGGTAGTCAACCAGTGAACATGGGTCAACTTATAAACCCAGAACACCGGTCATCAGAAACATTCTACAGAATGCCAAGAAGATAAAAATCCTTCTGCTGAGTTCACTCCTGCACCATCTACCACACAGAGCCACAGAGTCCTCTCCCAGTTCTGTGAGTTCAGAGTTACACCGTGAGCTCAAAACTCATTGTATTTAGTTCTTTTTTCATGTTATTACAGGTAACCATGAGGAATAAATGATGACATTAGGAACCCTTCTCCACTGACACTCTGCTCGTCTAACCCCATGGAAATTGTTATGTAGCCACAACTCCAGAGTTTCCCAGACCTCATGCCCGGCATTGAGTGAGTGCTGCATGTGACAGAAGAGATAATTCTGGACTGTTAAGAGTCTGAGGGAAATCCAAATATGATCTCATTTTATATAAGAAACAAACTAGCCTAGGTTGTCCTAAGGCAGGTAGCAAGTCAGGACCCAGCAGGAGGCCAAAGGGAGAAAATTCTAACCTCCTCATCCCCTGTCCAGCATACCAAGAGTCTATCATGAGTTCTCGCCATAAAACCAAGAAGCTAAAAATGAAAAAAGATCGAGATGCCATCTCCACCCTGGCTAGCATTTAGTTTTCAGAAGTTTACAATGATGGTGTTAAGAGGAAAAAGGCATTATTAGAAGAAACAGAAAATGCTGATCGCAATAGCTCATAAAATGGGAATGATTTAGATAACTTTCACATGGTTATTAAAATGTAAGGTTGGTTTGTTGGTTTTGTCTTGTTTATGTGAATTTCCTTTCCTATAATCTAATGGATACTTTGGACAGTACCAGTTCCCCAAAAAACTACAACCTCCCACTAAAATGGTGACTTTGTCATCCAATTTTACATTTTTGTCTGCTTATTGTAAAAAGAGAAAAACTAAGAAATGGTCAGCTCCCTTAAGTTCAGTAGTTCAGTTCTATTCGAAAGAAAAAAAAAAACACCTGGAAATATTTAAGAGCAAATACAATTAGTAGATTTGTAAAAATGTTCCCTACATGGCAATTTTATGAGCAAACCACATTATACAGAGTACATGATATGCTTCAAAACTAATATAATGATTTGATATTTATAAAAAATACAAATAAATTACATTATTGTTTTCTTTCCTTCTCATTTTATTTGAAAATGCACAAATCTCTTTAAGGAGAAAAACATTTGTTTCACAAGTCCACCACTCCAACTATTTTTCTCCTTATCATTTTAAATTTAGTTTCTATTATTTAAAAAGGATACTAAAATGATGTTTTTCTGAACCTCAAGATCCCTTAATTTTTCAAGACAAGCTTTTAAACTGAAACTGTAAGTCAGAGGTTATAAAACCAAAGCCTGAGAAGGCCAAACAGGTAACAGATGGATAATATGGAGACTCCAGCAAACTAGGACACACATGTCCCCACACACAGGGATAACCGCTGGTTCCACTCTAATCCATGCTGTTCCATGCAAGAGTATGGCCGAATGCTGCTGGATAGTCTAATTGTCAAGAGTAGCTAGAAATCAAATTATGTGTATTTTCTGACTTTTAAAATGTTGGCTACTTCAAAAACCGAAAACACTGGTTTTTGTGGGCAGCTAGTTCGTAGCCTGCCACAAAAGACAAACTGCTATAAATGTGATTAACTCAGGGAACAAATGCAAACTCTAGAAACACAAATTTTGTTGGAAAATAAAAGTTGATCTCTATATACTTTCTTAAAATCTATATTCCTCTGTAATAACTTTTCTCTTGGCCAGCGGAGGAGAGAAAGGAGAAGAAATGAACTTGAGAAAAAAATGAAATTAGTTGTTAGAAAGTAAAAAGGGTAAAGGTGTCTCTATTTCCTTTAAAAAAAAAAAAATAGCAACTCACATAAGTGTCCTATGCTAGGACAATTCTGGAAGTTGCAAATTTCACTGAAGTTAGGCTGCCTTGAACATACCAGCTAGCTTCCCTAAACTTTCTCCATGTAACAGAGATGCCATCCTAGAGCAGATACATGCCACTCAGAGCTATCCAGATGCAGCCACTGGTATAATGGTATGCTAATGATTTGTGTGACTAAGTTAGAAGGCATGATAACTGCTTGGGGAGTATCACCTCCTGAAAATGTAACAGTATTATAAATGCAAATTGTATACTTGCATATATGCCTTAGAGGGGTTTGACCCCCTCCCCCCAAAAAGCCTAAGAACTAATAGCTAACTGATTATAACAGTAAAAGTTTAATTGTGTAAATTTAAGCACAAATAATGCAGTTTTTTTTTAAGCATACCTGTGCACGAACCATTTTTTTTTAATTGAATCACTGCTGTAATCGGCAGACCAGAGAAAATTTCCAAGTGAGGAAAACAGGTGAGTTATCTGTATGTTGATAAGAAGACTGCAGGATGAGGGCACCGCTGTGAAGCAGATATCAAATGGTGCCTGGTCTAAACTAGTCAGTGGAGCGATGAGAATGATTTCTTCCCATGACATTCACTAACCACTGGAGATGATGTTGCTCTCTTTGTTTTAGTGACGACCCCAAGTACAATCTAATGTTTACTTCCCCAAACCAAGAGAAAAAAAGAAAGACAAAAAATGCATTTTACTATTTGTAGTCACTACATGGAAAAGGAGACAATATCTTGGTTTTACACATGGCCAGCAAATGTGAAACAACTTTCTCGTTTGTCTAAAAAGTACAAAATCAAATACGTAAATCTCTTAAAGAAGAACCAACACCTAAGAAATGTCACAGCTGCACAAAATGGATACCATGTCTTTGTAGGTGTACAAAGTGTCCTGAACCTCTGGTGACACAAACCAGTACGGCAGCCCAGGGAGACAACTTTCAGACAATGACCCCTGCAGAAGGCTGCCCCTACAGCACACACTCCAATCACTGGTCCTAGGCACTGAATTCCAGCCTTCACTTTCGGAAAGGTGATGACCTATACAGATTCGATTTTGAGCATCTTCCTATAGTAGCAGATATTCTTAAGATGACAAAAATGAATACGGGTTGCTTTTAAATTTGAACTCTGGGGTTAGAAACTCTGAATCACAATGGATTCCAGACCCCCTGTCCTGCTCCACAATGCAGCAAGACTTTTCTCTCAAGGGTGGCAGAGAGTTGTACAGTTGAAATAGCCGTAATTTGTGGCTCCACTCCTGGCACTACAGCTCATTTCAAATCCATATTTGCCTAAACCGGCTGAATAAAATATATGCCAGAAAGAGCCTTAAATACTTTTTCAAAGGAAGAAAAGATGAAAGAAAGAAATTGGCCTGATCGACATATCCCTGACATGCAAAAATTTGAAACTCAAAGAAGTCTAGTTCCAAGTTGCAGATAAAAATGAAGACTTAAACAAATAAAGGCAATGGACAGTCAACAGGCAATGAATGACCTTGATCAAAATATATATCGAGCAAGAGCACTTAGGAAACCAAGTAGTGAAGGAACTTACAAGTTTTCCAAATCATGTATTAAGCCTAAAGTGCTTTTTAAAAATAACACATGAACATGATACAAAAAAATTAGAGGTACGAAAGGGAACATAGTGAAAAGTAAGTCTCCTTCCTACACCATTGCCCTCTCCACAAGCCTGCTCATCTCTAACATCTCCCAAGATGCTCTCCATGCACACAAGCACTGAAGGATGGTTCTGCTTTTAACTTGAGGATACCATCATTTTTTAAATGCCCCAACACTCTAAGTCTCTAGGGGCATGAGAGAATACCATCTTTTTATTCCTAAAATCGTTTACCAATAAAGCAAGCAGGAAGAAGAAAGCCTCCCCAATATTATTGCATGTAAGTTTCATTTCTTTTTTTTTTTTTATCTTATTTAGGATCTGGGAAGACAAATGAAAACCAGAGCTGATGTCATTGGTCACGAATACCATTTCACTGAAACCTTCACTTTGCCATAAACTGCTGGTTATAGCTATAGAAAGCTACACGATCAATGCTCATTTTTCAGAGATTGGATGCTCTGGAAGTCCCATTGAGAATAATTTCACTGAAATACGAGGGTCTTGAAATACATGTAAAAGTGAGTTAGGGCTGCCCATTTCCCAAGTGGTTTGAAACAGCACAGTTTAGAATGCTGTTTATCACACTGTTCTCAATAGCTGCACTGATTTTCCGTTCTTTTGTCATTTCC
>NW_006494611.1:12846551-12848022 GCF_000325575.1 Pteropus alecto | reverse complement strand
AGAGTGAAAATGTTTTCAAAGGGAATCTTGAGGATTTTCGAGAAAAGCCTGGAGTGAGAGCTAAAATGGGAGGCTCACCAAAGCAGTCACAGATGGGTGGGGTCCACGCCCAGGGCAAGAGAGAAGCAGCTGGCAGGCCTGGAGCTGGTAACTGCAGGAAGGGGACAAAACCATACCCATGGGGGCTGGAGATAATAAGACTAAAGAAATTCAACAGGAATGCTCAAAAAGGAAAAACTAAAGGGTCCAATGAGAATGTGCAGGAAGCTCAGCAGGGTCGTTTGTCTGGGAAATGGACAAAACCACTACTTAACAGTTGCATTTTATGACAGAAGCCCATAAATAGATGAAAATGTGTGTGATTCAGAACTGATTTTGCCCTTACAGTCTAAGCCAGAAAAGGGGTACAAATGGTGCTTGAAACACATACATTTATTACAATCATCGGAGTATATCTTTTGCTGCTTTTTATCTTGTGGCACTTTTCTTTGTTATTTCAAAGATACACTAAATATTTCCTGTACTGAGGTACTGCAGATCATGGTACCTGTTTGGCCTTCTACATAGAATTTTATCACATCTAACTTTCCTTGCAAAATGACTGATTTTCAGGCATGTTTTTCACTTAGTGAACTTTCATTTAATGAACTTTTGGATGACATAATTCTGGGATAAAAAAAATCTGAAATATTAACAGTGAATTAAACTTAACAGTCATCAAAATAGCTTGTAAAAATTCCAGTGCATATAAAGTAGAATGTCGTTTACAAGCTATTGGCAAAGGATGCTGGATCTTTCTGCTTGCCAGCCAAAGGCACAGCCATGTGCCAATCACATAAATGCAGTTTATAATTCGCTTAGCTGACCAGATTTAAAATTATGCAATTCTAAAACTAATATTTTCTTATTTTATATAATTTTTTGAGATATAACTGACACATGACACTGTATTAATTTCAGGTGTACAACATAATGATTCAATATTTATATACATTGTAAAATGATCACATTAAGTCTAGTTAACATCTATCACTATTAATAGTTAAAGAATTGTTTTTTCTTATGATGAGAACTTTTAAAATCTACTCTCTTAGCAACTTTCAAATATGCAACACAGTATTATTAGCCATGGCTGTCATGCTGTACATTACTTCTCTAGGACATTTATTTTATGACTAGAACATTGTACATTTTGACTCACTTCACTCATTTTGCCCACTCCCCATCCCCTGCCTCTGCCGCCCACCAATCTCGTCTACGAGCTAAAACTAATTTTCTGGATTTGAAAGAGTTATGGTATTTTCAATTTTTTTTTTTTTACATAAAGTGAGGCTTTGTTACTACTTTTATATTACCATATCTTATTTGAATAATTTATCTTTGTATTACGCAAAATCATACTATATTCATTAGTATGTGTCTTCATTTACTTCTTAGTAGGGATTTTATACAGAAAATCCATGCTTTGCCC
>NW_006494611.1:12827615-12845730 GCF_000325575.1 Pteropus alecto | reverse complement strand
CCCAAAATCTCTCCCCCCCCTCCCCCCGCCCCACTCCCCCACAGAAGCCTTTTCAGACCACTTTCAAAAGAAACCCCAACCAGCCCTTCACTCTGTTCTTTTCTTGTACCACTCATTACTACCTGAAATTATATTATCTTTTTAGTTACTTCATTCATAAAGCAGTATTTAGTGAACACCCATCAGGTGCAAGATGCTATTCTCAGAGCTGGGGATACAGCAATGAATAAGGTAAGCAAAGACTCCTGCCCTCATGGAGCTCACACTCTTGTTTGTCACTCATATTTGAATCTAAGTTCCAGGGGAACGTAGACACTGTCTGTCTGTGACCACTGAATCACCAGTGCCCAGACCAGTGTCTTGGCACAGAGTGGGCATTAATACATATTTGTTCAACAGGTAAAGTGTCCCACCCACCAGAGGCCAGCTCCTTTCCTGAGGACACCCACCACAGAGTTCTTTCTGCCTACCAGAGGTGACTCCGGTTATGGGACCCAGAGTGCCCACCGTGTCCCTTTAGACACAGTAATCTGGACAGCTAGCTTTTCAAGCCTGAAATGGATCCCTAACCCTGGGCCTGTCTGTTCTGACTGGCTGCCCTTCCTTCCAGCTCCATTGCCCTGCATCCTGCAAGCTCTCCGGGTGGCCAGGCAACTGGGATTTGTCCCACAGGGTCATGAGAGCGCCTGGTCCACGTGGTAGGACTTGACCAACAGTCAAACGAGCCAGCTTTTCTCAACAAAGAGTGGCTGGAATCAGACAGCTTCCCTGGCTCACAGTGGTCCTGCCTCTTAGTAGCTGACATGAGACCTTCAACATCCACTAGCTCGCAGACCTCGAAGCATTCTCACCAAGTAGTTCCTGATTACAAATAAAAATGAAGGTAACTGTAAAATGTAATTAATTCATCTTTCAAAAAAAAAAAAGCAGTTCTAGTGGTCAGAAGAAACAAAAAGAAAATGCAAATCTCTTAAAGAACGACTCTGGAGTTCTCAGAAAATAGGTATTTAAATTCCATGTTTTCAACATATGTCCACGTTTTAATTTATTTGCTAGCTTAGAATTGCCCTGCCAAATAGGATTATCTTATGTCTGCCCAGCACTTTATTCCTTTTGAAGCATTCTCACATACACAATCTCCTTAGCTAAGCAGAACTTTTTTTTCAATTTCTCTGTCTGGAGCCCAGAAAGGTCAAACAATTCCCCTAAGATCCCACAATAAAAGCGGCAGAACCCAGATATGCCTAGGTCCGGCCCAGTGTCCTCCTTTTCCTTCTATAATAGAAAAGACAGCGTGCTTCCCTGAAAATCACATTGTATAATCCACCGAAAATATTTCCTTTCACTGCAGAAGAGAAAAGGTGCATATATTCACCAGTGGTTTAAGGTGTTGGGAAGATGCATTGGTCCTGGGGTGCTGAGCAGAGAGGGAGTATCACAGACTCTTCCAACAAATGCCAACTCCTGCAATGACAAACACACAAAACATATGCTGTGAATCATATACACTGTGGCCCCTACTCAAGGAGGCCATCCAAACACCAAATTGAAAGGCGCACTCTTTAGACTCAAAGCCCCCATCTTCCTCTTCCAGCTCACTCTCTTCCCACCCTCACTTCCTCAAGTAGAACAAGAATCCTCATTCACCAGATGAAATGGTCCCCCTTAGGATCACCGGATCTAAGGCAGAAAGAAGCTTTAGAGATCATCTACAACGGGGATCACAAACGGAAAGCCCAGTGGGCCATGTCCAGCCTGTGGAGGTATTACACTGAGCTACAGGATATGTTTAGAAAAGGTAAGCCGAAACTAAAAAAATCAGAGATGTCACATAAAATGCAGACTTCTGTAATCCAGACCTCTGGCTTCTCTTTTAAAAAAAAGTTGAAGAGTCTGTCAACATGGCCCACATTCATGTCTGAAAATGATCAGCTGGTGCTAACCAGTAGCTGCCTTTCACAGGCAGGCTTGGCTACTCCCACATGCCGCAGTCCCCACCACTCCCTACCGTCTAAACACAGAGAAGAGCTGTGATTATCACTGCTCTTGCATTATTGTTTTTCTTATGGTACAGAAATATTTCTATCTATAATTTTAACAAAAGTGGGAAAAGAGGGGAAAAAAAGGGCTGTGAGTTCCAAGGAGGAAAAATCGTAGAGCACATACAGCAACTTAAGTTAGTAACCTCACTCCTCTAGACATTTACAGCCCCCAAGCAAGTACAACCCTCCCATTTTATAAAAGTTAAGTGTACGCAGGAAGCTGACTTGTCCACTCCTACGGTTAGGGCAGAGCTAATTCTAGAATCCAGGTCTCAAATGCAAATCCAGGACTTCTTTCACTATGCCCTGTTACCTAGTAGTCTTATATTATGAAGCAAAAAAATATTACATATAACATATACAATAAAATATACAAGAGCTGGGGGAGGGGGGAGAAGGGGAGATGGGAGGAGAGGGAGAGATATGTGCATGTCTCAAAGCTAATACTAACTTCAAGGATATACAGTTGAAGTATCCAACCCACTTTGTACTAAACTGCTCACCATACCTTCATCTGTCAGAGAATATAAGACTAAATTATATAAGGTTCCCTGAGGGTTCATTTCCTAATGTGACATTTTTAATAATTTTGCTGCTTTAAGTACAAAAAAATTCTCACAAATACAATACATCTACTACTTCAAAAATGCTCAGTTAATGTCCCAAACTGTCTAAGATATACTCGTTATACTAGAAACATTTCCTTTTACAAGGCTATAAATAAGCTTATGTGCAAGGCACTAGCATTATAGTAAGTGAACAATGTTCAACTATAAGATCTTGGTGGCAGTAACTTATACCATCCCCTCAAAGAACGTACTGATTCATTCACTCAACAGATATTTACCAAACCCTGTTACATGCCAGACAGTGTGCAAGGTGATGGAGATATACAAAGATGAGCAAGATCTTTGCCCTTAAGCTGCTCTCTCTGGGTAAAAGACAGACCTATACACTCAAAAAGAATTTGAAAACATTGGGTAAACGTAAAGATGTGGGTAGGCACAGCTATTATGGGAGGGCTAAGTAAGGGCTCGTAGTGCAGCTGAGATGAACAGACCCTTTCCTGCAGGGACAGAGGCCTGAGGAAACCCTAAAGCAAGGACAGGAGTGGAGCAGGCAGGGGGCAAACTAAGAGGAAGGTGGGAATTACAAGCCATGGGACAACATGGGTAAAAGCAAGGAGTGAGAACAGGCCCTCCAATTTGGTCTAGTCCGGATCTCAAAACATGGTATTTAAATTCCATCTTAAAAACCCCTGCCTTATGCCATGCGACCCAACATCTGCTGAGACTTGATGCACAGTCCTACATGTGTACCCTTGGAAGTTTCTCTCACCAAGTGCCCGTATCGAGAGCACCACCAAAACAGCCCTGCTACACCCTGGCAATGCCTACCTATGTCTCCCTCGGGGCGACCGATGCTATCCCAGAGTCTGCAGGGCCCAAGAAACAAGGCGGGAGAAATACTGAGCTTTCCATGAAGTCTCTGAGAAGACCGTAAACACATTTTTCCTGTGCCAGGCGTAAGATGGTCCTGTCTTCACTTCAGGACCTGGATTGCCACAGCCAGAATCTACAAAGCATTCATTCAAGCCTCAAGCAAGAAGTTTTGTGAGAAAATATCTGCCCACCAAAATTCTCAGGTGGAGTTCTCCTTTTTGTCATGGATAAGAAAGAGATGACGTGCCAGCCCTAATCTTGGCTGAGGCAAAGCCAGGGTGTAAGCATCCCCAAAAGACAAGCTTTTGGAAAGGGGCATAAAGAGGAGTGAAGGCCAAATATGTGTCCATGGTTAGAGTTCACTGTTCAAGGCCAGTATGAGGAAACAAGGAGGAAGAATTCACCTGAAGAGTGAGAAGAGTTTCACTATTTGGGTTTCCAAATTTGGCTAAAAATTAGACTCATACTAAAAAATAACTTCTTGGGCCGCAGACCCATTAAATCAGACTCTCTTAATTGGAGGCCTAGAAATTGCTCAGGTGATTCTAAGGCCCAGAATCCGATACCTATTTGGAAAAGGGTTATCCTTCACCCAGAGGCTTTGGGAGCTCCAGAACGGTCTCCAGTAGGCCATTATTTCAGCATCTTTGAAGCAGAATTCAAGGATCCAGACATTGAAGGAGTTACACAGCCTTAGTATGTTTACCCACTCCCTACATCGCATTACGACAGCCATCACTTAACTCCTTTTTACACAAATAAAAAAACATAGAATGCCAGCGCCCAGAATGACAACTAGGTAAATGAAGGGGGCCTCCCTTCTCACCCAGTCCCTGAATGACACAGCCCAATGCCAGTGCCTCCAGATAAACTATTGGAGTTGTCCAGTCTCAACAGAGATCTGAGCCCTTGTACAACTGTGTAGGCTCATCCTGGCAAAACAGAGAGTCTCAGAGTATCCAGTCACCAAGATGGCCTTCGAGGAACAGCTACAAGGCACACAGCACTCTGATCAAGACCTTACTGCCCAAAGAACAGGACACTAAAGATCAATGCAATGCCTGGAAACCTGCCAAGCCAGCTGGATACTTCTCTTCCCAAATTTCCACTTTGTGGTCAAGAAACTGCCTGAGCAATCTCAAGCCAAAAATGTCAAAGTAAATGCTGAGTACCACAAAGATGACAGATCAGAGTAAGCTGGTTTCCTGAATGGACCAGCCTAGAGAGATCTCTTCCCTGACATCCTCAGGTGCCCTTCAGACAGTCCAGCCCCAGAGAAACCCATAGCTGACCAAGGTCAGCCTTCCTGATTGCAAGGCCCAGTAGTAAAGCACGGTATTCTTCTCTAGAACAAGGAGACTCTCGAGAGTCCCTTCAACTTAAGGGTCCTCCATTTGAGTCCTAATATAAATTTAGAAGAGCATGTATAAGCAGGAAGTCTAGTAAAAGCTCAAGATACTAACTGGCCCCTTCCAGTGGTCCTCAACTTTTAGATCAATTATTTCCTGCAGTACTATTATATCCTTGCCTAAAACAAGACCTTTCTCTGACCTAATCCTCCAAAAAAAATCACAAGTTGCTCCAGGCCCTGCCATACACCTGGAACCATTCCCTCCTTCATATCCTCATCTCTACTACACTGCAATGTGGATACTATGAAAGTCACCTTTGCCACCTTCATTCCTACCAAACATCAATCCAGACCACCCAAGCAGCTCTGGACCAATGGGGGCCTCTCGGTTACATGTTCTAATAGCACCATATATCAATCCTTTACAGCACGAACCACTTAACTCATGCTTGCCTTTTTGTTGTTTTTGACATTTTATGGCATCTTTTGTTTGTCTGACCGGCTAATCACTGTATCCTAATATACTGCCTTCAAACCCTCCAGGTTTTTTCAAGAATATACCTCAAATTTCATGTTTTCCAGCTAAAAGATGATCAAGCCAGTCCATTTCCCAACTACTTACTTAGTCTTGCCACTGGCCTCTGAAATCTTAACAGCCACTAATCAGTCCACTAAGTTAGTGGACTAGGAAGGATCCTGTTCAGAGGGCTAGTCCAGCATTGAAGAAAGTCCCCAAACAGCCTTGAGGCTGACCAACTCCAGAAGGAAATAAACCAGAATAATTCTTTGTGTTTCTTCTGTGCAGTGTTTTTTTTCCTTAATTCACCCTGCACTTATTATTTTTAAAGATAACTTTCTAATATATGCAAAATAAACTCCTTTTTGACCTTGAAAAGCACTTCCCTATTTCCCAGAATGAATCCCACTGAGGCCATGCCCAGTGCCACATCCTCAGGACATGAACACCACTGACGCTTCCAAGATGCCCAATGCCAAGGTGGCTCAAACCTCCCTGCTCTGGTCCCACTGCCCAGCTGTCCTCCTCTCTCCACACCCATTGGCATAAGAAAGTAGGTTTGCAGAAGCTTTTTAAAGTTCTCTCACCTACTCCACAGATTCAGTAGGAGGTATAATGAATGTTTCCAAGTTCTCTGAACGCTATGAAGGCTCATAAAATAGAATAAAATTAGTTGGAAAAACAGGAAAAATTTTAGCTCCCCTTTGAAAAAAAAAAAAAGGACGCCTACTATTTTAAATGATTCACAATGACTTCATATTTTCTTCCACTGGGATATGCATCTCTTCCTCCCAAAGCTGATGGTTCCCTCCCTCCTCCACTCCTAAAACAAGATACTGCCATAAAACACCTGTTCTATCTGATGTGGGACACCCTCCCAGAAACTCTTGGCAAAGCCAGAGCACCCCTTGAAGATGGGCTCCTCCCACCAAGGGCCCTTGTGTTTACTCTTCTCTCTGCATGCAAAGCTCTAAATTTAAAAAAAAAAAAAAAAAATCTCAAAAAAAAATTAAAAAAAAAAGCTAAAGATTTTACCTTTTATTTTGGATTTGTGGCTTCTCCTTAAAAATACCAAGATCTGATAACACTGGGCCTCAAGGAAAACAGCTAGATGGAGCTGGGTAGTAGCTATTCCCCCTTAGATGGGCATGGCTTTCAGATTCCCTAAACACCAAGGCGGAGTGTCACTTGCCATTTGTCATGGTGCTTGCCCTGCTTTTGTCCTCTTAGAGAAGAAAAATATTTCTCTATTAACAGTAAGAAAATGAAAGACCAAGAAGGTCTTTTATTTCTGGGAAAAAAAGAGACCACCACATTTTTGTGAACGTGAAGAACATTCCAGCACGTTTGATTTGCAACCTCCAACGATTCATCACTTGTTACCTGCCTGACCTCTGAGGCATCTGAGGTTTGGACCCCTAAACTATAACTCTTTAGAACCAAATTTCTAAGTTAGGAAATAAATTTTAAAACTGAACCACTGGAAAAGAAAACAACTTAAGTACACAGTATCCCATTCTCCCCTGAATATTTTGGTTTTTGGGGCTCACCTTTCCTGAGAACACAGAATCCTGCTCTCAGCCACCAAAAGAAAAAGTTCCAGCCCTTATGCATGATCGCATCCAGATAAATAAGCAGGATTTCTTTTCTCTGTGGAAACTGTGGTTCTATATGTAGGGGAGGAAAAAGGCCCTCAGGGCACACATTCCCCCCACCTTTCCCATCACAGCCCTGCCCCCACCCCACTGTACGTGCTTAGAATGCAAGTGCCCCTAAAAAGGGGGTGGGGGAAAGTCAGAGGACCCAGGTAACTTGCCAGTGAATGTTTCCAGTGCAGTTGCTTCCAATCTAGCTACACAGAAGAATCACCTGGGGCTCCAGACTGATCCAGGAATTTTAATATCCAACTCCTTCTCAGGTGACACTCATGGAGACTGCCCAGCACTGACTGATTCCCTCTGTGGCATTTGGAAACCATGAATTTAGAAAATTGTGACCCCTTTGCTACCCTGGGCAGTCAGGCAGGACGCGCCTCTCTGGTCAAGAGATGTTAGAGCTGCACTGTCCTTCAATGTAGCCATTAGCCACACGTGGCCACTGAGCCCCTGAAATGTGCCTAGGTGACTTGTGATGTACTGTGGGTACCACACACACTGAGTTTTGAAGACTTGGTATGAAAAAAAAAAAAGAACATTAGCTCATTTATATTTTTATATTGATTACTTATTGAAATAATATTTTGGATAAACTAGGTTAAAGAAAACACATGGTTAAAATTAATTTCATTTGCATTTCTTTTTACCTTTTAATGTGTCTCCTATAAATCTTAAATTACATACATGACTGACATATCCATTGCACAGCCGTGTTCGAGGGGACATTCAGCATTCTAACATGCGGATTACAATCAAAATGGAAAAAGACCTGGTCAAGCCTGGTCTCCACCTATGATCTTGAGCAAGTTCTCAATCTCTCTGATGTCCGTTTCCTCCCCTGCACACGGGCACAATGACTGAGAAGCAGTGTAAGTTAATAAAAGAGTAAGCGGATGCATGGGGCATGGTGCCTTGCCATAGCTGGTACTCAACACCTGAGCACTTCCCTCCCTTCTTCCCTGGCTTTCTTAGGACCACACGATTTGAACCCAGAATCTCCTGGCATCAAATTTACTAATTACTACACCTGATTCTGCACAGTGACTGCAGATGGCACAGTGACTCTCCATCTACAGGAGGATCCTAAGTTCCCAGAGACTCTGACTCTGTCCATGTGGTATGGGTCCAGGTATGCGCATTACTCACAAGAACCTGCTCTCAGTCAGAACTAAGAAACACTGACAGGGCTGAGGAACTGTGATCGGTACTGTCAGGGCTCCTGGGGACATTCCTAGCCCACAGTCAGGCAGGCCAGCTGGAAGCAAGGCAGGTGTGACTCATGTGAAGCCAGGAACTGCTCAGGACCTGCCCCCAGCAGACGGCTGCTTTCCTGACATCTTTTAAACTTAGGTAGGAAATGAACATTGTTTCAAACACCAGAAGGCAGCTGACACTTCCTGCCTTCACACAAGGCTCCTTAAAGATCAAAAAATATAGACAATTTCAAGGTGCCCAATAGCTTGGCGATTGGGCTAAAAAGGCTGAGGTGCTTAGCACTCCCACCAGCAACTTATGAGAGGAACCAGGGCCGGTCCTCTATTTTGCTTGGTACCCGTCTCTTTTGCTTGGTACCCAAAAGCATCAACTCTTGCCTGAACTTCTGGATGTCAGGCCAACTCTTTGGGCTCTTCTGCAGAAGCATTTCTCCTGTTCTCTCAGGAGCCCAGAAAGGGGCCAGGACTTCCATGCACAGACCCGCAAGTTCCAGCAGCCTGTTTATCTGGGGCCTTTGGTCACTGGAAAAAGTCATTTTATTGAACATGAATGCTAGACAGACAGAGCACACAGATGAATTGGATCCCAAAAGGCACATTAGCAGAAGAACACACTCTATTAAAATCCAACAGTCACTGCCCCTTCTCTTCATTTAAAAACCCTCTCTGTGCTAAGCTACCTCTGTCGCAAATCAGTACGAAAGAGTAATTTCTTGGAAAAAAATTAAATATCCTTCCCCAATAATATTTCTATCAGTAAAATATGTCCAAGAAACTCAATCTTTTCCTTCTTCTTGGGGCAAATGTCCTCTCTATGGAAAAAATACAATGTGAATGAACTGCTCCATTTTCCCCAAGTATGAACTGCCTCTGCTTTTTTGGAAGTAGGTCCAACATGAATAATCACTGAATTCGAGGACTCTGACATATGTATTTTAAATGCAAGAAAATGATATGGGGTTTGTCCAGAGCACAGTAACACAAACTACACGTGACTCTGGCACACCAGCCCTGGATCCCCCAGCACAGGACATTCCCCGCAAATCGCCCACATCCAGAGTCTGCTTCTTACATTCTTCTGCCCCACACTCAGCCTCTGCCTCCCAGAAAGAACACACCAGTACCATGAACCTTACTGGGCCTCCATGTGGCCCAGTCTCAACTCTGTGGCCGCACAAGCAAACAATCCAGCCTAAACATAATAAAATTAATTCAAAAATGTTATTGGATCTCTTGTTGAACACCAGTGGAAGGGAATTAAATTCTTAATGCATAGGACACTATCTTTAAAGTCCTTCCTCCTCTACCACCTACATCCCAAACACAGACAGCAGCTATTCTTCTAGAAACTCTCCTCTGCTCTTCACTCCGCCCTCTCCCCAACACCCAGCTCATAAACAAATTTCCCTCTCCTTTCCTTTAGCTACCACTGAGTCTTCTCTCACAAGTACCAGGCCTTTTCAGATACAAATACAGCCACTCTTTACACACACACACACCACCCCCACCTCCTAGTCCTCCAACTCCGCCTCTACTCATTGCCCTGACTTTATAGGAAAAACACCCAGGAATTGAGCTAACCAAGAGAAAATTCTCCTTAAAAGGTAAGGTAACTGGGAAAGCTGAGTAATAGACAATAGAACACTCTTTAGCAGAGAAGAGAAAGTTCATGGACACTCACAGTGGCATGTGGCAAGGAGTAGTGAGTGCTAAGCTACTGCCCAGTCATGCTAAATGTCACCACTCTGAACACCCGTCCCAGCTTCAGAAAAGATGCTCTTTATATGGAAGTTAGACCTGTGCTGGACAGAGAACCCAGGCACAGCCATTAATAAACTATACCATCATGGCTTCCAAAAGCTCCTGACAACACATTGGCTGGGTATGTTATCAGTACATTAATGAGGAGACAGTAGTATATAGGAGTATTTCCCAGGTCTCTGTCTACAGCTGAGATTCATCCTAGCACTTGGAGAAGTTACAATGACCTGAATGTGTGGAACTGTGGGCCTACCACCAGAAAGAACTTCTGAGATGGCTCTGCTTATACAAATGGCTTTGTTCCTTCATTCATTACATACTGAGGCAATGTGGGAGGCAGTGAGGAGGACGAGGGAGAAATCATGATGAGAATGACCCAGCCTCTGCTTTCAAGAGCCACACAGGTAAAAACTGATGAAGAATTGTGTCTGGCCGTAAAGGGAGTTAAGAGGAGAGTGAAGGGACAGCCACATGGCGCAGCTAAAAGAATGCTGCCTATGTTTTGGCTCTGCCATGAATTAGCTGTGTGGCCTCGGGCAAACCGCTACACTTCTGTGAACCCATTTCTAATCCTACGAAATAAGAAGGCTGGCCATAGGTGATCAGAGTCCCTTTTCGGCACTGACATTCCACGGCTCTATGATTTTAAGCATGCCTGCTGGGAGGGGGGTCATGTACAAATGGGGTATAGAAAGGCAGACAGGAGGAGGAGTACGAACTATTCTAAAAATCTTATTTTGCTCACTGGTTGTCGCTCTGTGAATATACTCACTGTTACCTTTGAAAGCTGCAGTTGTCAAGCATGGTCAGTGGTCACAGGTCAGTTCTTGGGCCTATTAATCTTAATAACAGAACAATGTATGCACTGTACCTGAAGCAAGCCATTTGCTTATGTGCTGCCCTGAAGACACATTATGGGTAGTGCCTTCCTCCTACAGTGGTGAGACCCTCCTCTTCCTAATGAAGGCCAGAGTGCAAACTCCCAGGCTGAGTGAAAGACTCCCTGAGTCACACAGCTTGCAGAGGCAGAACCAGGAGAGAAGCCCAGATTGTCTAACTCCTCACTTACCATTAAATGCCAATTAGATAACTGTGTGGGATCCCTGCAAAGCTTGGACACTTAGAAACCCCACATAGATGCACCAAAATGATCCAAGAGGGTGGAGGATGATTCTGCAAAGGAGAGCCAAGAGCAGCCTTTCCTTCCTCCACCATCCCGACAAGCAGGTCAATCACCAGCTGCGGAGGTTGGTACAAGCAGGTCAATCACCAGCTGCGGAGGTTGGTAACTATCTGTCATCTTGTTCCATCTTTAAGCAATGCAGGTGGTGACCTGTACTCTAGAACTGAGGTACTCTAGACCTGAGGTCCAACTGAAATCATGTGCAAAGACCCTGCACAACTTTCTAAAGTTGACTGCCCATGGGCAAATCATTTAATATCTCAGTGCCTCAGTTTCCTCATCTGGAGGAGAGGGATAACAATCATACCTATATCTCAAAGCATTAGGATTAAGATTACAAGGGGTAACACATGTGCTTAGCACAATGCCTACAACATAAATGTTGGTTATTGTCACTATGATTTTTCTGGGAAAGACTCCAAAGCTTTCACCATGTTCTCAAAGGGGTCTAAAACCCAATACGAATTAAGAACCCCTGTTCTACATGCCACCCTTGGAATGGAACTAACGCCATTCTGAGGGAAGGGAAGTGCTTCCTCTAGCTTCCTCATCTTTCCAGAAGGAATGGGTTTGAGGCTTTCTGTGCCTCCTACTCCAGGAGGGCAAAAGAAAAAGAACTCCAATGAACTGTACTGGAGGCACTACGTAGTCATTTCTGTGGCTGGAAAATGCGTTCTCGGACCCCAGCAGGCCCCAACCTAAAAGTGGGAAGTTAGAAGGGAGAGCATCAAATCTCAACTCCAGTTCCCACACACTCGGGAATAAACCCACTCCATCCTGGTCTGTCAGGGTGCAGGAGTAGGAGCTTCGGGCACTGTAGCCCAGTCCCTTCATTCCAGGTGTCTGGCCGCCTTTCCCGCACCTCCTGCTGGAGAACTGAGAAAACAGTCAACTCCAGAGGCACAAGAAGGTGCTGTGATGGGATGTGAATAAGATCTGAAGCTGAGGTCCTGGTCTGGAAAGAGCCGATTAAGGAGAAAGGGATCAAAGAGAAAGGGTATGGCAAGTGTAAGAGAAAGGAAGCAATTTAAATCCTTGTTTTGCTGCTCTTTGGCCTCATGACCTTAGACAAATAACTCAACCTCTCTGAGCCTCAGTTTCTCCATCAGTAAAATGGGGGGCTCATTATCAGTGCTTGCTTCACAGAGGAGTTATAAAGATCAAATGGGATCTATGTAGACACTTACAGAATCTGGTGGTAACCCCATGAGTGCTCACCCAAATGATGCCAATTATTATCCCCATTATGAGGATTATGATGTTGATGAAGGCTAAGGCAGACAAAGGTCACAGAGTCATGGTGTTGGGGGTTTAGATGCTGTTACGTTAAACACAGAATCAAGAAAGGTTTGTGGGGAAGACGAATGCCTTATGATTTCACGTACATGGGAATCTAAAGAACAAAATAAACAACAACAAAGAAATGGAAACACATTCATAGATAGAGAATATTTTGAGAGTTACTAGATGGGAGGGGGTTGGGGGTTGGTATAAAAGGGCAAAGGGATTAGGAAGTACAAATGGACAGTTTCAAAACGGTCATGGAGATATAAAGTGTAGCATAAGGAATATAGTCAATCATATTGTAATACTTAAAAGGGCAGATTTATTGGGGTAATCACTTTGTGAGTTATATAGATCTCCAATCACTATGCTGTACAACTAAAATCAATATATTATTGTATGCCAACTATAATTGAAAAAACTCACCGAATTGTACACTGTAAATGTGAACAACTAATTGTCTATTATATTTCAATAAATCTGTAAAAAAAAAAAAATGTTTGTGGGGAGAAATACCAGTACCAGGGGGAATAGAGGGTCCAGGCCCCAAGCATAGAAGAGTTCTGAAAGGAGAACCCCAACCTTGGGTCCTCAGCTTGCAAAGTCCCACTTAGGTAGCAAAGAAGGTGGAGAACACAGACGGTGCCTAAGAGAAGGGCCAACTCAAACATCACACGTGTACCCTCAGTTGGAACAGCATCAACTTTATAAAGTAACCCGGGTAATTCTCATAGTCAGTCAGTCAATCTTTGATCAACAATGAGGGAATTACTACTTGATAAACACAATGTTGGGTTAGATGAAATCTTTCAAAGCAAGGGACATTTAGAAAAAAAATAGGTATAAATATAAAAAAGGCATCTTTGATAGTAAAAAAGACTGGGGACAACAGAGCCCATGGCAGCCCTGGTTCTCAACATCCCTAAGCTTCCACTCTGTTACCCCTACTGAATTCACCTTGTCACCGCCACACTGGCAGACTAAGGATGAGTTTGCAAGCAACCATACTTTTTCCCAAATAATTCTGTAATATAAGAGTAATAATTCTGTAATATAAAAGTAATTCATCATAGAAAGCTGGGAAAACAAAGGAAGTCTCAAAGGAAGCACAATAATCCAACCACCGATGTCAACACATGGATTTAGTGCCACCAGTTTCTCTCTTTTGTAAGGCAAATCATTTTTATTTAAAGAATCACATCACACAGCCTTCCTAAGATACCAGATACGAAGAATCAGTAACAACAGTAAGAATCGAGAACATTTTAGAACAAAAGGAAGATGAGTGCATGTGCGCATGCACACGCGTGTATAAGTCTTGCTTCTCAGAGGCCTTTTAAACTCATAATCCTGGATGCTCACTATGGCCACCTCTGAACTAAGAAGTTTAAACTTAGGGGATCAAAAAAGAACTCCACCCACTAAAACAATGCTCTTTAAGCATCAAAAAATCTAACATTTCAAACAAGCATTTTTTAAAAAACACATTTAAAAAAAAAACAAAACCTATGATGTGTTCCTTGGCACAAATCTGGGTCAGTTCCTGGTGGAGTTCCAGGATAGAATTTCAAAAGATACTGTAAGTATTCCTCATGTCACTGATACTGTTCTATCAGACTTGAATAAATCAAAAATCATAATGAAAAAGAAAAACAAAACTGAACCTCTCTGGCAATACACTTGGTGCTTAGAAAACATGAGTTTTTACCAGCATCGTTTATGGGCTGCCTCTTAAAACCATTTTTAACACTGCTTATGCCAGAGTAACAAAGAGAGTATTTTCTGTTGACTAGTTTTGACAAACTGTACCACCAAGGCTGCCTTCATCTACCCATTAGTGGAGAGACGTCCCAGACAGCGGTGTCAGTTTTTTGACTCCCCAGTGAGAAGAGCCACCCAATGTTAGAAAGGATGGCTCCTTGAGAGAGTGAGCTCCTCACTCTTGGAGGGAAGCAAGCAGAGTTGTACAAACCATGTGCTTACAACTTTAAGATTCAGAGTCTTCATTTCTTACAGTGGAAGTCACAAGGGCATTGCCCAGTTGCCTTCTCTCATTCCTCATGAATTGAGAAAGTGAGTAACATCACTGGTTTAAGTTCCAGTGAAGTCTTCTTCAGAATGGCTATTAATAGAGGCAAAAGGCAGGAGATGGGAGTCACTCGCGAGCCTGGAGAACACAAAGAAACCCAGAAGAATGGCCTCTAGAACTGGAAGAAGAATTCAGAGGTATCTGTGGATGGCTCTGGGAACAAAGTGAAACTCTGAGACTTGGAGTAGAGTTCACATACTCTACCCTGAGATTGAACTATAGCAGCTTTTCTGGAAAAGGTGGCATTTTTAGGACTTCATACAAATCCCTCTGGGGCCTTAGGACACAGGCATCCCTGCCACTGCCCCACAAACCCTGGACTTTACCAGTCGAATATAAACAGAAGCTGTCTCCTTGAGAGTGTTCTCAAACTGAGAACACATGTTACCTTCTAGGACCTCCGAGATAATCAAGTCCAGCAAATAATGGCTCACAATTAACTAGGATGGTGTTGCCTCCACTTTAATGATAACAGCAAAGGGTAATAAAATAAGTTGATACTTGCTCCAAAAAACATCATCCAGGAGATGCCCTTCTTCAGCCTAGACTTTGATGGGCCCTTGGGTTTGGTTGGTCCAGAAAGCTAGGAAAAACACATGGCCCAACTCAAACCTTAACTTAGAATTCTGGACAGTCTTTAAACGTTTTATTGGCAAGATCACAAAAGGCCAGAAGATGTACATGTTACTTCACATAAGGAACTCTTGTCCCTCTAGGAAAAGGCATGACACTCGAGACCTTTAGAGAAGCAAGACAGGAATTTTCTTCCTCCAAAGATAAAAGGGGAGATGCACAAGAATGAAGAGGAGAGCTAAATCTTCATCTTACACGGTACAGAGTCAACAGATAATGCCCCAAAATAGCAAAACATGCAAATTACTGAAAAACGTGGAAGTAAATATCAAAATAATCAGCTAAGATTTTTAAATGACAGCCACTGGGGGCAGGAGATTGTGGTCCTGGAAAACTATTTGATTCTTGAAACTGTATGCATGTGTAACTTTGATAAACACTACAAATTTTAGAAACAAGAAGAGTTGGGGGGTTTTTTGGGGCGAGGAATGGGCTAGATGTACGTATTTTCCAACTTAAGATATAAAAAGTAATACTCTAGGTAAATAATAGTATTTAAATATTATTTCCTCATATTTTTCAACCAGAATATATTTTAATAACTTTTCCTGATTAAAGCAATACTGTTCATTGCTTTAAAAAATTAAGTAACACTCCCTCCAAAAAAGGGAACAAAAAGAAAAATAGTTATAAAATCACCATCCAAAAATAACCACTGGATGATTTAGAGGCAGTTTCTTTTTACGTGCACGCGCGTGTGTGTGTGTGTGTGTGTGTGTGTATCGATAAAAATATAGAGAATTTTCTTTAACTCTTTGGACTTATCCAATGATTATAAGCCTTTTGTTTTATTTTGAAAGTGAAGGAATATTTTGAAAAGCATTAGATGAATTGGGCCTTTGCTTCTTATTCAATCAGTTCATATCAACATCTCATTCTATAAAGATAGGCATGTCAGGTTGTCATATTTTGACTACATGGTACATTTACAAAGAAAAAACAAGCCCTTTTTGGATAGTGATATGGTGACTTTCTCAGAATTCCTAGATGTAAAATTATAGCAGTAGGGTGGAGGCCTGATTGCAAATTGGTTTTACCTCAAATTGTATTGTTTTCTGACTGTGTGTGTGCCTTGTTTCTTCCTATACAAATCTCTCTTCGCTTCTCTCTCTCTCTCCCTATCCCCACAACTTGTCACTAGCTTTCCTCCCCTACCCCATCCAATTTTTTGTTTTATTTCTCTCTGCCACTCTTAATCCAATGCAATATGGAACTGAAATCATATTCTTACTACTTTTTGCATTTGCAGAATAGGATTGTTTTTAAGTTTAAAACAGGAATACAAAGCATTCCATTTACCCATTTTCTAAAGTCCATGTTGTTGAATTTGTTTTTGTTTTGTTTTTGTTTTTTGAACAAAGGCAATTGCAGCCCCAGGGGCTAGGGCCTAACTAGGAAACTCTCAGAAATAAGAAAAACTCTGACCCTGCCTGGAAAAGGCAGTGTAGACAAAGAGGAAACTTTGTGTAGACAAGGGGGGAGTTTTCTAGAGGGGAGGCCAGGGAGGAAGACCAATGTCAAAGACAACTTACTCTGCTCCTGGGGCACCCAGCCCAGCATCACCCCATGAGGAGAAATCAATAGGTCCAGAAGGCAAACCTAAAACTATCAGGGCATCCAGTTAAAGAACCGCCTACTCCTCCATCTCCCTAAGAAGGACCTGCCACTTTTCCTAAACATCCAAAATGCCTGAGTCTTTTCCCATAAGAACTGCTTTTAAAATTGGGTCATCCCTATCCTACACGTAAAAGATTTCTTTGTAATTCATATGCTGGGCACATCTTAGAAGAGCTTTCTGGGTTCTGATTACTTTGAAGTGTAAGCACCCTCTGCCAGCCCTAAGAGATCTGCACACTTCACGTGGCTGCCTTCTACAACTCCGAGTGTCTGAAAAAAAATATTGATCAGGCACAATCCTAGGTCTGCCACAAGAGGCCTCCCACAGTAGAGAATGCAAACCTGATCTGATAATCCAGACAGCAGTGACTCCACCTGAGGACTTCTCATCCAGCCCTCCTTTCCATTTTAGCCCGAGGCTCCTAATGGGATTCTTCCTGTTAGATGCCTGAGGTCAGCACACATGGTGCAGTATCTATTGCACATCCCTGTGTCCATGTCAAAAAAGAAATATGATCCATTGACAGACTTGTCCTCCAGGAACTTATACTACTAGTTCTTAATTACTTCTTGGTAACTGTTCCCAGGCTATGTCCTCATGAAGAAACATGAAAATTAAAAATAAAAAAGACGATACGGGAGAGCAAATGAGGAAGTTCTGCTTTCGCCAAATATTTCCTCAAGAACATCAGGCAACAGCTCCAGTTCTGAGAAATAAACCCGTGAATTCCTGAACAGTAAATTTTCTACAAATGATGTAGGGAACTGGGGAAGGGGTGTGGAGGGGTGAACAGAAGGCATGGATGGATGGACCAGTTCTCATCAAGGAGCAACAAGATGAGTCAAGTTTTTACACAGTGGCAAATGTTCGTTTTGGACTTGCTTCAAACCTGTGTGTGGGCTGATTCTCTGAAACAAACAAAATTCTCTTGTATAACAGAGGTTATGGGGTGACTAAGAGGGTGAGGATTTTGATAGAAAAGAAATTACCCACAAATCACCTTTGACTAAATAAGATCAGTTCTTCTGTCTACACCAAGTCTCGTTTCTGCAAAACCTGACCAAGGACATGGAGCCAAATCAAAGGATCCACATAACCCCAGAGGGATGGGTATATATATATACTCCAGTTTAAGCTCAACAAGAACCTGAACCAGTACAGCTTTTAAGAGCATTGATACACCCTGTTCCACCCAGCAAAGAGCTGGAATGCCAATGCTGGCTTCAATCAGCTCCCATACACCGCTGAGGGAAGCACGGCGTCCGGAACAGCAGTTGGCCAAACACATGTGAGGGAGGTGCAGCTGCCGAGCTTTCATGTACCAGG
>NW_006494611.1:12788829-12827589 GCF_000325575.1 Pteropus alecto | reverse complement strand
TTTTGCAGATTTTTGATAATGTTTTCACAGCCAGTGTTATTCCCAACCCATTTTAAAATGCAATCTGAACAACGCCCCTTTCCTCATCAGTCTCCTTGAACATAAGCAGTTCCATCAACCTCTGCCCTGGAAACCCTTTTCTCTCTACTGGCCATACCTTGGTTTGGCCAAACAGAGCAGCAGAAGGGATCTCTGCGATGGCAGCATGGGGCGGGGAGAAGAGCATTAAATCAGACCAGGGGAACTGGGCTTACGACCCTGGCACCAAGCAGCTGCAAGATCTCCACGGGCCAGCTAGGATCACCTAGGAAAGACTCCTGCAGCTCTAACGTCTTTGGGTCTGTGGTCGCATTAAATTGATTCCACGTTCTCTCTTTAAATTTAGTCACCCAAATGCAATAAGCCACGAAAATTAAAAAGGACTAGAATGAACCAAGATATTTCAGACTGAGAGCAAAGAACAGGCGAAACCACCAGCAATTTCACTGGAGGAACCTGGCATGCCACCGCTGAAAGGATCCGGGCTAGAAAGAGCCATTTACAAAATGCTGAGAGTGTGCCCGAGCCCTTTTGAAAACTGGGTTCTTGGGTTGTTTCCTGATTTCCCTGCACCCCTCCCCCCGCCCCTGCCCCACAATCTTGAACACTATTATGTAGAAAAAAACATTTAAAGGGACAAATATATCCTTGGGAGATACAGGAAGAATGCTGCTGGAAGTAAGAACCTTTTGTCTGTCTTTCTCACACACAAACTCATACACACACTCAGCTGGCCTTCTGAGTAATCCACTGCCATGGCTGATGCCCAGCTAACTCCATCGTAGCCAGCAGTCTCTGCCAACCACTGATGCAGTGGAATAGTCGTCTGACCAGCTCCCTTTCTGAAGCTGGTCTATTTTTGGTTAAAACTGGGGCTTCAGATAGAACCCAGACTTGCCTGGGGCTCTCTCCTTGGAAGTACTATTTGATGATGGTAATCCTCAAGGGCTTGTACTAAAAATGACTTTCCATCTAAAAGACACTGTTGATATCAAGCCAGTTCTAAACCCTTATTGCCAGGGTTTTGAGATCTGTGCAGGGGTCAAGCAGTGGCCAGCCCAGAAATATCATGGTAAACCTACCTAGCCTGCCACAGATTAGATATCTGTAGACATCAGAAGTTCCATGACGTTACAATATAATTTCAGAGCTAAAAATCAGCTCAGTGAAAGCTAATCAGACAGCCATATAAAGCAAAGGAAAAAAATTTAAAAACCCATCATCGGTCACAAGAAGTTATAAGAATGTATCAAGCGTGGGCTACAGGTCATCCAGATTTTGCACTGGGCCTTGGGGCCGGAGCAGAGTTTGTGTAAGTAGAATATAATGGAAGACACTCCAAGTAAAAGACCTCTTCTGAGACCATAACAGAAACCCTGAGGCTTTCTTCTTAGAGGAATCAATGGCCAGGTCCTCTGTTGGACAACCAAGAAAGTAACCATTAAGCAAACTCCCTCTGCTCCCAGACCCACAGCATTGTCTCTCTCAGGTATGAATCATAGGCTCAAATGTGGTAGACTCTCAGGAGGACAAACGTCCAAGCAGGGCTCCTGGGTGGAGGAAAAGTGGTGCCACCACATGTTGGCAGTCTGAAAAGCAAGTCAAATTCTCGGGTCCCTGCATCCAGACCTGAGAAATCAAAATCTTTGAGGGTGTGGCCAAGAAATCTGTATTTTTTACAAGCCACTTAAAATGATCCTAAAAGTGTGAAAATTGCTGCTGGTCTGTTCTTGCCTGTCCTCTTCTGAAATAGGGTAATTAAAGGTTGGGTGTCTCAATTAGGAAGAGATTTAAGTAGAAACCACACATGTGGTGGAAAGAGGGAGGGGAGTGGCTGGAGCAATTAGTGGGAAATCTCCTATGGTGAGGGAGAGAGAATACGATGATGAACCACCCAGCCCCACAGGGAGACTCTCCCTCCACTGCAGCCTTCGAAGATCATAAGAAAGGTGATCTCTTCCCAGGAGCCAAAGAGGGCTGAGTTTGGGTGCATCTGGGCCAGTCTCAAGAAAGGAAAAGTTTACCAATGTGAATGGAGCTATCCAAGTTTGGCCCAAAGCACCCTGCCAGTGGCATCTTCTTCCTACACACCACAGAGCCCCGAGAACTGGTGACTGTCTACCAAAGGCCATCCCAAATCCTAAGTAAGGAATCCAAGGAAACAGCGAAGCAGCTTCCACCCCACTCCAGGCATCACAGCCACTGACCTGGAATAACCAAAGCCCTCTCAGCTGTCTGGCTACAACACAGCCCTGAACTGGCATCTATACGTCCCCAAGAGCCAGTGGGTTTCACCTATCATTCTCTAGGCCACTGACAGGACAGGGCCAAGCGCCTCCAGATCTAAGTGGTAGGTGCCATTAGTTCTCAAAGTGTGGTCACCAGCCCAGTAACATCAGTATCACACAGGAACTTGTTAGAAATACAAATTCTCTGGCCCCACTGAATCAGATTCAGAGCTACTGAATCAAATTCTGGAGGAGGCGCCCAGCAATATGCAGCTAAAGCTTGAGAACCAGTGTTATAGTAACAATATGAACCACCGTGGTAAATCAACAAAAGTGGCATCTGCTTACGCAGACCTACAAAACATTTCAAATCTATTATCTTAGGGATACGCTCTTCTGAACCTAAGGTCCTATCATTCATTTGAATCTCATGACAATGCTGAAGTAGATAAAGCAGCATTATTATCCCATTTTATAGGTACGAAGATTCAGGCTCAGACAGATGAAGTGATTGACACACATTATGTCCACCCAGAGCCTACTAATTGACAAGCCACAAGAGAGTCACTGAGACTAATTAAGTTACCAGCCCATATCAATTTCTTTCCCCCATGGTCTACGGGGATATTGCTGGCAGAAGAAATGAAATTGACATTCCTTCTTTTTATCTGGCCCATCGTTCCTCACGTCAAGTGACTATTTCTAAGACTGTCCTCCATTAATTCTGGATTTGCACTGAAAAGCCAATTTTAAAACCACTGCAAGACAGATCCACTTAGTCTCAATGCTGATCTGACAGACAACAATCCTCAACTGACATATGGGCCATGTGCCAAAAGTTCATTCATAAGGTGGAGGGTTGGAACTCAGATTGCCTTTCTCCATGGATGCAACATGGAGATGGTGGTTGGATTGGAAAGAGCCACTTCAAGTCCGTCTGCAAGAGGGAGAGGCAGAAGAGCACGGGTAGGTTTAGCCGTGAATCCAAAGGTTCAAATCCCAGCTTTCCCATCATTCACCAACATAAGACAAAGCCCAAGTCACTTAGCCTTCCTGGGCCTTGGTGTCTTTACCTAGACATCATAATACTCATCTTGCAGGGTAGTCGAGAGGATTAGATGACAATGTACATACAGTGCCTGCCACACGGTACACATGCAACAAATAATTGCAATTTATGTTGTTTAACTCCCAAAGTAGCAGTCATATTATATTTCTGCCCAAAAACTATGCAATTAAAATAAAAGCAAATATTTGAAATCATAAAAAGATTGACTGCAGGAAGATTAACGGCCTCTTAAAAGACCAAGAAAAGGAGGGAGGGTGGCAGGATTAGGGGATGGCACACAGTGTCAGGTCACCCACTCTGCCCTCTTTGGCCTTCCTTCAGCTCTCAGCTCAACTGTCACTTCCTTAAGAGCCTTCCTTCTTCTCCTCCCAGACTGGGTCAAATCTCTCTAGTGTATGCTCCAATGGTCCCAAGTACTTTCTCTTCGAAGCCTTAAAATGATTATGATTTTACCCTTATTTACTTAAAGTCTATCTTCCCCACAACTCTGTAAGATTCATGGAGTCAGGGCCCAGGTCTGTTCCTGTTCACCAGTATCTTTCCCTGGTACTTTGCCCTACCCCTGGAACACAGTAGGCACTCAAATGTTTAGAGAATGAGTCATACCAGGGCAGGGATGAATAATGGAAAGAGGAGGTCGTGTGCAGCTGGCTATGCATATATGCAGATAACTCACGAGTCGGAGGTCTGTGACTCAGGGTTGCCTAGACAAACATACAACTCTTTTGGCACTAATAAAAGCAACCTGCCTCAGTCATATCACTTGGGCAACAGAAGATGATTATTAACTCCACAAGTTATTAAACCCACAGGCACCCTCTTCCAACAGAGGCACAACCCCCAGGACCTCAGTCTGCTCACTGGGCAAGTGTGGAATGAAGTGAAGATACTGCAGAAGTCTAGGCAGGTTTGGAATTTCTTGCAATTTTCCCTACGTCAGTTTGAGTTAAAGAGGAAGGAGGACTCCATCCTCACCCCAGCTCAAACTCTGAAATGAGGCATGGAAAATGCTGCTGCCAACTGCAGTTTTCTTATGAACCAGGAACAATCCAGGGTGATACTCAAAACCCAATGAGGTAGATATGGTTCCCATTCTATAGATAGAGAAACAGAGACTCCAGAAATTAGGAACACTGCATGATCAAATAGTTACTAAGCAAAGCCAGAACTGGAATCCAAATTAGTCAGACTGCACAGGGCATGCTCTTGGCCATATTCAACTTCCATTTCCTATAATGGGTGCAAGTTTCTCCAGACTGTGAAGGATGTACAGGCCTTGATGAGCCAATGCAGTGGTGTAAAACACACTGCAGAAAGGAAAGAGGATTTTAGTCTAGGTTCTTCTACTACTATGTGATCCAAGGCAAGTCATTTTACCTCCCTAAGCCCAGCGAGCCTTTCTCTCCAGTCATGTAAAAATGTGGACCATATGACCATTAAGAGAGGAGAGCCAGTGCTGATAAGCACATAAAAATGCCTGCCGGTCAAAATCTATCATGAAATCACATCTGCCTGGCCCCCACCTGGACCCTGCTGTGTGGCTGCTCACCTAAAGTGGAGGTCAGCCAGAGACTCCACGCTTTCTGGTACAGAGCGAAGGAACGACACTGATTTTTCTACTGAGCCCTCCTATAACGTAGGCTTGCAACGAATCAAGAATAAGCAATGAGGAAAAGGTGACTGTTTACCATACATTTAATTAAACCCGAACCTCCCTTCCTGCAGCAGGAAATTGAAAAAAATATCATAAGCTATAAAAAAGCAGGTGTCTACCCCTAAGTTTCCCTTGGGCTCATGCCCACCAGCAGTCCTCTACACAGCACAAGCTCCCTCTGGGATGTGTTCTACATATACCCAAGACCAACTGCAGGAACAGCCTTCAGATGTCAGGAGTTCCAAGAAACGGTCTCTCCCTAGCATCGGCCTCTGAGACGCTGTACAGAGTGATCTGGAATTTACAGTCTCTTCTACAAAGCCTTACAAGGTCAAAAATGTTCAAGTTGTGCAATTCCTATGGTGAAAAGGCTGTGGAACATCACTAAATGGCCAATACAACACTTCAGAAGACAAAACTCGCTAACCAAAACACAGAGTCAGCAACGGGCACAGCAGAAGCCAAGGAGCCTAGTACTGGCCAGGTTTCAGAAGCACTCGAGCCTGTGCTGCCACCAACCCCTGGGAAAGTTATTGCCTCCTGCCAGTCCCCGCAAGAGTGAGCACAGTCATCCCAGCACCAAAATAGGAGTCGCCTATTTTGACATTGACTTTGTAAAAAGTTGCTGACCCCTGAGCCATCAGACTCTTTACAAAACCCATACTGACATTTACACGTATGGCAAGGTACGGCAAAAATGGCCAAGCTATTTTGTAAAATGTTCATTAAAATAAAGCCTGAACTTGGGTGGCCCCATAGTGTAGTGGTTAGCACGTCTGCTTTACCCGCAGAAGGTCCTGGGTTCGTGCCCCAGGTGGAGCTACAGATCATACCCTGAGTGCTCTGGGCCCTGGGTGCGCCAGGCCCCTGGGGGCACGCCGCAAGCACGTGAGAGGAGATGTCCCACCTTCAGAGATCCAGTTCTTAAAAAAGAGAGACTGCAACACCCATTAAGTCAGGGGTGGAAATGGGGGCAGGGAGAAGGGGGCGGAATTAAAGACAGGAAAAAATAATAATAAAAAAATAAAAATAAATAAAATGAAAAATAAAAATAAATAAAGCCTGAACCATAAGGAGGAACAGAAGAGGAAGTGGAACATCCCCTTCTTTACCACAAGCCTAGATGCACTAAGTCTAGCAACATATAGGGGCAGGAAAGTAGGGAGAAACAAAGGAAATAGAGCAAGAAGAAAACAAGGAAAAATAAAGAAGAGAACGGTGTTACAGAGGGAGGCCCCTGCCTGATATGCTGCCTTGGTAACCTTCGTCCTGCTCCCGCAGCCCTACTTACCAAGGCGGTTCAAGAGGGAGGTCTGTGATTTCACTCTAAACATCAAAGAAGATGTAACAACCCTAACAAATCAATTGTACTACGTCAGCACTCAGTCTCCTGCAAAATAAAAAAAGCGAACTGGTAAATACTGAGTGGACTCACCAACAAGTAAGATACCAGACTCGGAGTTTGAAGACATTTCTAACTTTTAAAATAAGTTCCCAAATGCCTAAATATACTTAGGCAATCCCTTTCAAATTAAATGGTAAAATATACACTTAAAAACGAAAATTTTAAGTTTTTTTTTTTTTTTAAATAAAGGGAATTTCATAATTTCATGCTTTCATACTAAAAGGGCATGAAAATCTTTCAGGATTTTGCAATAAATGCTGGGAGGCTTAAGAGACTGCAGTAAGACTGGGAATCGATCTGATCTATTAGATAGACATAAACGTATGGTCCTATAAACAAGGAAAGAGTAGTAGGCAGCTAAACTGAGACCAACAGATTTTCACTCTGTAAAATGTGTTAAAATGGACATTTCTACAAAAAGATATTTAAAGTGGTTTTTATATATTAACCTGAGTACTCTGAATACCCTACTGTTCAGATATTAAAAAGACAAACACAAAGGATGGTTCCAGTTCTATCCACGCCCTGAACTGAGGGAATTGCCATGGATGGCTCCTGCACTGGATGACAAGACAGAAGAACATTTATTAAACACCTACTGTGTGTCAGACCTCAGAGCTAAGGTCCTCCTTTTGCCTGACCCCTTGTCTTCCCAGTTCCCAAATGGCCGTGACAGGTTAGGAATGGAGAAGGAGGACTGAAGGCCACACCATGCCTTCAGATACAGCTGATATTGAACGGTAAACAGAGGTGAATGACACACAAAGAGCTCAGTCCTCCACGTGACTGAGGAATATATCAGCCTTGATCTAGAGATGACTTCTTCAACTTAAGAGGCAGACAAATGTAAACGAGTTGACTCTTTCATTATCCTTTCTACGGCAGCTGCTAAGCCAGTCTTCTCATCCTTCAGGCCCTCCTGATGGAGCACATAACCTCCTCCCTTAACTTTATCTTGTTTCTGACCACCAATCAGACTGAATCTGGCATTCAGCATGACCTCAGCATGGTACAAAAGTGAAAACTTGGGCTGTCCCGAAAAAGAGTATAAAGTCACATCGCTAACTTCAAAAAGGTAAGTTTTCCAGGCCCTCGTAAAGCTCAGAGCCAGGTCCCAGTGTGATTACAGGTTACAGAGAAACCAGAAGGGTGGGGAAGCTTTTACATGGTCCCAAGACCCAATCCAGAGAGGCCTCCTTCTCTCTTTTCTTCTGCCCTATTGCTATTCCCCTTTTGTTTTTCTAATCAACCAACACATATTTCTCAAGCCCTCACTTAACACATGCTTGTTTCCCAGTTTCACACAGCCTTTATCACTGTAATACAATCACACACAGCACCTGACATTTCATGAAGTCTGCCCTTTAGGACTCTTGTAGGAAGTCTTCAGTAAAAAACAATCTCTGAAGTGAAACTTGTAGGGCTACAACTCCTGCCAGCACCCCACACCCTGCCAACTTCAGATCAATATTCAGAATCATGAGTGCAAAGCACTGGTAATGAATGCAAGGCCATGGTTCCTACTGCATGACTACACATGGGAAGGACACCTACGAGCCGATGTTCGAGCCTGGCGCTAACAGTCAAGTTGTAATAATGAACAACAGCCACCACAATGTATTGCGCACCTGTTCATGGGTCAGGCATTACCTGATTCAATCCTTACAACAACTGCGGACTCAATTTTATCATCCCAATTTAACGGAGACGGAAAGTTGAGCTCAAAGACTTTGCCTGCAGTTTCACAGCAAGTAAAAGGCAAAGCCAAAATTTGGACTCAGAATAATCCAACAACTCTTCTCTCCCTGGTGGGAAAGAATGTCTGCAGCACATGCGGCAAGACCCTTCCAGTCTGGGTGCCCTTCCCTTCTGCGTATGGATATGGTGGTAGAAATGAATGGGGGCAGTGAGAAATCTGTGCCAGAAACACCGAGGGAAATGGTGGCAGTAAATACCCGTTTGTTTCTCATGATCGAGGGGTGGGAGAAGGGAAAAATATGCATGTAAATATTTTCTCTATGCACCCAATAATGTCACTTACCTCCTAAACCATTATCTCGAGTTTTTGCCCTTGAACGTTTTGAAAGTAACTCTTGCTACGTAAAAGACTTCAGCACAGAGAAGCAAGGTCTGACCTGCTCAGGCTGCGTTGCAAAAAAGAAATCTGTACTGTTTTATTCAAGTTACAACAAGATTTGTCTAGAACTTTCAGATTTCGAAGATAATACTAGACTACTCTCAGGGATCTGGGCTATCAGAGGAGTATTTGCTTCTCTACTTCATCCTCAGGAACCATTGATGGAAATGACAGGGATGCATGAGCACTGCGGGCTTGGCTCCGAGCTCCTGGCTCTGCAGAGACCTGCAGCCAAGCTCTGCAACCCTGAGTTTCTGAAGACCGGGGCACATGTGTGTGGTACTAAAAAATATATACTAACAAGAGGCAACACAGCCCCATTTGGAAAACCAAAAAAAAAATAAAACCACATTCACCGACATTCCTACCTACCACAGTACTATTTTTGGGACAATCCTTGCAGTTTTTTTCATATACATTTAGCACTTGGTTTTGACTGTAGCCTATATCCAACTGTTTCCTGTTCCTCCAACTACGTTCTGCTCGATTATCAAGTCCCTGTTCTATGGAGCCTTTTCTAATCATCCCTTCGCCCAGGTGAAACTGACCCCTTCTCTATGCTTTCACTATCCTCTGAGCGCTCTCCTAAAACTTTACTAATTAGCTTAACCATCAGGCTCCCCCTAAAAAACCAGTGTTCCAGAGCAGTCTGACTGTAAACTCTGATTATTTTTCACATATTTGGCAGAAATGACACCAAAATGTTAACAGGGGCCAAGCTGGAGTGGTGCACCATGGCTGATTTGTTTTAGCATTCCTTCCACTTTTTAATGTGGTTCCAAATTTTCTTTAGATGACATATAATTTATTTCATGCATATTGAACTGACTATAAAAGTCTATTCGAACTGCAACTGATCAAATTCAAAAGTGCACAAAGGAGAATGGGGCCTGACAACATGAGACATGTCCCAATGTTAAAGTAAGAAAGTGGGCAATCCTGACTCTACGAATAAATAAGCCCCGATAACTACAAATCAATGATGATTCCTGGCATAATTATAGAACAAATGGTTTGGGGACATTTAGAAAAGAATATGAACATTGGGAAAAGTTGTGAGTATATGATGAAGTTGTGAGTATATGATGAAGTCACGCCAAAAGGCAACCGGTTATTTCTTGTTGGGATGACCAAGTTGGTAGACCAGGTGAAATAAGAGATAAAATGCACCTTGATTTCAGCAAAGCATCTAGAAAAATCTCCCATGATCCACTTGAAAATAAGTTAGTGACATCGAGTCAGTCTGTACTAGAGTATGACTATCTAGCCAAGTGAACAACTTCTCCCACAGAACGTGCATCACCCCCTCCTTTGGGTCATCACTGTACTCTGGACATACCCATCTCGTAGCACTTACTAAACTTGACTGAGCTACTACTAGTCTGTCTTCCTACTAGACCCGGGGTCAGCACACTATGGCCCATAGGCCAAATGCAGCCCCGACCTGTTTTTATAACATTTTACTGGAACAGCCATGCCATTTGTTTGTATGTTGTCTATGGCTATGGTGGCCCTACCAGGGCAGAGCTGAATATTTACCACAGAGACTGAATGGCCCACAAAGCCAAAAATATTTACTATCTGGCCCTTTAGAGAAAAAGTTCTCCCACCTCTATACCAAATGATTATCTCTTTTTTCAGGCAGGAAGTTTGTCTTATTCTTCTGTGCACCCTCAGCACCAGCACAGTGCCTGGCACAAAACAGGTACACATCAAACGTCTGTGTACACTGATGTCTTCAAAGGCTTGATGACAAGCTAGAGGAAGGTTACTGACCGCAGGACATGGAGTTCAATTCTTAGACACGCCCTGTCCAATGTCTTAACAATGATTTGACTAACGACAGACAAAGGAGGCAGGCTCAGCAAACCCCAGATGGCACCAAACTGGGAAGAGGAGATAATGCTATAGAAGACAGAATCGAGATTCAAATGATCCGGACAGCCTAGCATTCTGGGCCAAACACAAAGCCGGTTGTGCAAGAACAGGCTGGGGGCAGTTCTAAACTTCCTCGAGTCCATGAGACCTGCCCTGGCAACCATTCGCGTGAAACAGAGCTGGGTGCTGTCGCTGACCACAAGGTTCATCAAGGCCAACAGCGCCAAGAGTAATGCAATCTTAAATGGCATCAAAAGTAGGACAGTGTTCGATTCACAGAAAAACAGTAATACTCCCACTGTACCTCACAGTGGCCAGGCCACAAGTGGAAGATTCAGCTCAGGGCACCACACTTTTTAAAATAAGTTTCTCTGATGGGTTACAGTCACATCATTTAAAAGGCATCCAGTAATTTATAGTGAAAAGTCCCCTCCTCAGAGGCAAATGATGCTACCCGTTTCTTTTGTACCCTTCCACAGGTACTGTATGTATAGACAGGCAAATAAACATATATTGTCCTCTCTTTTTTCTGCACAAATGGTGGCACAACTTATATTCAGTTCCACACTCTGCATTTTTCATTTAAAAAATAGATCCTACAGAGTCCCACACCAGTTCCTAAAGGGCAGCCTCATTCTTTTCTGTGGCTGCACAGGATGCTACACTGATGAACATTTAGGTTTTTCCAGTCTTCTGCTACTACAAACAATGTTGTAAGGAATAAACATACATCATTTCTCACCTGTGCAGGTATATCTGCAGGACAAATTCCAAGAACTGGAATTACAAGGATAAAAAGCGGGTGCATTTGTAATTTTGATGAATATTGTTAAATGGGACACTGCCTTTTAAAAAGAGTCATGGAGTTTCCCCAGAAGAGGCTGGAAATTATGTCCCAGAAGAAAGAGGCTTGGTGTGGGGAAACTGGGGGTGGTGGGGGGTGGTTGTATAGAGAGATGAGCACCATCAGCTTCAAATACCCACGGCTACTACCGATAAATTCAGTCCCCCTTCACTTATTCTCTTACCACATGCCGGACACATCCTTGGAGACTCACACACAGTATCCCACTTGATGTTACGACAACCCTGAGGGACGGGCATTTTTTTAATCCTCATTATGCAGATAAGAAAACTGAGGCCAGAGTCCTCTTGCCAAAATCCACAGAGCTAATTAGGGGCAGAGCTGGGACTCAAACCAAACGGGGTAAATCCACCATCTGAGCTCCTCAGCATCACGACCCCAGGCTCCTCGAGCCCTGGCTGCAAAGGAGAATAACAGCCCTGTGAGGTTTCTGCACAGGCCCTACCCTCAGATTCTGATCTGACTCGTCGGAAGGCACAGCAGGCATAGGTTTAAAAGCCCCGCTTCTCAGGTGCATCCAATGTGCAGCCGAGGCTGAGGATGGCTGCTCTAGTCTATAGCAGTAGTCCTCCAATTAGAGAAGGTATCAGAGTCACCAGGAGCCCTGGAAAACAATTTTCAGGCCCCACCCGCTGAGTTCCTGAATCAGCAGGTCTTGGGTGGTAGTGGGGAATTGCATTTCTAGCAGGTTACCAGGTGATGCTGCTCTCCCGGGGACCGCACTTTGAGAACTACTGCTCTAGAAGCAAGAGCTAGCACCACTCTTAGTAATATACAGCAATTAACATTTTACAAGGTACACCACCCCAGTGAAATTTCACTGCTTTGGAAGGTCCCAGGGGATAATGTCCTCTGTAAAATGAAGTGAAAACAGATACTCAAGGGTCTTAGCCAAGTTCATATACTTTACAAGTGGTACAAAACCTTCATTTCTTTCTTCTTTCTGTTTTTTCTTTTTCTTTTTTTTTTTCAGTAAATGTCTTTGGTTTGTACTCAGGTCTTCTGATATCTAATTCAATACTCCTGCCACTATACTCACACCAGTGTCTAAGTTCCAGAAGGCAGGAGCCTTGACTATCTTGTTGTCTCTTATTCGTCCTGAACCTAACACACAGCTGGTGCTCAACACATATGCGAGAGAGAGAGAGAGAGAGAGAGAGAGAGAGAGAGAGAGAGAGAGAGGAGAGAGAGAAAGAGAGAAAGAGAGAAAGAAAGAAAGAGAGAGAGAGGAAAGAAAGAAAGAAAGAAAGAAAGAAAGAAAGAAAGAAAGAAAGAAAGAAAGAAAGAAAGAAAGAAAGAAAGAAAGAAAGAAAGAAAGAAAGAAAGAAATACAAAATGTAAATATAGTGAGACATAGGTCCTAAAGAAGCTTATGAGAGGTTGCCTATAGTTCACATTAAAGAATTCTAAAAATTAGAAGCATTCAAAAGTAAAATGAACCTCTCAATGAATAGTGAGCTCCCTGTTGTGGGAGAGACACCAGCAAAAACCAAACAACCAAGTGACAGAAATGTCACAAAGCAACTATACATTCCGAGGTGATCTCCATCACCTCTAACGGCTTTGGCAAAGTTAAATTTTCATTCTTGTGTATTCCACTAGAGAAGAGGTACTCTATAAATCCTTCTTGAGTATCGGTCAACTGCCTGCCAACGGCTTCACTATGTACACTTAGACTCATTACTGCACTCCTCTGCCTCAGTTTCCCTGGACACAAAATGAAAGGGTTTATTACTCAATCTCTGGGAGCATCTAACAAAATGACTGGCAAATAACGAACAACTAACCGATGTACCAAAGTACTTAAAATGCATACGGTGTCTGTCTTTTCTCCTCTCTCCCATTCTGCACTGCAACTAATCCTGCATCTAATTGATATTTCCATGAAAATTAAACTTAAAAAACAACCAAGGGAAAATCCAAATTCACACTGATCCGCCCTTTGAATTCCATGCCTTCACCAGTTTAATTACTGGTTTACGTATATTTTAATCCATGCTTCCAGCAGCCACGTGTTGGGCACCCACGGTGGCAGAGAATTGTGCGTGACCCTTTGGAAACACAGGGAAGGACCAGGCCCCCCCTGCCTGCTTGGGTGCAGACCTGCCTCTATCTCTTTCAGTTCTGGATTCCTCCCACCTGCGTAATGTCAGAGGGTTCATCAGAATTGACTAGAATTCTGTGTTCACAGACTGATTTCAACAAGGAAGCCCACAACAAGGAATAACAGAACCAGACGTGAACCAAGATCCAGAGGCAGGTTCTTAATTTTTTAAGATCTAGAATACTGGGTGCCAAGGTTTCGTCTTTACGACGCGCCAGAATACAGTGCCCTCGCCTAAGACCATTTCATTCACACCTAAATGATATGAAGGGGTCAAGCTGAGAGTAGTTCTTAGGCAACAGCTTCTCAAAGCCACCGGCACTGTGGAACCTTAGGGGCTACTAGGAAATTTCTGCAGGAAAGAAAAACAAGAAACTGGAGCCAGCTCGCAGGCAGATATAGAAAGCTCTTGTTTACTTACTTTGAACATTTAAAACTGTGTTTTCAGACACCGTACCAAAAAATGAGAACATACTCAGCAGCTATTAAAACACCGTGAATTTGTCTTAATAATTTCACAAAGATGATCTGATGGAGACCCAAAACAGAGACGTCGAAGAGAAGATGAAACTTTGCCTCTTCGTCAGAATGCAGGAGGCTGAGGGGGAAGCAGTCAGGACAAGGAAGCCAGTCAGACACGCCAAAGCCAGAGCCGAAAAGCTGCGATGGGTGTTTGCTGGAACGATTCAGCTGCTGAAAAGATTCTGACAGTCACATTCAGCAGCACGTTAACGAGGCTTTTCTTCCTTAAGGAATATCAAAACCCGCCTGCGGAACAACTCACAATCACACACTGCCGAGTCAGGACACTTAACTATGGAGCAGTCTGCTGAAAGCGTCGTTGCAAGGATAAAATATCAAGAAAGCTAACATTTCATTTTTCCGGTTCCTGTGGACACGCCTATCTAGGGCTGAGGAGTTTAGGGCTAAAAGGATTAGAGGCGGACATCCTGTAGCCCAGGTATCCCAAAACTCGAAGATGTAAAAATCATCTGGAGTGCCTGTTCAATGCAGAATCCCAGGCCCATCCCCAAGCATCTGGCTATACGAATGAGGAGATGCCACCCCACGAGGACTCTGCAGCCCATGCCATTCTATGGTAGGTGGCCCCTAGACCAATGTTTGAGAAATACTGACTTGGCCAATAACTTTTTTTTTCCAGGGAGGTGAACTGCCTTGCCCAAGTCCAACTTCCTAATAAGCCCAGTGCTGGCTCCATAGGAAGAAATCTGTAAGCATGAATAGATGTCTCAGACTATAATCCACATGTTGAAGGATCAACCCTGAGGGCAGCAGACAGCAAGCTAGCTTCTTAAACAGAGCCTCTCACTAATGAAAGAGCCTGCAAAGAACGAACCTTCCTGGGACAAATACTGAAAAGCAAATGCCAGTAACCGAGTTAAGTGGGGCCCCTATGTTTCCAAAGGACTCTGTCCACACTCCAATCAAACTGACACCTGCACTGTCATTTCTTATTCACCTCTGACTGTGAGCACCTGCAGGGTGGGGACTGAGTCCCATCCATCTCTGCATCACCAACAGCACACAGCAGGCTTTCAGGAACTTTTTACATTGTCATATGAAAGCTTAATGCCACCCTCTGTCTAGAATCCCCTCCAAGAGGCTGGTCCACGGAGCACATTTCTCTCCCAGCCTTCCAGCCCCAGCTCAGGTGTCACCTCTGCGAGAAATAACTGTGCCTCCCCCACCAAATGCAATCAAGTGTTCCCTCCTACCAGTCCTCAAGGACCCTGTACACCCCTGTTAGCACTTATCACACAGCTTTATAATAGTTCTGTTTACCTATTAGACTTCTCCTTGAAGGCAATGATTTTGGTCTTTGAAACCTCAGCACCAAGCTCAGCAACTCAAGCAGATATTGGCCAACAAATGTTTAGGTGTCTGATAAATGGGAAGGGAGTAGGAAGGAAGGAGGGGAGAAACTAATTTTAAATATCTTGCTACAGACTCAAAACACTACAAAGTTGCAGAAGTGCTTCACCCTATTATTTCCTCTGTTCATATCTGAAAAGACAAGTCACTGTCTCTCCAGAACCACAACAATCAGAGAGGTGTGTTAGCTGCAATTGGAAAGGGCCTCACCTGTTGATGTCTGTCCTCCATACACACACCTGCCACACACACATCAACATACGTCTTCAGCTCCCACCTCCCAGTTTATCCAGAGCTTTCTGAGCCCGCAGTGTCCTCCCTAGCAGCCACATTCTGCACCTTCTGTACTGAGCGCAGGGCACTTATCTCTGCCCATTTTGCACTGTGGTTAACTGCCCCCCCGGGCATCTGTAGACAATACTCCCCAAGGTGTAGGCCCACAACACGCCAAGGGAGGGACTCCAAATGTCCGGAGCTAAAAACGGGCTCTTCAGGCAAAGCTGGTTTCTCCTTGAGATGAGGCCAAAGCCAGACATCTGCCGGAGCTCCGCCAGCTCTGACGGGCCTCTACACTCTAGGCAGCTAACAGCTCACTACCAGGTAGAGCCGCACTAAATTTAAAACTTTGAGGTGTCAACTCTGCGGCTTATCGTCTGACGCCCTCTCACCTTTACAAAGCCCTATACAGTTTGCAAAAGCTCACTCTACCCTCTACCTCTCTGCTCCCTCTGCCCACAGAGCTGCCTGCCAGGACCCCATTTTACATGTCTCGAAAGCAGAACTGGCAAATAAGCGAGGTGTTCAGACACTCCACCCGGTATCCCTTACTACCGCTACACTGTTCACCATTTGTCAATTGTCTCCCGATCCCATGGTGCTTTTCCTACCCTCTCAATCACGGCCTTTCATTTTCAAATCCAACACAATTTTAGGCTTTTTTTGAAAGTTTTTCCTATTTGTATTTTAACTGCTATATAACAAACCAGATTTCCTGCTTCTTTCTTGTGTTTATTATGCTCAGGATATTTTTTCCTAGTGCCTTGAGAATTAGTCCCATAGGAAACATTCAGCTCCTTTGGAACTCTTTTGACCCTAAAACCCTCTTCCCTGAGAACCTTTCTTCAGGGACAGAACAAGGCTGGTGGCTGCTGATAAGCCGCAGTGTGGAGCAGGGGAGCAGCACGGACTGAGGCAGGCAGTCGGCCATGCCGGCTCCACCAAGGATAAGCTGTGCAACCCACCACAGTCAGCTTCAATTTCCCCATCCATAAAATACGAATAATGAAACCTAACTTGAGAGGTTGCTGCAGGATTTAAGATGTCTGCACTATACGTCGCCCAGGGGCTGAAGTGGACAGCCCCCCTGAAATTTGAGCTGATAACATCATTTCAACTATGTTTGGGCACAGGCAGTGTGGAGGTGGGACAGCACAATGTATATTTTTTCTCATGCCTGTAGAATTCTGTCCACAGAGAACAGTTAGGAAGGCCTCCTGCCGTGAATAACTATAGTCGTGGAGGAGAGATCAGAAATGAAGGGGGCTGCTTTGGCACTCAGGAAGGCCAAATCAGGTGATTACTCACCTAGAGCTAAAGGGCCTCTCAAAATATCCAGTTCCCTCACTCCCAACCCCCACAAACTACGGGCGCGTTATCTCAGACAAGTCGCTGAAGCTCAATGAGTCTCATTTCCTCATCTGCACGACAGAGATAACCCTACCAACAGCCCCGACTATTCAGGATGACGTGAGGCGGTGTTTCTTGGCGTGCGGTCTGCAACCACCTGCACACTGGGCCCTGATGGTTACCTTCCCAGCCCCTCGCCCCTGTTCCTTCCTTCCTAACAGAACCTCCATTTTGTTAAGGTACCCGCCCCTCGGCAGATGGCTCCAGAAGTGCAAGCGCCTTCAGTGACTGGCTCAGGGATGGCTATGTGACCCAGCTCCAGAAAAGGAGGTGTCATAGGAGAGTGCTGGATGTGCCACAGGTAGGCTCCTGACTCCTGGGAGAGAGAGCCAGAAATCGATCTACATCCTCCTTCTTCCCCTGATGTCACTGTGCCTGAGATGTCTGGAAATGCTGCAGCCACCTCACTCCCAGCCCACAGATGAAGCCAGCACAGAGACAGCAGAGATGGGAAGACCTGGGGCCTGGATGACACCCCTGAGCCACTGAAAGGATCAACCTTGAAGCCCGCCCTACCTCAGCGTTCAGAACTGCCCACTGCACAACTGCGGGGGGCGCGATTCACACTGCAGTCCACATAATAGTGGGTCTTGGAGTTGTACGGTGCACCACTCCTGTTTGAGAGACAATGATTTTCCCTGTCAGCCAATCTGAGTTGGAGTTTATCACTTGCAACTGAAAATATCCAGAGATAAACTGCACAACCTACAGATCATGTTAAAAATACAGATTCTTAGGTCCCTCCCAGGGAGTAACATGCATTTTTAACAAGCACCCCAGGTGACCATGATGCTCCCCAAAGTTTGAGAACCAAAGTTTTAATGGAAGGTGAAGACTCATAGCGCAATACCAAGCATCGGTCCAAAATGGACTTACCAAACACCATTCCACCTTCCTATTTCCTGCGAAAAGTTACTGCAGGAAGAACAGATGAGGGCAACAGAGAGGGGAGTGTGAGTTGTCAGACAAATCTCACCTTTTCCCACCAAAGGCTGCTCTGCACAGCTGTAGGAAAACATCTGCTAATGTGCAGCCAGAACCCTCTTCCGTGACAACCCGACTCCATTCGTTTCCTCAGCAGCTAGAGCTGGAGTCATTACCTGGAACATCTTTCGGTGCCGACCACAGCTCACAGCAGAGTGGCCCACGGACACACGTCGGGCCATCCCAGCTCCCCCAGTGGCCCTTTCGACTTTATTAAGAGGTCATTTTCCTGGCCTGGCTATTTCTTATCCTGGACTGATCACCCCCTCTGGCACCAGGAAACTGCAAGGGAAGCTGGATTTATTAGGAGGAGATAAAAGAAGGAGCTGGCTGAGCCACCGGCCAGGCTGATTCCTGAAATCATTGTTTTTGAAATGTCAGAGGTGCAGCGTCCTCAGGGGTCAAACCCCACCCTCTCATTCCAAGAGAGAAACCAAGACCAAAGAGGGGTGGGACTTGGGGCTCTCCTTTACGCAACTCTTTCTTTTCGGCATTAGACGGAGTTAGGGGGTTTCTTACCATGGCGATGCTTAGCGTGGAAAAAAGATTGAGGGGAGGAGGAGGCGCCAATTTAGAGGGGCCTTTGCAGGGTACCAGAGGCCTAGATAAACCACTGCCTGTTCACTCACCTGTCTCTCTCCGTCTCCTACAGCAAGGGCCTCACCTTGTTCGTCTCGTTCATCTCTACATCTCTAGCACAGATCCTAGCACCTGTGGAACGCTGCTTGCACTCAGGGAAGGAAACGAAGCACTCAGGATTAATGGATAAATGGATGGATGAGTAGACAATGGATGGATGAGGATGCCAAAGAATTCTGGCCATGGAATCAGGGAAGTTTTCGTGAAGGGCTGAGGTATCTGGCCTGGATCCTGAAGCATTTAAACAAGTGGAGAAGAAGGGAAGATCCACTTCATCCAAAGTACCTAGTACCATCTTAGGCAGAAAGCTAGTGCTTAATAAATGCTTCCTGGATGAGTTCACTACTAAACTGGCTGCCCTAAGTGAAGGAAGCTGGATTCATTTCCCACAGCCTTTGTTTCTCCCTAGGTAAACAGAAGCCACTCCTAAATCGCAATTAAATTGATAAACCAAGGGAAAGGCAACTGCCCACCAGTCTCTTCAAACGGTCCTATCTAAAAATAATCTTGCAGAATGAGGACACTCCATTTTGACTGATATGGAGTTTTCCAGAATATACTGTGAAGTGACAAAAGCAATGTAAGTCACAGCCCCCCTTACATTTGTATCTGCATATAGAAATACAGGAAGGATACATAACAAACTAATAAATACAATTACCAACCTATAGGGGAATGTATCATTTATCATCTAAACTGGGACACTTTTGAGAATGAAACAAGTTGTTATTGACCATTCACTGGCACGAAGAACAGAAAGTGGGACTGCTGTGGGCAAACTGGAATGTACGTTCACCCCACCTCATGGGGGGCTGGGTTGGGAGAAGGAGTGAAACAGGCATTACAGGGGTGAGAATGAAATTTTTCAACGCACACGTTTTTGTAATGTTTTGATTTCGGCACCATGTGTACGTATCGACTATTTTAAAATCTTTTAAAAGCCAGAGAATTTAGCCTTCCAACTCTCTAGGACAAAGGAAGCTCATGTGGAGGCGCCACTGAATAGCCAACCCGAAGGGCACCCCTAGATATTAAATGAAATCACCGCTCATTGCACAACCCTTTTGCAGCGCACAAGGAAACAGCCGTGAGAGGAGAGCTGTCCATGGCCTAAAAAGGCTTTGACTCCGCGCGGGGCCAGCTGAGATGGGGAACATGGGGGGAATATAAACAGTGTGACAGACAGAAAGCAGTTCAGGTTTTACACAATCATGGCAACAAAGCGAGATTGATTCAGGACTGAATCAAGCTCTTTATATTGTTTCTACTTAAAAAGGAAATGTATTGACTGCAGTCCTCCTCACAGATTTATCTTTCCTGACATCAAGCACATTCATAACCTATTTTAAATTCCAAGGAACAATGCTGGGGTTTAGGAAAGTGAATGCCAGAGTGTCTCACCAGAACGTTTGGAGACTGGGAAGAAGCTCCTCTGACTTTCAATTGCTCAGAAAACAGGCACAATGTATTCTTTTTTTCTTATCAGCTGTTAACTCAAGTTAGAGAAACGTTTATCCAGGATGCCTAAACTTTAGGATGGGTCTACCTTCGGAAGAGGTGCTTTGCAGCCTCTTACAGACCATGCGTGGTATCACTTTAGCCTTTAGTGTCTTTTGTAACCACCTCCTCCTCTCACACATCACTGTAACTCCTTGGGCTCAGGCCTGAATTACCTGAACTGAAAAAGTCTCATCTCCTATCTCCAGGCTCCATCAAACACTGACCTTCCTAAAGGCAGCCTGACCATGTCCCACTGTGAACCCTTCAGGGGCTCCACGCAGCCTTTAGGATTGCAGGCCATCTAACTTATCATCCAAAAAGGGACACCTGAGAGTGAAAGGGGGCGCTATTAATAATCACATTAGGACAACGGGCAAAGCCCCTCTGGGAAACTGGAATATGAGGTCATCCTACTGTAGAATAAACCCAGTTCCTTTAACATAAGCTTGAATTTAAGACTCTCCACCATCTGGGCCCAAGTTATCTTTCCAGACTTTCTGCATCCTGACCATACATGGTCCAATCCCAGTGGATCTGCAGTTACTTGGGCTTCATTATCTCTGTGCATTTGCTCAAGCCATTTCCTCCTCCTGCCTCCACCCGACCCGATCCCTGCCCAGTCTGTAATGTGCCCCTCTCCATCTGTGTAGGTCTAACTCCTACTCTCCCTTCAAAACCCAAGTCAAATGTGCCATTCTTTACTGCATTCATTTAACAGATCTTTACTGACTGCTCGTTATGTGTTAGGCACATAGTGAAGAAGGCTAAAAAATTACAAGTCTAATGGAAACTTAATTGTGTGTGTGTGTGTGTGTGTACAGCTGTGATAGCTGGTCCCAAAGATGGGCAAAGGGTGAAATGGTGGAGAGTCTACTCTTATAGTTTTTGTACAGACCTACGTACCGCCCCACAAGGCTGCGAGATCCTTAAAGGCAAAGCCAAGAGACCCATCTGATAGCCCTACTGAACCCGTCACACACCCTTGGATATAGCAGACACTCAACAAACATTTGCTGAGTATAGAATTAATATGAAAAAGTTTGCTTATTTAGTCTGACGGTAGTTTCCTAACAACTAGTTCTGGGTTCTCCATGAATCTGTATGGAACCCAAGGGGAACTTGAATTGCCACTAACCTTAGAGGAACAGCGCAGGTCCTATGACTGTTACTCTCATTTGACACTGATGCTGGAAGGGAACTAAAGTCACCTGATTCAACACAATGTTGCTTCTCCAGAGGTTAAGTGACTCACTCATCCAAGGTCATATAGCTAGTTAATGACCGAGCCACTGGAGAGGTCAGAAGGTGACAAAGGAGAGACTGATAAGTAATATTATTATTTAATGACTAGATGAAAGACCAAAGAAGTCACTACAGCAAAGGGCATATGGAAGAGGGAGGAGGTGGCTCTGGATGCTGGAGTGACCAGAATGCTTCATGAAGGCGGTCTCGGGGTGGGACCCAGGTGATGGAAAGGAAGTGGGGGATAATTCCAGCCATCAGGGCTAAGAGAGGAAAGGCATTGCAGTAAGAAATTTGACAAGGGAGGGCTCACTTGAAACCAGGGTGACAAAGGGAGGGCTGCTGCTGAGGGTAAAAATCTTACCTGGTGATGTACACCCAGAGAGAGGGGCTCAGACGCGCCCTTGCTGTGTCTGACCTGGAAGAGGGGGCCTGACATAAGAACAGCAGGGAGTGTTTTCCTTGGGACTGCCCAGGCAGCGCCCCCTCAGAAGCAGGGGCTGCTTGAGCTGACCTGCTAGATCTAACCTACTTGACCATTGGCAATGCTCAGACAAAGCTGCTCGAAGAAGCTAAAGTCAAGGTCAAGGGCCCTGGGGCTTCCCCAATTTGTTTGCCTTTCTGCCCTAAATGACATGGGGCAGACTAGAGTTAAACAGTAACTAGTAACAAAGGAGTCTGGCAGGCAGCATAGTTGTATCCCAGTATATCTGCAACATGGTATCTCTTTTTCAGACCTCCCCATGGTGGATAGTCCTGGCAATCATTTAAAAAGCATTTTCTAAAGAAAAAATAGACAATTAACTGGATCTGAGTTCTTATTTCAGTTACACACATAGAAACAGCCCAATCAGTTCTCAGCAGCCCAGACAGGATCCCACCCACCTCTCACCTGCCTCCACTCACGTGCAGCCCAGGGCCACCCTGGCCCATCACACCTTGCTAGAATGTTTTTTCCTGGCCTCCACCCAGCCCCTCAAGACTCAGTGAGGAACTCAAACTGCAAACATTCATCCAAGTACAACTTAAGCCTATGGAGCTAAAAGGACACCTCAAGTTCCTCATATGGGCTTTCCAGGTGGCCTTCCACTAGCCCTGTGCTCTGAGGTAAAAATACAGCCAGGTCCCCAGAAGGCAGGGTTCCCCAACCTTGGCATATTGACATTTGTCATGGGACACCTCTTTGTTTTGGAGCTGACCTGTGCATTGTATGTTTAGGAGTTCACTGGTCTCTACCCACCACATGCCAGTAGTACCCCCTAAACTGTAACAACCTAAGATTTCTCCAGACATTGTCAAATGTCCTTAGGGGTAAAATCGCCCCGTGGCTGAGAACCATTGACAAAGAGTCACCTCTCTAAATGTGTTATTCCACACATCCCCAAATGCTAGATTCCCGGAGCTCCTGGTCCTACACAAAGCTTAGGAGTTAAAGGCAGAGCTTTGCATCAGGTGGACCTGGGCTGGAGTCCTGGCTCTATGTTTTACTAACACTGTGACTTCAGGTAGTTCACTCGGCCTCTTTGAGCCTCAGTTCCATCACCTGTAAAATGAGAATAACAAAACAGCCTCATGGGGAGGCCATGGCAAGTCCACAAAATGACACATAACGATTGCCTGGTACAGTGAGTATTCAGTAAATGTTAGTGATTATTTGCAGGCCTGGAACATTCCTTTTAGCCAAGCCTAGAGTTTAGTCTTCTATTTCTGTGGCTTCTGATCTTCCCCCTCCTTCCTATGCCCTTTCCACCTGTTAAATGCCTTTGGCCTTAACCTTTGGTCTGAAGGAATCCTTCCTGCTGGTTCAAAGGCATCTGAGGTGAAAGTGGAGGAAAGAAAGCACGCGCGCGCGCACACACACACACACACACACACACACACACACACGCAGAGGACCTCTCAGTCACATCCAACCCTGCCCAGACCAACTCTCCAGACAAAGGTTTCCATTATTGTCTGAAAACGAACTTTTCCACAGGGATGCCTTAAAAGAGCCAAAAAGCCTCAAAGTCTCCAGACTCTTCTAGTTCTCATTCCCATTCTGCTCCTGACCTTGGCATTTCTCTTCTCTTTTCTGGGCCTCAGTTTCCTATTCCGAGGGCTGATGAGCTCTAAGTGTCCCCATCTCTAAGACACTGCCCTCTATTGGAATGCTGCCTTGTGGATGGCAACTGGATCCACAATAAAGGTCATAAAGACAAATCATTCTTTTTCCCCCAGCAGAAAACAGTATTTGCAGAAAACATAAATGGATATTTCTTGCCACTGGAGTCAGAGACTTGAATAAAATGAAATCCTGCCCTACTGAGACCTTGGGCAAATTAGTCTGTCTCTCTAATTCTGTTGCCTTACCTGTAAAATGGGATAATAAGAAGGGCAGAAATGATGGAAAGATTATGAGACAAAGATCATGAAAGCACCTAGAACAGAACTGGTATACGCTCTAAGTATTCAAAAAGCATATGCCTTCCTTTCTGGACTATTTTAAATTCTGTAGTATAACTCTCTGTCATTGTCCTCTGGAAAGTGCTTCCTTCTCTCCTTTCCCAAGCCCTATCCCTGCCAGGAAGTTTTCTCTGCAAGGTTTCTGTTTCTAAAGGTCCAAAGCCATAAGTTTCCCAAAGACTGGTTGGGGGTGGGGGGGTGGGGTGCCGGGCAGTGGGGAGAGGAGGCAGGGAAGGAGTTCACTAATGACCAGATCCTTGCCCTGAGAATCTCCTTTCTGTGAATTTGGGAAGATTAACCCTTCCCCTGCACCACTCCAGAATGGAGCTGACCTCAACATCTGTATAGGCTTAGAGTTTATACGACCCATTATGTCAGAGGAGCTCAAAAGCAACCTGAAATGGGCAGGATGAGTCAACTCTTCATCCATCCTATCTGCCCAGAGCCCCTCCCCCATACTCACTGGGCACTCTAGGAAGACAAGGAATAGGACTGTGTGGTTTCTTCTCTCATCTGCATCGGATGGCCTCACAAATCTCCAGCCCGGACCCTTCCCCTTGCCTGAGCCCTACAACTGTAACTACTCCGCTGGCTGAGATGAGCATGAACCATAAGGCAGTGAGGCCTATTGACAAAAAAACATCTCAGGAGATGGAATTGGCCCGAGGTCTCCCTTCTAGCTCAAAGGCAGGGCAGGGGTTAGAACAAGAGTCTCGGGGCACTAGACACACCAAGCCTCTGCCCAACCCTCTTCTCCACCAGCTGGCCCCGCTCCTCTCTCAGGTGTTACCACTCTCCCAGGCTGGGAAGCTTGCAGTTACCTCTACCTCTTCCCTTGCCTTATTTCTCCCCGCTCTCATCACCAAGACCAGTAATCCATCAGTGATGAAGGACTGCAGATGGCCCCACCCCTGCCTTGTCCCCATCACCTCAGGACAAGGAGCCCAGGCTGAACTCGTCAGAAGCCCATTCCATCAGCCAGGGCCACATCCCTCTTCCTTCCACATGCCTTTACCACGCTGCTCTTCTGTCCGACAACTTGCCATGGCTCCTCCGTCCCACTGGATCAAAATTCTCCTGCCCAACATGCCTAACTCCCAGGAACCAGTTTCACCCACGTCAGCCCAGCTGGTTTCACCCTACGTGCCCCCTCCCCCTCTCCTGGATAATCTCTCCTCAGCTCCCTCTCTAGACCTTTGCCCATATCACTCCCCTCCTTTGGCAAGTCTTCCCTTTTCCCCTGTCCCCTATCCTATTGGTCCTTCCAGGCTCTGCCCAAGGCCCCCTCCACGAAGACGCCTCTCCTGACCTCCACAGCCCACAGCAATCTCTCACTCCACTGCACACAGTCACCTCTGCACAGCTGAGGACCTAAGCCTGCTGCCTCCTGGTGCCCCTGCTGTCACTGTACCACCGGCCCCTCGCCAAACAGTAATGGCCACCCAACAACTCAGCCACGTTCCTTCTACCTCCAAACTGCCCAGCATTCATAACACAAATATTAGCTGAGGGCCACTAATATGACAGAAAGTTCTTGTCCTTGCTCTTGAAACCCTCCTTACCATTCAAGGCACTTATTAAATGCCACCTACTCTGTGAATCTTTCTTTAACCCACCTCCCCGCATCCCGCTCCCTGGAGTCTTCACCTCTCCACCCTGGGACCCCCTAGTTTTCTCAAGCCCATGCACCGCCCCCTCCCCGCCCCATGTCCTCCCTAAGATCCAGACCTTTTCTTTACTAATAGCTGGGCCTCCCACAATACCCTACAATACCCAAGAAGGTGCTCAGTGAATAGCACTCACAGTGAACTGAAACAGAATCTGTCCACTTCTCAGGCCAGTTTGGGCTCCTGGGTGGCCTCAAGCTCTGTACATCCAAATGACCTCTCAGTGTTCTTCCAAGATTGGATTTGGGCCCAGACTGAGTCAAATGACCTCTTATCATTCTTCCAAAATTAGGTTTTCCTCTTTAATTACACCTTATCTAGCCATACTCTATGTGGATTCTAATTACATAATTACTTCAAGTCCTGGGACTTAAAAACAAAAAAGGGGGGTGGGGGGGAGGAAAAAGGCATGCATATGATTATACAGGTAAGTAAATACATCAAACATGCATCTTTTTACACATACCATATTCCATTTCATATATAATTTTGTAACCTAGAAAATAGAGTCCACAGAAGGGTCTAAGTCATATTAAGGTAAAAATCTCACTGGGTGGGAGTAGATGGAGAAGCCTAACCCCGAGACAGACTTTGAAAGAGGCTTGACATCAGTCCCCAGCCTCTCTCCTTCCCCTTCTGCAATGAAGAGAGGGGGATGTCTGAACTTGGGCATGGTAGATTTTGAAACCATGACCAGGCCCGATCTCTCCTAACCAAGATATCCACTCTCTTCTGAATTCCAAGTACTCACTGTGCTGTCTCTCTCCTAAGGCACATTTGCACAATTCTTTCCTCTACTAGACTATATCCACCCTGCAGACAGACAGGTACCTAGTGTCATTCATCTCGTTATTCCCAATTCTCAATTTCTCCCAGGACCAGTAGGGGTGTCTGCTCCTGCCTTGTACTCCGGCCTTATGAAAGTATGTTTTCTTCCAGTGCACTAATCCTTCTCATGCTACCTTGCCTTTGCACATGCTGATCCTGCCCTCCATCAGGAAAGCCCTCCTCTGGTCCTGTTCTAGCTCACCTTCTGTGTGCCCCACTGCACCCTGTACTTGCCCTTAGTGCTTATCACACTTTGGCATAAAAACCCTTTCATGTGTCTACCTGTTCTTTCAGAACCTTGGTCACCAAACTTTTTGATCACGCCTTCCTATTAGTAAAACAGCATTGAGCATATTTACCTATAAGTTCATTATAGAATCTATACTATCACAAATAGGAAAGCTACAACTTTCTTGTACTTGACTTAAAGAATAAATAGAGCTTTAACTGAGAATGTTTACTTCCTGCCCCTCAAGGGGTATCTTGAGAGCTCACCCATTGCTCTATGTTAGAAACAATATGAGGACAGCAGGGGTGTTTTATTCTCTTTGTATTCCCAGAATTTGGTAAAACACCCTAAACTTAATAAGTGAACTAATTTACTCCACACATAGTGAACACCTCCTGTGAGCTGGGCACATGCTAGGCTCTGGGGAGAGTGGTGACGAGAAACAGCACTGGCTGCTGTCATCACGGATCCTACAGTCTGGTAGGTTGGGCAGACAATGAATTTCCAAACAAGTGTAAAAACGCAGCTGAGACAGACACTGTGAAGAGCCTCACACAGGAGGGTTTAACCTGCTGGGGAGGGTCAGAGAAGGCTTCCCCAAGAACATGCTGCTTCAGGTGAAATCTGAAGGATGAGCAATGCTAAGAAAGTGAAGAGAGAAAAAAGCTCTCCAGGCTAAAGAAACTGCCCGGGCAAAAGTCCTGAGGCTGGACGGAGAAGCCTTAAGTGCCAGGATTAACAGAGGCCAATAAAATAGAATGAATGAACAAGCCCCCCAAAAATGGTGCCTTCTCCTCTCATTTCCTCTCAACTTATCAAAACCACCACCAGCTTCATACTTACAAAGGTGTCACACAGCCCTGCCATTCATTGCCCAGCCTCTGGGCCAAGCAAAGCAGGTGGACTCTCTGCCTCCAGGCTGATCCTCCCAGAAGCTGGCTTCTCACTCCTTCTCAGGAGCCCAAAAAGCCCTGGGAAGACACTCCTGAAAACCATGCATGTTGCCATGGGTACCACCAATCAAAGGCTCCTGGGCAGGTTTAATTTTTTAAAGAGAGTGTTAAATATTTTACATTACCTAAGCACAGTTTCTTCCTTGTGTACAACAGAAAGGAATACCCTATACTCCTTGAATTAAGGATTTATGCAAAATAAATGCCAATCTGCAAGGTAGCCTGTAGAGGTGCATACCCACTGTCAAGAGTATCCTCTGGATACGCTGGTTGCCCAGGCATTATGTTCTTTGAGGGAATCTAGAACCACAGCCACAAAACTCTTCTCTACTAGAGCTCTTTTGACTCCAAGAAGGAAAAATTATTTACAATGACGCTTCAGGTGAGTGCTTAAATGGCCATGACTTTAATAATTAAAAACAAAACCAAGACCATAGGCTGGTGGGCGGCGGGGCCTCCCCCTGCAGCAGCTGTCTTGAAGAGGAGCCATATCTTCTATCAGTGCTCAGGCATGACTAACATTTCCCAGTTCCTGGGGGGCATCGCCCCCTCACACCTGCCAGTGCTGGCTCACTAATGTACCATGTCCAGCATAAAGGCCGCACAACACGAACAAAGTAGTCCTAAAAGGCTTGAGACTGCCTTGGCCCAGGCTCAGGGGCCTGCCAGCCCGATTTTCAGCAACCACCACCAAACCCTACTTAGGCCCCAAGCTCTCCCAAGTCCTGGCTTTCTCCAGCTACTCTACTTTCTGTCCCTGTTGGGATTTTGCCTTCTCCAGAGCCTTACTCATTTTGTCCTGCCTACAGAAGCCTAGTTCCTGCTTTTGCCTTGGCTTCTCCATCCAGCTCCCTGGCCTGCTCTCAAGCTCACTGCCCGGGCCACTAGGGCAGCGATTCAGATCTCTCAGCTCCAGTTCCGGCCCATCTTACCTCATCTCTGGCTTCCAAACCCTGCCCAGCCTCCTATCACCAGTCTACTGTGTAGACTGTCTGTAAAGAGAGGCCCAAGCACAGAAGTGTCAGTGGTGTATATATTATAGCTAACTTGATAAGACTCCCTAATATCGACGTACCACAAAAATAATTCCATTTCTTCCCCACCTCAGTTTGTTACAAGCAACTACAATCCCTGACCATCATTGTATGCTCACAGAAAATTGTCACCCAACACCAGATCTGCCCTGACTAAAGAAAAATACTAAATGGAAAAGCAACCTGCTAATAAATTATCTATTTACATGTCAGTCAAGGAAACTGCTCATATGCACAGACACCAGGCAATAAGAGAAACTGTTTGGATTTCACAAGGCATGTCCTAGTGACCCTTCATACTGGGAACCAAGCTCAAAGGCCTGCTAATCAAAGGCTTTTGCTAATAATCAATGCATAAGGCACTATATAAATGAGTAATGAGTTTTCACATTGACAAGCAGGCAGAAAGGCAATTCTGGGATCTAACTAAGCGCCCATTCCTGTTACAGCTGTTATGAGACAGAACATCACCCATGATGATGGAAAGACCCAAACAGGAATGAGATTGGCAGAGCCAGTTACGGGTTAAGTTACAAGTACTCAATACTCCTGATCACTGCCTTTGGTACTCAGGCAGTATTTTTTATGCCACACTGAGGATCCAGGTCATCAGGAACAGTCATCAGGAACTGTCTCCTCACAGGTCATTTCTGGGTCTGTCATTGCTACACACCTGACTTTAGGTCTGTGACTGGCCTCTCTGTACCATCTGCTCTGTGTGCCTCACTGGGTGAGGCGAGATGCCACAGGGGTTATGTGTGCCTAACGTGCTCTCACTACCCCCCGACACACACTTTGTAATACTAAACCTTCCTACTTCAAAACATCAGGATCTAACTTCTAAATTACCTGGGCTCCTGCCCCTTCTCTCTTCTGCACTCCTTTGGCACATCCCTTTGCTCCACAGAGGAGATGATAAATGTCTCCACCCCTCCAAGGGAGAGATGCAGTAAGGGAAGAAGGAATGTGTGGGGACAGCAGAAAGGGCTGTGGGCAGAGACACACCAAGAGGAAGGAGACGTCAAAAGGATCCTTGTTCAGAGTACCAATGACCAACGCAGGGACTCAAAGGGTTTTGTGAACATGCTGGTATTTTTACATCAGTTCACATGACTGAAGCAGCCCCTGGTTTAGACATACTCAGTTATGTGTCCCTCTCCAGGTGGTCGGTCACCTCTACAAACACAACCTCGCCCCGCAATGTTCTTTTCCCATTCCACAGTCTCCTGTTTGAAAAATGCCTCCCAGAAGCAACTGATAATTTCTGTCCTTTTCTCATTCTCAATATAGCGACCAGCACCACTGAGTGATCACTATGTGTCAGGCACAGTTCTAAAGACTTGCATTATTGGATCATATGATCCTCCCCACAATCCTGTGAGATAGGTATAATTATTTTCTCCATTTCACAGGTGAGGCAGCTGAGAAACAGAGCCGCAGCTGCCCCAGAGGGCAGCAGAACCAGGATGTGAACCCAGGCAGCCTGAGTGCAGAGATCAACTCTTAGTCACTCTACTCCCCGAACTCACTTCAGTGAGAGAAGAGCTGAGCTCCAAAATAAGAGATCTGTTCCCAGCACAAGCCACATGACCTTAACCAATAGGCTTTTCTGTGCCTCCGCTGCCTCAACTGTGAAACAAAGCTAATCACAGGATCCTAGCTCTGTAGTCCAGCATTGCCTAAGAGAACTTCCTGAGATGATGGACATTTTCTCTATCTGTGCTGTCCATATGGCAGCCATTAGTCTCAGGTGGCTACTGAGCACTTGAAATGTGGCTACTGTGACTGACAAAATGAATTTTGAATTGTATTTCATTTTAATTAATTTAAACTTAAATAGTCACATGTGGCTAGTGGCTACCATATTGGAAAACTCAGCCCTGGTCTATAAATTCCGAGATGGCGGCTGCCACTTCTCTTTGGTCATCGCTGTACTCCCAGAGCCCAGCATAGACCCCTTAGTCTACTTAACAGTCCTGGCACATGAACTCACAGGTTTGGGAAAACCAAAATAAGTTATGAAAAAGCACTTAAACATTTTTAAACACTATAACGCAGGATTATATCTGTAATTCATTTTCTTAATTAAGATGACTCCAACCTTAACTCCTAACAATGTGAGGCCAATTAAATACATGATTATGATCTGTTTGGGGGGTGGGGGAAATCCTCCACTGTCGGGGCTGTGGTGCAGAACTGCTGTCTCCGCTGACTTTAATATCAACACGTCTGAGCACCCGGCTCCACGAGGGAGCCAGGGAGTGTGCAGCTGGACTCCCAAAGAGCAAGGCCTTGTTCCTCGAGTAGGGTCTGGGCATTCTGGCAGAGCGACTCATGTTTTCATATTTCCTTGACGTACTCTTTCTAAGTGGAAAAATCTAACATTTACCATATATCTCCTATGCTCCAAGAACTAGGAGACACAGGAGATACAAAGATGACTACAGTGTGGTCTTCACAAGGAGCCCAAGGTCCAGAAAGAATAGGAGGTCAAATCTGCAGAGTCCTTACTTCCTGTGAGACACTGAACTACAATCAGGAGAAAGGCATATAAGCCAAACACCATCAATTCAATGTGACATATGTCTTAACAGACATATGAACTATGCCTTGCACACAGCAGGTACTCAGTGCAGTAAACTGAATCAAATCTTGACCAACAGCTCATTTTAAGGCTGAAGAAACCAAGACCCAGAGAGGTTAAGTGACTTCTCAAGGTGACTCATGTAGTTAGTGACAGGGCTGAAGATAGCACCTGGGCCTCGTCACTCACCAGCTCAACAATCTATAACGCTGTCTCAAGGTGCTTCTTATCCTACAGTTTAGGGAGAGTGACAGGTTCTGCTGTCTGTTATGTATTTTTGTAAGATTGTATATTTGGAACTCTCTTGTAATCTGACGAGTAATTGTATGCATACCATCTTAGAAACATGCATTCAATCATTTAACAATTCTCGAGAATATAATATATATCAGGCACCAGTTAAGGGTTTGGAGAAGGAAATGAAACAAAATTCTGGTCAAATCAGAGGGTTAAACACCCATATTTAACTCTGCTCTCTCCCAGAACCCCACTAAAAGAATAGTAGAGGAATTTGTTCTTTAGTGAAAAACAGACAACGGCAGACAAGATATGTCAAAAGAACTCTGGAAGACAGAGAGCTGACCACCGTGCAGTAGCTGATCTAGGTTTCTGCTTCATTTGCTCTGCTAAGTGCAAGCAGAGGAATAAACCACTAAACAAGTGCCACAGAAATAGGAAAAGGTGCAGGAACTGGAGGCACCAAGGACTGTGAGGAGGAGAAGCAGGAGGAGGCTAAAAAGAGAACAGCTCGCTAATAGTTGAAGCAAGGAGCAATCAGACTCCAGATTCCCTCCGCAATCTGCTCAGTCAGCAGAAGGTGGAGGTTCACTGTTTAGGCAAATTACACCAGAGACTCTGGGTTCAGACACAGCTGAGGGAGGGACACACAGCTGAGGGAGGAAGTGAGGGAGGGCAGTAACTTTCAGAAAACAGATGGACTGAGTGAAACTCTATAGACCAAACAGGGTACCCAACCTCCTTCCCCATGAGGGCTCCCAGAATGCAGGACAACCAGGCTGTTACCGCCTCTCCAGGCAAATTCCTCTCCAGGAAAAGCCAATGTCCCCAGGGAAAAGATCTACAAGCACTGACATCTAAGTGTCTCCAGTGGAAAAAAGAGGACTCTCTGTTGGATCACCTTAAAATGAAATTAGCAACCCTTCCTTATTGCAGAAATGCCCTAACAGCATTTTGGTGTCCACTCTTAAAGTATAAAAGTACAACCCAATGATCAGCATACTTAGAAGGATGATTCCAATGGGAAACACAGAGTAACCAAAGCAAGCAGAAAAAGGGACTTGGGGGAAACAGAAACTTTGTAGGAAACAGCAGAAAAATGCCAAAAAACAAAAACAAACAAAAACCTAGCATAAGTGAAATTATTGCCCCCATGAAACAAGAACAGGATATATTTTTAAAATTTTTAAAATAGCAAGCATTCAGAGAACAAGAAACTTCTAGAAAGTAAAACATCCAAGTATGTTTCATGCAAAACTATGAAAGCATAAATAAAAAACATGAAAGGGTTACTTAAGGTTAAATCTGAAGCAATCTCAAAAAGTAAAACAAAAACGATATGGAAAACAAAAATAAAAGATTTTAAAATTACTTAACCCAGTAAGTCCAACATCCAACTAATAGTAGTTCCAGAGACAAAACAAAGAAAAAGGAGAAAAGAAAACTGTCAAAGAAAATATAACAAAATTTCAAAAACTGAAGGATGTAAATCTTCAGATCAAAAGAGCATACCGAGGACACAGTACGATCATTTTTAAAACAAGAAAACTCCAAATACAGAGAAAGAGAGAAGATCCTAAAATTTTCAGCGAGAATAAAGCAGATTACCCATAAAATGATCAAAAATCGGAATGGCATCTAAATATTTGACATCAGTATTGGACCCTAAAAGATAGTACAGCAATGCCTTCAAAATTCTAAAGGAAAATGGCTTTCAATCTAAAATTCTAGACAAATCAAACCATGAACTGAGTGTGAGTATAGAATAAGAACTTTTCATACTTGCAAGTTTGAAGTGACCAACTTTACAGAACTTCTCAGAAGCTCCTGGAGGATTAAGTCAAGAAAGAGGAATGAGAGAATCCAACCCAGGAGAAGGTGAGGGAATCCTCAAGTCGAGTCACGCTCCAGGCCTAGAGATCAGTGGATGTAGAATAGAGGAGCAGGATGGATGCCTCTGGGATGGAGGTCTCAAAGGGAAAAAAAACTGTAAAAAAATAAGAAGGAACATATGTTGTGAAACAGAGATGTTTTAAAATACTGTCAGAGACTCTGGGAATTAGTAATAAGAACATAGAAAACTAAATACATAGCAAAAAGAAAGCAATTATTAACTCATAAAAAAAGGATGTACAAGAAAGGAAATATCATAGTACAACTGTAATGCTCAGCCATGAACACAATTTACATAATTAAAACAATGTAAACAATGAATATCTGTGTAACCAGAAACTGTGACGTAACCATATTGGAGGGACAGGGAAGAAGGGTAGTATGTAGGGAGGAAAGGTGAGAATAGGGGAATATATAGGCTCCTCTAATCTGTAGTAGAACATGAAGAAATAATATCTAAAATGAACAATCAGGAACCAGTATTGCAAACAGGTCGGCCAAAAACAGCAGGAAAGACTAGAGAGACAGTTCTCAACACCACCAGCTTTGACGCCTGCCCCACTGCTGGCTTCTCCAGCTGGAGTACAGGACCTGCTGTGCATATTGAGGTGGGACGTGGACAGGTGAAGGCCCAAGAGAAACATTTTTTCATGGACCATCAATTGTACTCAACAGCAAAGCATTTTAAATGCTTTTATACTAAAACCAGCACATATTATAGAACATAAAACTCATGTGAATTTTTAACATAAAAACTGGAGACTTCAAAGGGACTTCTTGCTTGAGAGGCCCACTTAACACACTAAACTTCCTGCTCGCCATGAGTGCCAAGACTCAATATTCTCTGTAATTAATCAGAGTCAGAAGAAAAGTTGAAAGTGCTATAGCATGCATCCATCAAAGCATCTGAGACTTCACACCCGCACCCTGTCAATGGCTACCTACCCTCCCGCGTCACCACAAGACACCTTTTGGGTCCCAAACAACATGAATCAAAAAGTTGAGAAGTCTCTCATTCTTTTCCAAAGGGGTATGGGTCCTGCTCTTGCTAGGTGAGTTAGCTCAGCCTAGGGGAAACCAAAGAAAAACCACCATGCTGAATTCTTCCTAGAATCTCATCTCTTAGCCATAAGGCTGACCAACCCTTTCCCCTCCCCACACACATTCTAAGTGTTATCAGAATCACTGACAAGAGCCCGAGCCCCACCATCAGCATCCTCAAGCTCTAACAGTACAGGCCACTGTTATAGAATACGTTGCAAACACTTTTTCCATGGAAGGAAGTCAAGAAGCATGGCACATCTCTTGGGAGAGGGTGTCCCTTGTGTCCGCAATACAGGGTGGAGACTTTTTCCATTGTTATAACTGTTTTTGTTATAAAAACAATAATAACCACATGACAGTGAGCTGGGAATTTTGTTCTCTATAAAGAGTCACTACTGACCACAGAAGCAGGGGTGGAGGGGAGGTCAATGGAAGACCACACAGAAGTAAAAAGCAATTTAATTGGGTTTAGTTGGTTTCATGTATAAAATACTTACACACGTATTCGAAAAGAGTGAACTCATCTGATTTCAAATTAAGAACAGAGAAGATCAAATTTTAATGACGCAATCAGTATATTAAAAAGCTGTATTATTGACAGTAAAGAAAGGATAGGGGAGGGCAAGGAGAAAGATACAACAGGAAGAGAGAAAAAGAAATGTAAAGAGGAGGGAGATATGGGGAAAGGATGGGAAGACAGTGAGATATAGGGACAGACGCACACGCCTACCCATACACAAAAAGAAGGAACAACTAAAAGATCCACAGACATACTTCCTCAGCCTGAAGTTAAATTACACTGTACATGGCCAGCTGTTAGCTGGAGCTATAGACTTTAAAGTATTATCACCTATTATGCCTTTAAATCATTTTGAATCTAGTTAACCACTGTTCACAGCTCTTTAATTGCTCATTGAAACATTCTGAAGCTTAGCTCAGGTCACAGGCCATAAGCTTCCCCTAAATGAGTTAGTTCAGTAAGGTATTCATCTCCGAGTATATCCTCTGAAAAAAGAGTGTATGAAACACTACCTATAAAATGTACAAAGCACAGTGAAAGTCAGAGGAGAATATGCTGCTTGAGTTGAAAAGAAATTCTTTCCATGGAAAACTTTTTTCAGTTTCTGCATTTAAAAAAACTGGGACCTCAGCAGAACCGGGTCCCACCTCAGCATTCTCCAGCATCACCAGCAGCACACCTGACTTTCCACATGTTCAAGTTCTGCATGCCCCAGTGGTTCTGAAGGCCTCAGTTGTTCCTGAAACAAAGCAGCCTCCACACTCTGCAATCTGAGGGTCAACAGGAGAAATCCCAAGGAGACTCCACATTAGTACCAGCCCCAAGCTGTATGTAGTCCATCTACCCCACCGTTGTCTAAGGCAAGCCTCTCCTTACTTACTTCACTCTAAGGGCTATAGAAATCTACTGTTTCATTCACAGCCAATAAAGACCCCCCACACACACACACACAAACACAGTTTCCGGCACTATCTTTTCTCCTCCAAGCTAGGTATCTGTTTTCCCCTTCTCAACCTGACCTGCCTCCAACCCCCTCCCCAATATGTTTCTCCAATCTCTCCTTTCTTCAGCCCCTAAGTCCTCCTCGCTTTACCTCATCTTAGAATCATTTCTATCAGAAGAGGAAGAGGCTTAAGACATATATTTAAAACACAAGACCTAGAATCTATATCCATCTAGGATTCTACCCCAGCTCTGCATCTTGCTAACTATGTGACCTTGGACAAATCATCAAACCTCTCAACGCTTCAAATTCCTCAATGAAGGGCACTGACCCTAGCAACCCAGAGGTCTTTTCCAACTCTCATGTTCTAAATATCTAGACAGTCACCTGTATAACCATAAATACAGCAGTAAGTTAAACATACACAAGAAGAAAGAATGAATTATAGAAATTCTTCCCTCAGCATTCTGTCATCCTACCCTCATCTGCCCAGCCAACCACCCACTCTAAGGGTTTGTGCCTCTCATACAGTAAAACCTCAGGAATCAGACTAATCAAGGAACAGGTGAGTCTGAATCTAACAGAAGTCTGAGTCCTGGAATGCTTCTTTCACGCCATTCAGCAATACTGTGGATTTCACATCAGTTTAGCAAACAGAAAAGAACCTAAAGATGCCATCACGAACTGTACTTGAACTGTACTTGTGACTCTAAGAACAGTAATGCTGTCAAGAATTCTGGAAAATGGTCTGCCCCAAAGCCCTCCACTTTGCCAAGGCCCAGAGAGCAAAGCCACTATTATCCTAAAGCCCAAAGCAGGTTCGTGGCCAGGATCAAAGCCAGCTGTCTTGCCTCTGGTCCAGAGCTCCTCCATTAAAGCTTTTTGAGATCATCATTTCCTTTTTCACAGAGACTGAATAAATCCTAAATTACCAATGAGTGCCCTCTACAGTAAATCTATTTCCATATCCAGGGAAGAGTCCAGAGATAAATCTGGATGACTAGATGATTATGAATGCTGCCTAGTAAAAGCGTACTTTCCTGAACCCTGCCCATTCATTCTCTGCAAAGAAAACTCCAGACTCTGCTATCTACGTTAAAGTCTATTTTGGAGTGGGAAAAGAGGGAAAAGCTGAACAGTTCTTTGTTCTGCCAGTCAGAAGTATCTGCTAGTCCTTTCCCATAACTCCTACCTGATCCCCACAATATTCCCAGTCCTTTCAGAGAAGTTCAAAGCAACTCTCCGACCAGAATAAAAGAAAGCAGGTAAGAGGAGGAGAAGGCCAATAAGGGAGTGCGTGTCCAGTGGAAGATAACAATACCCCTGCCCCCACCTCTTCACCCTATAGGGGTAGAGGCATTTCTTTTCAGTTGCTAATTCCCCGCTGGGAAGTCACCAAAGCTAATTCAACTCAGGGCCCTCCAGCTAAGAAATGCGCTCTCAGCAACCCCTGGAGAACTAAACCTTTTCCTAACCATCCACTCTTACAGTGCCCAGGGCAAAGGTACAAACAGAGCAACCCTTTTCTGCGGGCCCCTTAGGCCAAGAGCCTGAGACACCAGAGCTTGGCTGGCAAGGAGCTATTTAAGGCAGCATCTAGAGGGTGGGGCAGAAAAATTGCTGGCAGCATCTTCCTCCTCCACCCCTCCCTCACAGCCACACACACACACATTCTCTCTTTCTTTCTCTCTCTCGATCTCTCTCTCTCTTCATAGAGAGCCATCTATCTCACCTATGTCTCTAAGGACTGTAGATCTGGAGTCTCCAAATGTCTAGTATGTGTTTTCTGTCATTGAGGCTGCTGTCTCCATCTGCTGCCCACCCTGCTTTAACCAACCCCCTTCTCTTCAATCACCACCAAGCCACCTTTCCAACACAAAACACAAAATTGAATCTAGAGGAGCTCGAAAACCAAGGAGGGGACTGGTGACAGACAAGCCATCCCTGGCCTTCCCTTATGAGAGGAAAAAGGGTACAAGTGGGGGTGATGTCAGATGCCTGATGTGCCAGATAGTTCCAGGATGTCTCTAAATGAACCTCCCTCCTATTCACCGTGAAATCAATTTGGGCAATTTCAGCAGGTCGGCCCTGTGACAAGAGGGCATCCCAGTGATCAGTTTAAAACAAAAATCTAAAGGCTCAGCCAGAACATGCTAGGAAAACCCAGGGTCTGGATAAAACGAGCTACGCGCAGTGGGATCCCTTCTGCTTTTATGTAGCAACGGAATAGCGTAATAAAATCTGTCTGCCTGAAGAAAGCATGCACTGCTGAATTTCAAAGCCATCTTACCACAGCGGATGCACGGGGATGCAGAATTCAACAGCATATTCTCGCATGGAAGGAACATAATGACTTCAAGCCTCTCTCCCCCTCTATTTTGAATGGCGCTACCGCTTATCCAGGAAGCCACGTCGGAAAGCAGCCAGGGGAGAGCGGGGGATGCCCGGGGAATTCGGAGAAAGGAGTTGCTTTCTGTCCATCTCAGTGATGAGCTGCCTAGCAAGATGCTGCCACTCTGGGGGATGAAGCAGTATGGGCGGATGGGCTGGCACGGAGTCCCCGGACACATACACACGTACCCGCTCATTCAGGTGGGTCCTAGGCCAGACTGGTCGTCCTTGCGCCCCTCCCGCCGCCCTTTCCTCCAGAGGGATGCTGATGAATGTACACACCTGAGACGCCTCCATCCTGCCACTCAATCTCTCCTTCTTCCCCTGGCTGCACCGGAGGAGCCCGTCCTCGGCAGTTTCACTTTACAGCGCAAACCCACCCGGGCTTTGATGTCTCCTCTACCCACCCATATTGCAGCCAGCCTGAAGCAGGAGAACGTTCTCTCTTAGCAGAGGCCATGATCACACGTACCCCCACCCACCAAAAAAAAGCCCTGGAATCTCTCAGAACCCCCGCACCCCGGGGAACTTTCTTTGAAAGACTAGTGATCCACTAAGCAGGCAGGAAGGAGGGTTCGGCCGAGGCGGCCACGGTTTTCCCAGTGATTACGGGGGACCCTCTGGGGGAGGGGGTCCCCAAGTCCTTCCAACAGCTGGCCCTTTAAACGC
>NW_006494611.1:12761065-12788730 GCF_000325575.1 Pteropus alecto | reverse complement strand
GAGCCCGGCGGGCGGGCGGGCGGGTAGCGCGCGTCCTGCCCCACTCGCACTACACGCTGCAGTTGGCCCCGCTCTGTTTTTCTGGGACTCAGAGCTGACTTCACCGACACTCCGCGGCCGGCCAATGGGCTGCGGCAGCCGCCCCCTCATTAGCATGCGTCTGGAACCGTCCACTCCGGCTGCGCTCTGGCGGCGGGCGGGGCCAGGGGGCGGGGCCGGGCTCGGCAGTGACAGGAAGGGGCGTGTGCGCCAATGGGAGGCGAGGAAGCACCCCGCCGCCCCGCCCGGCGACATTGTCAGCCCAGCGCGCGGGCCCGCAGATCTCTGGCAGATAAAGTGCGCGCGGGCCGTGTAACCCTTTCTGTCGTGGCCGGCTGCAGGTTCGGCTGGAGGCGGGTGCGGCGCGACTTCTGGCCCTTCAGAGAGATCGCCCACGGGGAGCTGGGAAGGAGCCATGGACATAAAAATAACAGCTATCGTTTCTTGGGTGCATATGTTACTTAACTCCTGTGCCCCAGTTGGCTCATCTGTAAAATGGTATAATAGTAGCATGTCGTGAGGATTAATTTAGTTAACCTATCTATGTAAAGCGTTTAGGTCAGCGTCTGACTGTCGCGCTACATGTTTGCTACTATCATTATGATAATCTGTACCAGCCAGTGTGCTTAATGTTTTCTGGACATGTTCTCTTTTGAGCCTCATAGCCTTATAAGAGAGGCACTGTTACTAATCCCTATTTTTCAGCAGGGAAACAGGTGTGGTTTAAGTGGCTTGCTTCAGGTCACAGAGCAGTGCAAACAGAATTTGAACCCAGGCTCTGAGAGTTCATTTATGCAACACACATTTATTTATGAGCTGCATGGCAGGTATGTGCTGGGACCTTGGGTCACTGCAGAAAAGAAGCAGGCAAGGCTTCTTCCTTTATGAAGCTTCCTTTTTAGTGAGGGAGGCAGACAAGTGAATAAGATCTTCTGCAATGCAAAAAGTAAGAGTGAATAAAATAACACAGGATAATGTACAAGAGGAGAGAAGACTACTTTGTTAGACTGGGTTCCAGCTAACCACTGTGCAATATCATCCTGTCTCTCTCAGTGTTACAGAAATGTAATCAAAGAGTAGAAGCTGCTTGCCCAAGGTCACAATAGCCAGCCTGGAACTTGCTCCCTCCACACCTAGCTTCCCCACATCCCTGGGACAACCCCGAAGGTAGAGTGATCATCCTTGGGCTGAACACAGCTGACTTGAGTCAGTTGCCCTTGGCAAGAATCTTCAGCTAGAGCACGTTCCCAGTTAATAGGCTGTGTGTGGCGAGGTAAAGACAGACCTTGATCACTGCACAGGCTGATGGCAAACACATCTGCTAACATTCTTAGATGTCAGGGAACAGTGACAAGTCTGCTGAGTACCTGCTGTCCTCTGCTGTGTAAAAAAAAATTTTTAGAAGGCTCCTAGCCAGCTGGGAGCTTACTCTACAACTGAGGACATAAGACACCACCACAAGATTATTCAATCTAGGGAATCCCCAGCCCAGGCCTCTCCACCACATGCACTTCATCCTGCTACTTTGCAAAGAACACTGGACTAGGAACCAGGCTCCCCAGGCCCTACTATTAACTTACTCCACAAGCTAGGCAAGACAATTCCTTTTGGACCAGTAAAGTAATAAAATGGCCTTTATCAAGCATATCTAGTCTGGTATGCACTATTCTGTATTTGTACTAAAAGCTTTACCTGCATGAACTTACTTACACCATACAACATGCCCAGAGGAAATACTATCATTATCTTGAGGTTATCCACCGAGAAGGAAAATTACGGGTAGAGACACTAAGTAAACTGCCTACCCAACAAAATCAGGGCAATACCATATAGGATAGCAAAAAAAAAAAAAAAAATCAAAAAATCAAAACGATTCAAATATTCAGTTGAGTGGATTGGATAAGAAAATTACACTACAACCAAATGACAGAATATCATATAACCAGGTAAAATAAAGGAGTATAGTGACACCTTTTAACATAAAGATGTTCATAATATATTATTAAATGGAAAGATAGGTTGAAAACTAGTTTTATACTGTAATCTTAGAGAACTATTTCTAACAGTTTTGTGGGCTTATGAGTATTTTTTGCTCATTTTTATTTTTCTGATTTTTTTCTTCAAAAACATCTATCAAGTTGTTCAATGAAAACAAAACACGATAATTTTAAAATGAAAAACCAGACTCTACCCATGGAGATCTGATCTACAGGCAAAGACATCCCTGTAAGTGGGAAAGTGCCTTGAGGAATCTTAAGTGAGGCTGAAATTTTTGAGCTATCCCTCAAATGTTGAACCCCTCTGCTCGTTCCACTCTGTATGACTGTTGCATTTCTCACTGTAAAGCATAACATGATCATTAGAGTTTGTGAGCTAACTGGAAAAATACTGGAAGAATGGGAAGAAAGGGAGGAGGGGAAAACAGAAAAACAAATCCCATCTTTCAAGACACATCTCAAATGCCTCCTCCAAGAAGTACTCATAATCATGGTCTAAACAGTTTAACACTGAAAGCAACCAAGAAATCATCAGAGGTAATTGTGTCAATTCATTCTTATCTCCAGTCATTCACTGGTTCATCTGAGTAGCGGGGCCTTATGCTAGGCACTGGGGACACTCGGCTTCCCACCACCCTAAGATAACCCCTGACAAAGCAGAGGCCCAGGGAGGGCCAGCTCCATGTGCGTGCAACCTGTGTTGAGAAGAGTCCCATGCTTAGTTTATTGCTCTGTTCTCACCATCTTGAAATGTTTCACTTTTTCAACATTTTCATTTTGAACTGGGCTTTATAAATTATGTGGGCCTGTCCTGAGGAGCAGAAATACCAGAGCCTTATCACTGTGTCAGTGACCAAGCCTGGAGTAAAGCTCAGGGCTTTCCACTCTCCATCACAGCCCTTCTTTTATATCACACAGGCTCATTTCTGGTTCCCAGGGAAATGTGAGCGCTCCTACTTTCTAGCCTTCCAGCACTTCACTTTGTCCTTTCTCATAGAATTTGCCATATTTGGCATAAACTCATGTATATATGTGTGTAGTTTTATTTCTCATCCTCTCTCCCCACCAGATTGTAAATTCCATGAGGTCCTGGTTTGTCTCTGCTCATCTCAAACAGTGCTTAACAGTGTGCTTTACACACTGTTAAAAAATGTGCTTAAATTTAATTTAATCTTATTATTAACTCCTCATTTTCTCTTCACGGGCATCAGATTATTCCCAGCAGTCCTTCTGCTGGTGGAGAGAAATAAAAATGTCAGGCAGGAGAGTCGAGTGCACAAACCAGGATCATAAATATGGTGGAGGGAGCATCCCCCAAGCGGGCCATGAGTGTGAGGAATTAGAAGAGGAAGCAGAAATCCTCTATTGTCAGGGTCACACTGACTGGGAAGAGGAATAAACGAGATGATCTAGAGATGGTGGTAAGCATAGCGGTTAAGCCTGTAGGCAGAATCCTAGCTCCAATGCTTAATATGGAACTCTTATGCAAGCTCTTAGGTCCCTCACCTGAACATGAGGAAAACACAACCCTCTAAGGTCTGTTTGTGAGCTGCAGAAGACAGCACACATGTAAAGTGCTTACACACTGCCTGACACATAAGCACTCAATAAGTGGATATTATTATTAATATTACTTGGAGGACAAGTCATGAAAGATACTTTCTTTAAATGAGTGGGTTTGGGTAACTTGTTTATCCAGTTATCTAAAAGAGTCATTTTCAGGCACATCAGCTGGAGAACACCAGGACAGAAGAAGAAAATCAAATGAGACCAAGGGAATTATGAATCAAAGAGTTTAGCCATTATATCACTAAAACTCTGGTGATCATTTGTACCTAATTTCTTTTGTAGCATCTTGAAGAATGTGAAGCAAGTAATAGAAAAAGCAAAACTTCCTTAAAGAACTGATTCTCTTGTTTCTTAATGATTAATTCCTGAGAAAAAGCAAATCTATCCTCTTGTGCTATGTAGATTACTGAGGACACAGAACTGATTTGAAGATCACAGAATGCTAGATCCAAGAATTTCACATTCATTGGAAGTCAATGTTGGGGACTCAGCTTTAGGGAAGTTTGGTGAGATGGGTGGAGGTTGGTCAGGAAAAGTCTGTGGGGCCAGGTAGAAATGAGAGGAGCCGTGAGGATGGCTGTGCTTGGGAAGCAAGGCCAAGACGAGCATGAAAGAGTGACCCCAAGAGTCTAGTCACTGGCCTCTTTTATCAGTCTATAAACACTCTCTCCAATGTGTCTTGCATTGTTGCTTGCGTGAAAGCATGTGTACATCATAGAATTTTAATTCTATACAATTGCATTGTATTTAACCAAGTGTGTAAGTTTTGACTTCGAGATCGTTTTATGCTATTAGTCAAAATAAGACATTTAATGTTGATCTGGATGGATCTTTGAGAGAAATCGGAAGTACAGAACACACTTCTATCCACTTCCACTGTATGAATAGAATGGCCCGCCTTAGATCAGGGGGTTAGGGAGGGGTACAAGAGGAGAGGGCCTGAGAGATGCATTTTTTTTCTGACTGGGCAGGGGATTAATCAGTTAGGATATGCTGAGTGTGCTTTAGAAGACTTACTACTCTGAAGTAATTTAATTAATGAAGTGTTTACATGAGGAAACCATTTTTAGGGTTGGCAGATAGAAGCCAGGAAGAAGGAATATGAAGGGAGGAGAGAGGAAGAAAAAGAAGGTGATGCAGGGAAGAAGTGGGGGGAACAGCAAGAGAGAGGGAGAGAAATCATTAAATGGCCCGAAGAAAAAAATACAACTTCAGAAACGGAGCAACTAGCCTCACTAAACTAAGTAATGTTAACAAGGTTTAAAAATCAACAATAATGGTGCTAAGGGAATAACTGACATTCTGGAAGCTGTGAGAAGCTTGACAGAGGTGATTGGAAGAGTTCACTGAGGAAACTCATTACACAGGGCCAAACCGGGTCATATGGGACGGTTAATAACACTTCATGAGCATCTAGCAAGAGGAGATGCCCCCCGCAGTGTGGGGAAAGGGCAGAAGGGAAGATGACAGGGTTGCCTATCAGCACCAGCCCCTTCTCCGTTCCCTCAACAAGTCTGTCCTATCTCCAAACATGCTTGCCTCCTAAACCTTTGCTTACCTCAACCCACTTTTATCAATGGCAGTTTGATGACCATCTCTAGTCACTGTGCCATGCTCCTCAGGGATCTTACCATCTGCTTCCCAAACTGGCTAAACCAACTGGTTCATCCAGGCCTAGGTGGCTCTCTGTGACAGGACGTCTGGGAAAGCCACCTATTTTCAGAGATGTTTGGAACCCACTTCAGATTGGCAATCTCATCAGAGATCGCATGGCCTGCTCATCGGCTCTGTCTGTAAGGAGATCATCTGAATCATGTCCTACAGCCAGAAGAGTGAGGACAACTGGACTTTGTACAAAGGAGGAGTGAACCATCTTCATTTCACCCTGATTAGAAGTAGAGCAGAACCAGACAGCATGCTAGACCCTGGTTCCCAGAATCTGCCGCAGCCCAGCTGCCACCTCCAAAGAAGGAAGGTTATTCAAGGTGAATCCTCTGTCAAGAGGGAAATAAGGACCCCTAAGGGGTCAGTGGCGGCCCCTTCGTTTGACTCACTGTGACCCTTGGACAAGGCTCAGTGGAGTTAAGCAATATGATTCTACCAGTTGGTAGTCAAACCATAGGCTGCTCCACTTTTTGGTTCTGGATTGAGTATACTACATCCACACCAAGGCTTTCAACAGCCAGATGGTTCATCAAGGGTGAGAGTAGAGCCAGTCCAGGTAGCCCTGGGATGGTGGAAAGAGAACTAACAAGTCATTCAGTTAACCAGTCTCGCATGCCTGCTCTATTCCAGGTCCTCTACTCAGTGCTGGAGATCCAGAGAACAATGACAGGAACTTATCCTGAAGATGCTCTCAGATAAATAAATACATAGGCAATGACAAGACAGTGTGATAGACATACTTTAAAAAAAGAGAGAGAGATGATTCACATGCCAGAACATTCACCCTTTTAAAGTGTCCAATCCAGTGCTTTTTAGTATATCAGAAGGTTGTGCAACCATCACCACAATCTAATTCCAGAATATTTTCATCACCATGGAAAGTCACCCTACATCTATCAGCAGTCACCCTCATTTCCCCTCTCTCCCCAATCCCTGGCAATCACTAATATACTTTCTGTCTCTATAGGTTTGCCTATTCTGGGCATCTCATATAAATAGAATTATACAACACAATGCCTTTTATATATGGCTTCTTTCACCTAGCATAATGTTCTCAAGGTCCATCCTCACAGTAGCATATATCAGTACTTTGTTCCTTTTTATGACTGAATAGCATTCCACTGTACATATTACCACAATTTGTTTAGCCCTTTATTAATTGATAGACATATGTGCTGTTTCCATTTTTTGGTTGTTATGAATAATGCTACTATGAACATTCATGTTCAACTTTTTGTGTGGATATATGTTTTCAATTCTCTTGGATAGATACCTAGTAGTGGAATTGCTAAGTCATATGGCATATGTAACTCTAAATTTAACTTTTTGAAGAACTACCAGACTAGCTTGAATTAGGTTTCTATTATTTTAACTGGCAGAGGCCAATACACCTTGCTGACTGAAAAGCATGGGCCGCTTTATTTATTTACGTGTGTATTATTACTTAATGAATTTTTATAAAAATTTTCTGAGGATAAGTATACTACTAATCACTTCAGACAATTTTGAAAATACAGAAACATTTAAAGAGGGAAAAAAATGAAAATTATCCATATCCCTATTGCCCAAAGCTATCACTATTCCCATTAGGCTTGCTTTTTTTCTTTTAATTGTTTCTTTTTCTCTATGTACTTTTTATAAAGCTATGTCATATTGTATGTTTAGTTTTATATTCTGCTTTTCTCTCTGGTCACTATATGGTAAATAGTTCGATATTCACTGTTTTATAGACTAGCTTTCAAATTTATTTATTTTATATTTTCCTTTTAAAATATTGTCTTTAATTTTCTTGCTTTTGAAGAGGGGGCTAAGGTGACAGAGAAGGAGGGTGGGAAATAGGCTTGGGGGAAAGAGGAGGGAGAAGTCAAGGAGAATACATGACAGAGAAAGAAAAGAAAGCAGAAACAACCCTTGTTCACTTTCTTATAGCTCCGTATTTTATCCTGCCTGGTTGCAGAAAAGATTTAAGGCACTGTTGTCTTTGTGACCTGAGAACAGCTCTCCAGTCTCTTTTTCCAGCAGCGAGGCTGCAGTGGCTGCTGTTGTTTGTCTGTGCCTGTGACCCTGAGGCTGAGCCAGAGGCGGCTTCTGCAGGCTGCAATTCAAGACGGCCAATTCGCAATCCTAGCAAAATCAATCTATTGGAAACTAATGAGGCACAAATAGTTCATGCACTTTGAGGCGGATCTGCCAAATGAGATAAACAGAGCTCAATCAGCAGGGAAAATCAATGATGCAAAAATGCATTTCAATCTAGCATTATTTCCTCCTGGGATGCCCACCACATCACATTCTATTGTTTGGATGCTTCTGTGGCAATTCTGGTCTAAGCTTCTGTAGGCCAGGCCAGGAAAACTCCCTCACCCAGGGTTTCATGTGCCTGGGGGTTGGTAAATGCCAAGACAGAGAGGCCTGGGCAGCCGATGTGTATGAGAAGTGAGGACTTTCAGTTTTGTAAGCAAACACTAACCTCTAGGTTTCTAAACCACCCCCGATAACAGGTGATATAATTAGCACGGAACATAATCATTAACGTTTTAAGAGAACAAATCACAAAAGTATTGTGTCATTCATTACTTTGCACTTATAAAACAAAATATAGAGTGGTGTTTTTAATATTTTATCATTTTTTCTGCCACTAAGTTTATTTTCCCTTAAATATTCTACTAGTAAAATGTGATCATTGTGAAAAATTTAGAAATGATTGATAAACGAAAAGAAAAATTTAAATCATCTCAATTAAATGTTAAATTTTATTTCTATCTTGCCAAATTTCTCTCCATGCAAAATTATTTTTTAAAAAAAAAATAAGACCATGTAATATATCCTTTTCTATAACCTACTTTAAAAAAGTTGTAATATATTGGAGTTGCTTATTCTAAACAGGCCTTTTCCATACTGTCATTATGTTGCCTGGGAGGGTCAGGCCTCCACTGATGTCCTGTCTGTTAGGAAGCCTACTTGGTTCTTGGGAGGCCTGACTATAATGGTTTAGGTCAGGGAAGTACAGAAGAGACTAGGTAACACAAAGTCTGATCCAAGATAGGGGGTTGTCCTGCAGGAACCGGGGCTCAGGCAAGGAGCTAAGCCTGATAGGTCTGGCCAGTTAGCTAGCTCCAAGGCAACGCTTAAGGATAAACAATGGCCCAATTTTCCCTGTAGGGTCAGCAGGTTAAACCCAAGGGTGGCCAGAAAACAATGGTACAGGCTAAGACCTAAGGCCCAGTCTGATCAAGGAGGCCAATTTTCCCTGTAGGGTCAGCAGGTTAAACCCAACCCAGAAAACAATGGTACAGGCTAAGACCTAAGGCTCAGTCTGATCAAGGAGACTCAGGGTGAGGCCATTCCAGGGCCCTGAAGAACCTGAGGATAATCTGAAGTAGTTGACTTTATCCTCAAGAGCAAGGATGGATCAATTTGTGCCAGCCCTGGTGCTCAGCAGAGTGTAAATTCAGCAAGTATTTGTTAAATAAAGGAACGATGGTTCTGTGTCTTGCAGATCATGCTTCCTGTCTTAACTTAGGTATTATCTCCTCCAGAGAGTAGATAGAAATGGGACCCACGGTCCAGACTAAGGAAATGGCCTGAGGGTATTCATAGAGATAGTCAAATGCAATGGTCACGCTCACTGTGTGAGAAGAGCCCGGAAGGTTTAGGAATGTTAGTACTGTAGTTTTAGGCATAAGACTCGAGATATTAATTCAGGCTAGAGTGCAGTGGCCTTGCTTGTTATTTTGAATTTTATCTGGTAGCCAGTGAAGAGTACAAAGGTTTTTACACAGGGGAGTGGTATGATGGAGGTGGCACGTAAGGACGATCTGTCTGGTGGCAGCAGCAGGATGACTTAGAGCTGAGAAAGGCCAGAGGCAGAACAACTAGTAATAGTCCTGGTGTGAGGTTATAAGGGCTAGAACTAGGAAGGTGACCTTGCGGAATGGAAAGGAAGAGACATTTCATTTACCCATTCATTCGTTCATTCATTCAACAAAGGAAGAGACATTTCATTTATTTACTAATTCATTCATTAATCACCGAGAGCCAAGAACTGTGCTATATCTGGGCACCAAACTCACAAAGGAAGATGTGGAAAAATTTGCCTTCCACTGGGATACATGATGTTAAGCAGAAGGTGACCAGAGATGACCCCCTAGATGACTAGGATCACGACGATGCCATTAAAAGAAATAGTGAAGTCAGGAGAAAGACCTAGTTTGGACTTCTAAGAAATAATGCTGAGTTTATTTGATATTACCATAGGTCAGGAAGATGGAATGATCCAGCAGGCAGGTGAAAATGCAGAACTTAAGCTGGAGAGGGAGGTCAAGGCAGAAAGGGAAGACACGGGTACCTCTGAGAGGAGAGGAGCTTCAAATCCACATGAGTACTGTGACGGGAAAGCATGAGCCGGCCTGACTGCGCTTCGCTCCACGAAGAGCAGGGAAAGAACAATGTAGACCTGATACAAACCTGCTGCCTCTTTCCTGTGATTCCTGACACTGTGGCCCCACCACACACATTGAGAGAACTTTTCAGAAGCTGCTTATTTAAAGCCTCCAATCGGACTCCTGTTTTACCTCTGGCTTGGATAGTGCTCTTCCCTGTCTCAGCTAGGAAAGGGTTACTGCAGTCAGCTGGTAGGCTGTGAACAGAAATAAACGCTCTTCACATGTAGCAAGTATATTTATATCCAATCCCATAATATCACTGCGGGCATAATTATAGCCAATCCCGTAATTGCATTGCAGGTATCAGGCATCAAAAATCAACCGAATGTGCTGCGGAGACCAGGAAGATAAGGCTATTAGGACAGGAAGCTGCAGGGCTGGCTGCTGCCCCTGTGTAATGCCTGGGTAATACAGGAGACTATTTACTGCTTACCCATGGGCTCTACCAACAGGGGCAGGGATGGAGATAATAATTTCATGGGATTCAGGGTTCAAACTCCTGTTTCAGCAGTATTACATGCTTTTAGTCTAACTTTTAAAAAAATTATAAAATCAATATTTATTCATTGTACAAAGTTTAGGAAATTTGGAAAATTATCTATAATCCAAAAATAATATTGTTAGAGGGTATTATGCTAAGCAAAATAAGTCCGAGACAGACAAATATCATATGATTTCACTTATATGTGGAATCTAAAAAACAAAAAAAATGAACAAACATAATTACAACAACCTCCTAGATACAGAAAACAAAATGATGGTTGCCAGATGGGAGGTGTGATGGGGGAATGGGTGAAAAGGGGGAAAGAATTGAGAAGTACAAATTGCCAGTTACGAAAACAGTCACAAGGATGTAAAGTACAACATAGAGAATCTAGTGAATAATATTGTAATAACTACGTATGGTGTAAGATGGGTACTAGAATTGCTGGGGTGATCACTTTGTAAGTTATGTACAATCACTATGTTTAATCACTATGTTGTACACTGAAAACTAATATAATATTGTATATCAAGTATAATTTAAAAAATTTTTTAATTTATGAATAAACTGCCAAAAAATAGCATTGTTAACATTTTTGTATATGTCATTGCAGCATTTTATTTTGTATTTATATGTTTTATGTCATACTGTAAATAACAGTTTATATCTTATTTTTCTCATTTAATATTGAGTATTCCCTTATGTCATAAAGATATATCCAAAATATTATTTTAAAGCTTTCTATCATGGTATATGCACATGATGGAATACTGTATGGCTGTTAAAATGAATAAACCCAGAGCTTCAATATATCAAGAAATACCAATTCTTAATATAAGATTAATAAAAAGGTAATTTGCAAAGTCAGAAATACAATTTTTGAGACGTAAAAGATCAAAAACAATACTGTATATTGTTACTGTCATCAGACATATAAAAAGTATAGACAAATGGATAGAAGGTATTTTCTCTGGGGAGGAAAGAAAGAGGTAAAATTAGGGTGGGGCATAAAAAGACTTTTTTTCTGAAATTTTTTATTTCTTAAAAAAATTACCTAAAACAAATATGGCAGTATCTTAAGACTTCTTTAATCTTTGTGGTGAATCAATGTGCGTTCATGATTTTCTCTGTATTTTTCTGCAGGTTTGAAACATTATCGATTATCATTTTTTAAATTAATAGACTTTACTTTTTAAAGCAGTTTTAGGTTTACAGAAAAGTTGACCAAAAAGTACAGAGAGTTCTCATGTATCTTCTCACCACCCCACTCCACAGACACACACAGACACACACACACACACACAGTTTCCCTTATTATTAACATCTTAATGTGGTACTTTTATTACAATTGAGCCAGTATTGAAACATTATTATTAACTAAAGTCCATAGTTTAGATTAGGGTTCATTCTTTGTATTGTATACTCTGTAGGTTTTGACGACTGTATAATGACATGTATCCACCATTACAATATCATACAGAATAGTTTCTCTGCCCTAAAACTTACCTGTGCTCCACCTATTCATTTCTCACACCTCCCTCTCTCCACCCAAAATTCTGGCAACCACTGACCTTTTTACCGTCTCCATAAGTTTTGCCTTTTTCAGAAATGTCATAGTTGGAATCATATTGTATGTAGCCTTTGCAGATAGTCTTCTGAATAAGTTATTTTTAAATCAACTCTTTAATGAAGAAAATGAAACCACCAAGAATTTCACCATTTTAACATAATCACTATCAACCACGCACACAACGTAGCTTTTTTCATATAAACTGCATCATAGTGCGCAAAATATTAAGTTACCTCTTTTTCATTTCACAAACAACATATTATGAAACTCATGATTAAAACAAATGTTTTCGAGGACTTCAAGAATGTTTTGTGGTGTGGAATATTAGATCAGCGAGTAACCGATAGTTAAATACTGTTGGATATTTAGACTGTTTTCACTTGTGGAAGGAATTTTTTCTGGCTTCGGGGAGCCCTCTTAAACTAGAAAAGGCCCATGAAGTCTCCAGAGAATTGGAAATAGTTAGCCTTCTAGATGAGTCACCTGGACAACACACTTGACATTTACTGAGAGCTCCCTACAGTCAATGATACTGTTCACCTATTTTCCTTCTCATTGCCAAAAACAGAGTCTAGCACACAGCAGGTGCTGGGGGAACATGGATCGAATGGATGTGAAGTGTCCCTAACCAAGTTACCTTGAGGTCCTCTCTAAGAAAATTTCCAAACCACAGAGAGGACTAACTTCCTTAAGAGCTTACGTTGTTCACTAGGAGCCCAAGAAAGAGATCAGGGAACCTTGTAAAGCAGAACCAGATGGGCATGATGAGGAATTCGGATGCTGGAAACAGGGAACTGGGCATGTCTACGGACAGTGAGAATCTATCTGCCTGCTGCCCTGGGGCTCAAGGCCTGAGGGACAGGAGTTTTGTGTAGGAGGGGAAGTGCTGAGGCTCACCTGAGAACAGTAAATTTTTTTTCAGTCAGTTTAATTATACTGGTTAAGAACTTGGGGTCTGGCATCGGATTTCTGGTTAAAATCCCAACTCATCAGTCAGTTTAATTATACTGGTTAAGAACTTGGGGGTCTGGCATCGGATTTCCGGGTTTCTGGTTAAAATCCCAACTCGGCCACTTTCAGGCTATTTGAATTTGGGTAAGTGGCTAAGCCATGATGGCTTCAGGCCCAAAAGGGGAACAACGAAACACTACCTCCAAGAGTTGCCGTGAAGGTTAAATGAGGTTATAAGATGCAAAGTGCTTGGTGCTTAGTAAGTACTCAGTAAATGTTAACAAAACGGCAACAGCTGAGCATCTGTTCTTTAAAAATGTAAGGTGATTGGTTAGCAAGAGCACGAGATAGCCATGCCAAGAAGGTGAGCATGGCTCTCACACGAACACTTTCCTCCTAGAGAAAGGCCCAGCACATTTCATAATGTCAGGCATGGCCTGGATTCAAGTGGGAGGGGAACTATAGGAGCAGGAAATAGAAACACCCTACTCAGTAAGTCCAAAGGAATTTGGGCTACTTTAATGATTTTTGCAAGCTACCTGCCAGTCTGCGTACGTTCCCATGTTTTTATGTTATTTTCACGTGTAGACATCTCTAGCTCCTATTCTTTTGTTTGGTTGCTAAATCTCGTCTTTGCAGATGAAGTTCCAAATGGACACATTACCTAGTTCTACTTCCTACACAACGAGGGGATTTCTATCCATAATAGCCCTACCTGCATGTGCTCATTAACATAGGAGACATTCCAGATTCCTCTTCCCTTCAGTCATTTCCAAGCAAACCTTGTTAATTCCATTTTTAAGACAGATCTTAAGTCTCTTCTCTTCCTGCTATCAACATTCCCATCCTCCTTCATCCCTCACCTAAACTAGTGGTTCCGACTGGTCTCCTTATTTCCATAAGTCTATTAGTCTATTCCCCCGCAGGAACCAGGGTCCCTTTTAAAAATATCAATCAGATCATGTCTCTCTCTCTCTATCTTAGATTGAGTTCTCCAGAAGCAGATCCTGAGACAAGAATTCATGAGCAAGTGTTTTATTTAAAAAGTGCCCCAGGAGACACCGGTAAGGAATTGGGAGAAGCCACACAGGGAACCGGAAGACATCGAGCACGGATGAAGCCTGGAAGCCAGGACTGCATCCAGACTTGTTCCTCCTGAAGATGAAGGGCCAGGTTTCCATACTCCCACACTGCTAGCTGAGTCCTGGGCTATGGAGGGTTAGGGGGAGCTCTCCGTGCCTGCAGGCACAGAGCTCTGCTGCTCTAAGGGCTGTCCTTGCAACAAAGTCGCAAGAGCTGGTCCTTGTAGCACTAGTGCACAGAAGCTGGAGGTCTGATGTACAGAAACCACAAGGCTCCTAGGCAAAGCATCGGCATGGTCAACTCCGGTTCTCTCTATTTCCTACCTCAGGTCCTTGTTCATTTCCTTTATAATATACATCATGAGTTGTATAATTATCTGTATTTGTTTTTATCCATTTCCCCCATGAAAATGAAATCTCTTGGAGAGAAGTGAGCATGTTTGTCTTGTTGCCTTTTACACCCTAGTCCCTAGAATAGAGATGACACATTATGGGCTCTCCACAAAATTGGCATGAACGGATAGATGGACTATAGAACCTTGGTTTGGGCACCCTCAGTAATGGGGTGCTTCTACAGGTCATCTCATCCCACTTTCAGAAAGCTTTACCTGCAAGTCTGACCCAAGCTGAGCTGTAATCACCTTCCGTGTCACAGCAACTGGTCTCTCTGGAACGACTCAGGAGATGGTTACTTCTTCTGTGTCAGTCCCTCAAATATCCAATGTCCCACTTTTCTCTCCTCCAGACTAATCGACCCCAGCTGCTCCAAAGGTTCCTCATTTGACATGGATTTTAGAGACACTGGCATCGATAATTTCACTAGTCTGATAAAATTCTTTTCACCTACCCACACGATGCATAGCGATCCCTCCCAAACAGCCCTGAATACACCCAATCTTGGAAGGTAAACTGGGTCAGGCCAGATAAGAATCTGGAGGAGCAAAGCTGAAGATTACCAGCCCAGGCACCAGAGTCAGCAGACCCAGGTTTGAATTCCAGCTTCACTTATTGTTAAATGACTAATCTTGGGTAAAATACTTAATTTCTCCATTAAGATGTAGTTTTGAGAAAAAATAAGAGCACCTGTATAACAGAGTTGGCGTTAGGGTTAAATTAATTAAGATAATGGATGTAAAGCACTTCGCAGAGTGCCTGGAACATCTTCAAGGACTTCCCCAAACTTCACCTCTCACCTCACAGCTCTCTGTGCCCCTGCACGCTACTTTTCCCTAGTCAAATCCTCCTACTAACCCAGCTCCATCACAGATACCTCCACTCTCCTTCAGCCATGATAAGGCTTAGAAGTCCTGCATCCAAGTATTTTCCTAGCTATTATTCCTCCCATTTTCTCGTCCTCATTCTCCACCTCAGGATTCTGCTTCTCTCTCCTACTCCTGACTACTCATCCACTTCACCACCACATATCCTTTCTCCCTTTTTCATTGACTTGTCCCTTCTTGCTCACTTAATTCTTTCTGGCTTTTTGTCTTCACCCACTCCTATCTTTATATTATGGAAACTCTAATGAGTAAGGTCATTTTAAAACATTTTTCATTTTCTATTCTGCCTCCTACCTTGGCTCCAGATGCCATGGGGAAATGGTCAACCTGATAATAGTAAAGTCGGTAAATGCTAGTTCTCTTACCACATAAGCATCTTAAGCTACAGGCCACTTTCCATCTGCTCCTTGCCACAGACTAAGTGGTAAAAATTAAGGTCGGAAGGGGAGCCATTAGCAGTGACGACAGAGGAGAAAAAGGAAGCTCTCGTTCGCTCTAACCTGTATGTATGCTTCTCATCCTTTTCTAGCCCATTGCATTAGTACACTACAGGGATAGTTCTCTGCCTAGTTTTTTAACTTTAATGGAATGTCTCTAATATTTTGCCATTGATTATGACTTTTTTCTAGTTTTTTTTTTGTGTGTGTGCTAAATATCCTTTATGCAATGGGGGGAGTTCTCTTCTATGTCTGGTTTGCTTAACTTATATAATGTGCAGTGGTGGTTATTTGGCTTAAGTTTCTCTGTTGAAAGCAGAGCACTGAAGATCAGGAAAGCAGAGTGATAAGTAGGTTGGCTTGGGAGGTATCCTGGGAATGTCAGCAGAAAAAATTGAGGCCAAGCAGGCAGATTGGGGGATGATGGAGCGTCCTGTCCTGAGGGACTGTCACAGTACTGATACTCTGCTCCTCAAACTCTGCTCTTTAACTAATTGTGACATTACGATTCAGACTCTACTGGACCCTTGAGGTTAGCAATGCAGAACCTAGCTCTAGCTATAGTTCTGGTTTCTTCTTTTATTAATTTAAATAGGCAATTCTGGATTTTCAAGAAGCCTTTGGAGCTTCTGAATTGGAGTGGATAACTGAAACTTCATCCCTTTTCATGTGAAAGCTTTTTGGAGGTGGATCTGATTCTGGTTTTCCATTCCAATCAGCTGCTGTGAAAGCCACTTTTCTTGCTGTGGGCCATTCAAGGCTCTTTTTCTCCCTGATGAGAATTCAGGAAGGAAACCAAATAATTCCCAACAGAGACAAGAGTTGACCAAGTACCATCCAAAAGGGCTTTTAAAGATTTCAATCTTGCATGTGAGAATATTGGCAGCCGAAGTTGGTTACTCACTCTACTTCGCCATTTAGACAGAAGGCTTGGGAGGAGATGTGGCTCTGCCATTTTGACAGGAAAATCTTTTTTGATGAAGAGGTTGCAAGTGAAACATTGCTGAGGTGCACTTTAACACTGGAAATTTCTGCGAAAGTGTTTATGACAAGAATCCAAAATAAAGTACTAAATACTTGTATGTAGATATTTCTCAATAAACCAAACCTGCTCATACTGTGGGACTGGTAAAAAGACAGGACATTCTGACATCAAAATGATCCAGTGTGGCATCTATAGATTGCTATTCTACCCCTATTATATAATGAATTTGAGATTGTTTTGTCTTAACCATGATTGATGGAAAATTGGCCAACCCGCCCCTGGAAAACCAAGAGTTGACGTCTCCATTTCTTTCCGACTTACACTCTTAAGAGGAGTGAGGAAAATAAGTGCTAAGTAACCCGTCATAAAAGGAAAATTTAAACAAGCAGTTAATGTGTCAGACAGATTTGGAATAGTCTCAGAGGTGGCAAGTAAATAAAATCTAGGAAGAAAAGTTGAAGAAACTGGCATAGCTCAGTTTTAAAAAGGTGACAGGCTTTCATAGTGACTCTAGTACAGTAAACCAGATCATCCACACACTCCGAAGACACCTTCCACCCTCAGCTGATGGTGGTGCACTGGAAAAAAACAGTGGGCTTAGCTTAGAAGAACTACGCTCCAGTCTCACTTCTACCAACAGCACTGCCCTCAGACCTTGGCATTTCCTTGTCTACTTTGATTTCCACCTCTGTAAAATTAAAAACTTGGGTGACTTTGGGGTTCCCAGCCAAGACTTCCTGTAAGGCTCATAAAGAACAAATGTTTGGACATTTCAAACCGCTCCAAAGATAGAGTAGTTTTAAATTATAACATGATAAATGCATTTATGTAGTGAGCAGAATCACTCAAACATGCAGCTCGCTAGGAAAAAAGAATAATAAAAGAGATGCTCAGTGATGAGAGTCTGTAAAACAGTCTAGAAGAAGGATGGTACCTGCTTCCTCTTAGAGATCTTAGCGCCCAGCATGGCACCTCTCCGAGTGCTCATTAAGTTTCAAACATACACAAATGCAGAGAGAACATACGATGAATCTGATGTACCCATCACCCAGATATTACAAACTCGTGGGTTTAAATATATATAAGGAGTTTGAGTTCAATGAAGTTATAATCTTTATTGATTATCCCATCACTGGCCATTGGAATCGTGTGGCCTTTAACCCACTCCTGAGTCTGTTTAACCCTACTCGGGTGGTGTTTGAAGTTCATATTTTCTTTTCTTATTTCTCTCCAGTTTTACTGAGATATAATTGACATATAACACTGTATTAGTTTAAGGTGTGTTACAATGATTTGCTAGATGTATATATTGCAAAATAATTACAACGAGTTTAGTTAACATCCATCACCTCACAGAGTTACAACTTTTTTTCTTGTGATGAGAACTTTTAAGATTTACTCTCTCAGCAGTTTTCAAATGTATAATACACTATGATTAACTATAGTCACCATGATGTATTTTAACAGCCCCAGGACTTATTCATTGTTTAACTGGAAGTTTGTCATAGTTTCTTACTTTCTGTGGACTCACCTTCTGAGATAACGTCTAAGGTGCTTCTCAGCATTACCCACAGATCAGGGAAAAAGGAGCCCAGTCCATGCCTTCACACACATACATTGAGACAACGAGTATTTCTTCATCTTTTGGGATCTCATAAGAAAGTTTCTGAAAGGTAGGTGAACAATTGTGTCAAGGAGGAAGGGAACGTGATGGGCTCACTTGGTCCCCTCAGGCCGGAGGATGAGGGCTGAGATTGCCAGTGAGTGGGGTGGGGGTATGGAGAATGGGCAATAAAAATCACAGCTTCTGCCCTGGGAAATCAGGGAAAAAAGGAGCCCAGTCCATGCCTTCACACACATACATTGAGACAACGAGTATTTCTTCATCTTTTGGGATCTCATAAGAAAGTTTCTGAAAGGTAGGTGAACAATTGTGTCAAGGAGGAAGGGACATGATGGGCTCACTTGGTCCCCTCAGGCCAGAGGATGAGGGCTGAGATTGCCAGTGAGTGGGATGGGGGTATGGAGAATAGGCAATAAAAATCACAGCTTCTGCCCTGGGAAGTCAGGGAAAGGGAACCTGTTTCACATTAAAATTGGCCCTTCAGATCAACCTAAATGGGTGCCCAGGCAGAACTGATTTCCTGATAACCACCTTCCCGCCCCTTCCCCCTTCCCCGCTCCCTGCTCCTCAGCTGGAGTTGTATAGTTTCAAGAGGCACCTAGAACTGAAAAGTGAGGTGTGGGGGAAGGTAATCTGCTCCCCTAACTCTAGGAGAGTTCAGGTGGGTCAGTCCCTGTCCCGGTTTTAGGTGCATCCAGTCACCACCCAAGAGTCATGGGCCTGGGGCCAGCTTCTGCCTTGCCCTGTCCCAGCGTATGACACAGGCGTCCAGATGGCAGGAATGACCCAGGGAGAACCTGATTTCTTTAGCCTCCAAGTCTCAATAAAGTGGGGGGAGAAAGGCTTGTTTGGGAGCATGGGACAGAGGTGGGCATAGCTTGATTTATAGTTTTTAAACATTTAGACTTATGGTACATGGGGCAATATTAGCACGTTTACAAGCGTCAAGGCAGTGTTGGTCCTTCCGGCTCAGATGTTTCAAGTCACTGTGTGGAAGCCCTAAGTACGAATATGTAGACTTCATAGTTCAGTCTAGTCTCTTGCCCTAGTTTTTCCTTTTCATTTCCTAGTCATCGTGGAAAATAGACTGTCTTTGGCATTATTGAATTCTGAACATGCTTAGAATTTGGCTTGGGGCTGCTGCTTTTCATTTTAAGTTAGTGGAAACCAGCAGTTTGGAGGAGCCTGGCAGGACCATGAGACGCGTCTAGGGCTCCCCATTGTTCTTCCTTCTCTCAAAAGGGTCCTGATAACCAAGGGTGATGCTCCTCGATTGCGGTATCTGTACGACCTCGATACTTGGCCACAGCTGAATAATCACAGTGCAGATACCTCTCCCAAGTGCTCTCATCTAAAAATTCTGAAGAGAGGTTCAGAGGCTGAGCATTTCTGAAACAGTCACATCAGGCCATGGGGTCCAGGGATGCTGGCTGACAAGGTGTCTATAGTTGTCTTACGTACTTCCTTGGTTAAATCTTCTTTGTTAATCTCTTCTTTCAATTAGGTGACACACTCAATAGCTTTCCAAAAATATTGTTTTCTTTATTAGTTTGAGCTAACCTAGGTCAGTTTCTGTCGCCTGTATGCACGTGTACACGCACACATGCACACACACACAAAGTTCTTAAACTAAAACCACTGTTAGAAGGAGCTCTGGATAAGGAGCCAAAGCACCTGGATTCATCCCTTTACCACTGACACCCCCATTCCTGTCATCACATCTTTAAATCTCAGACTTATCCTCTGCCTATAACCAAAGCTGAAGCAATAAGGTAAAATAAAAATTATAATGATGAACAATTAATAATGACGGTAATAATAATAATACTTGTCATTCTTTTTAGCACATTTTATACCAGGAACTGTGTTAAGTGCTTTACATAAATTATTGATTCTGGTGCTTTTGACTCTACATAAGAGAAATCTTAAACTTGGAATAGATTAAACATAAGGGAATTAGCTATTTTATCTGTAACAAGAATTCCTTAGCAAGGGGAGCATCAGGGTTGCTTAAATTAGAGGCTTAATGATGTCATCAGGGACCCTGGTTCTCTCCATCCTTTTGCTCAGTTGGTTTGGACTTTCAGGCTAGCACTTTTTTTGACTACAAAATAGCTGCTGAATTTCCAGGCATCCAACTGAACATGACAATGGTTAGCAGAGGGATGGTCTCTTCCTAATCCAACAACTGACTGCGAAGTAAGATTCCCACGATGCTCTTAGACCAAGACTGATTCACCCATTAGTTGAGAGGGGAAGAGGTAAAACACTCTGAAAAAAAGTGAGGCCCTTTCCAGCAAAGGGGGAAAACTTTTAGGTAGTTAACCAATAGCATCTGATGTAAACCTCGTGAGATACATAGGAGAGGTAAAGTGACTTGCCCAAGGTCAAACGACCAGTTAATGACAGATGTGGGATCTGAACCCAGAACTATCTGTCTGTAAAACCTGTTCTCTCAACCTGTACTCTGGGAGGCAGTTAGTCCTCACTAGGTTTTTTTCGCTTAGAGGAACCCAAGTCACTAAGGCTATCCTGGGTGTTTCATGAGAACTGCTTTGGGAGCTACAAGTCACCATATTCGGGAGACCAAGAAATATAGCAAACTTTTCTAGCTAGTCCAGTACCTCATTCAATCTCTTCCCCTATAGGGAATCTCTACTCCATTCTCCTTCACGGTGGAGAGGGAATTCAGAACAATGTAAACTCAGCAAACAGGCTTCAGTCCCATATTTCTGACTTTCTAAGTGAACATCATAAGTGAACAAACATCCTTTTCCACATCCTTCCATTTTCCTTCTTATTTTGTGATTACCTCCTTTTGAGAATTCCTTCTCCCCAACTTTAATCTTTTGGTTCTGGTGGGGACTTTCAATGACAATGCCAGGGGATGACATCAGAATAGTTGACAAATGGGAAAGCATAGACACCAATCATTCAGAAGGGTCACTAACAACAACGATAAAGCAGGAAGAAGAGGCCTCTGGCTGAGTCGACAAACTCTTTAGTTTAGCACACCCTTCATGGGGAAGTCCAGGGTGTCCCAGGAAGGTCCAGATGGCCGTGGAGGTGGAGGATCAGGAACTCAGGAGGCTCGGGCCAGTAGGTATTTACCAACTGGTATGGATATATTTCATTTAGTGAGTTCTTAATTTTGGATATTGCATTTATCAGTTCTAGAATGTCTATTTGATTCTTTTTTTATAGATCCCAGTTCTCTGTTGAAATTCTTTATTTTTTCATATGTCACATGTTTATAATACTTATTGTAAAGTCCTTGTCTGCTAACTCAAATATCAGAATCATCTGTGGATCTGCTTCCTTTGTTTGCTTTTTCTATTAATTATTAATCATATTTTCCTGCTCTTTGCATGTCTTATAGTTGTATGAAAGAACCATAGGGGTTGTAAATGATGTTATTTTCCTCCAGTGATGATTCTCTTTTTCCTCCGTTAGCAGATGGGGTGAGGGACTGATCATCTCAGCCTAATCAGGGATTCAGTTGTGTTAGGGCTGGCTTGAAGTTTAATTAGTCCCAGTCTAACTCTGGGTCATCTCTTTCCTTGGGGGAGCCCACTCAAACTTTTGACTGAAAGCCTGCCAGTTCTCTGTCTTCTCAACCCTGAAAGCCTGTAGAAGATTCAGCTCTGTTCTTAGGAGCTCAGGCTCTTTGGTCTCTTGTCCCACATAGTTACAAATTTCAGCATATGTCTTCAGGGGAACAGTCATCTCATATTTGATGCAGCCCTCCTCCCTTGAAGAGAATTTTGTTTCCTATGTACTATAAGTCTGTGGGAACTTCCAATCTAGCCTCTCCTGCTCCAACCCAGAATTCAGCAAATGTCCGATGAAGAAAAGTGGCCATGTGTTTAGAGCCCCTCTGGAGTCCAATGTCATGTTCCTCTAGATCACATTGATCATCAAGAGCTCTACCAGTCTCTCTTTGTCCCCGTAAAGACTTTATGCCCGGGCCAAGCTCTATCTTAGGTCTGCTCCTAGATTTGGCAAATAAACCCAGGAAAGATAATGGTCGGAGATGATCAGCTCATTTTAAAAAGGGTCTTTCCTCTCTAGAATTTTAGTTTATTTAGTCTTAGATACTGTTACAATACTCCAGTGTTTAAAAGTATGATTTATAAAAAAATGATTTCTATAACATTTCCAGGTTTTTCTAGCTGTTTCAGCAAGAACGTTAGATCATTGCTACATACTACATCCTGTCCAGAAGACCTATGAAATTATTTCAAGATTTAACCATGGCATGGTCATGCAGACATGACCTGAAATGTCATGATATATGGCATGATACATAGCTGAATAAACCCAATCATGCCATGGCCCTCCTCCATATCTCACTACAACGAGGACAGGTTGCCCAAGTAGACCAACCAGAGTCCTTCCAGAACTGGGAGCTGACAGCCTTTTTATTTTTGCAGTGGGTAGGAGGTGGGACAAAACTGTGAGTGTAAGTCTGGAAGCGTCCCCTGGTTATGTCCCATGCTCTTGGAAGAAGCCAGTCTTCAGTAGGAGGAAACGAAGCCCTCACACAGAAAGGAGAGGCATAGGAATATCCAGGGGATATTGGAGTCCCTGATTCCTGTCACTCACATTTACTGTGGTTTTCTTATCTGAACCACAAATTTCTCTTTTTCGCCCGAGCTAGTTTAGTCTCTTGAAAGGCTGGGCCAGCTCTGTTTTTTCCCCCCTTGGGCTTTATGAGACACCTTGTGTCCATATATTATCCTTTTCTTCCTAAGCAAGGTAGAAGTGGTTTATGTTACCTGTAACTCAAAGAGTCTTAACTAAGACTACTTCTTTAACGATGGGCAGGTTTAGAAGGGCCTGGTGAAAGGTATCTCCCTTACTGCATGGAAGGAAGAGAGGGAGGATGGATGGTAATATTGCTGAGACCTGAGCTTTGGATCATGAATCCTCACCCCAAAAAGAGGCAGATGCTTCTGGATTGTGGACACCCAACCCACTATGGGAGGAACCTCAGACTTGCCCAAGAAGTCATCTGAATCTATCTGCCAAAACCATGCTGTTTCATTTTAATCAAACTGGGAAACTGCATTCTCGCCCTCAACAATATTCATAGATGGGAGAGAAGGGAAGCGGGGAGATTCCTGTGTTTGAACATTTTACCTGCTCCCAGGGCTCCCCTACTTGCAGACGAGCCTGAAGTTTACACCAGAGGGTAAACAAGATAGCTATTTGGACATCACACACCACTTTGCCAGTTTCCGTTCTCCTGAATTATTTACCATCTAATTGTCTGCATTGAAACAGAATCTGGAAACACAGAGTCAGCAACACAGCCTTATTTGTGAGTTAGAGAAGGAAAACCAGAGTTCAGTGAAGTACCTGGAGCAGAAACACCTCCTGACTTTCTGAAGTTCTCCAGCAAAGGGGGTGAAACCAACACAAAAACAGACAGAGCCACAGGCTGGAGGCACCCTGGAACTAACTAGTCCATGGTCTCCTCTGAGGCCACAATCTCCATACAGGGCAGAGACCCGGGTTCCTGTCTGGACTTACCTCCTGAGTCTTGATTTCTTGCCTGCAAAAGACAGGCTGCAAAGGGAGATGGGATGGAAAAATAGCCTCTCTTTAGATTTAAAAGATTGTTATCACAAATTTATTTTCACCATCATACCAAAATTTTCCCATAGGAATAAAGATTAGTAGCCATGAAAACAAGAAAAATATTCTAAAAATAATTCAAGCAGTGAAACAGAAACGTTGGAAAACTTAGAGGAGTATAATGACAAAACTCACTATTAATTTCACTACTTGGTAAGAATCACTCATAATATTTTGATACATTTTTTTCCAGTCTTTTTTTTCTGACCAAATATATATAACTGGGAAACATTAATTAAACATTAACTGTTGAATAGCCTAGTATTTTTTCTATTCAACATTTTGTAGTGAGCTTCAACTCCGTGTCAATAAATATTCTTTAAAAACAAGATTTTTAATGGCTAATTATTTTCAAATAGTTCATCGTAAAGAGATATATAATTCAAATATTATTAATTAGGATTCAATGGATTCAGTTTGATTTCACATTAAAATCTAATCAGTGTGCTGTGAAGGATACTCACAACAACACAGTCACAGACAAGATAGAGAGGATGAGGAACAGACCTGGAAGCAATTCTCCTCTACCAGGAAAATATCAGGTTGCACTATGAGCCCACACTACTGAACAGGAAGTGGGAGATAGGGACTGATAAATGGATGGATGGTCAAGGCTAGGGATGTATGTGAGCACTCAGGTGAGGGTGCATGAGTGAGGAGCAGATCCTAGCAAACTCATGACCCTAGACACAGAATTTATTAATAACTGCTATTATGCTATTATGTATGCTGTTATATGTAATAAAAACTATAGGCCAAGTGCCACCTTTATATTCATATTTCTTTTCATTTCTCCAAGCATAGTTTTCCCTTTTACATAGTGGAAATCTATAGTATGAATATTTTTATTACCTTTTTTTTTTTCATTTATACAAATTTGGCCCTTAGGTTTGATTTCCATAAGCTTAGGCTAGAGGAAAGAGAATTGTGTATCTATAGAAAAAGACAATTTATTCATTTATTCATTAGGGTCCTGTTTATACTACCAATTTAAACCAAAATCAACATGATTTTGAAATTTTCAGAAAAACTGGGATGGAGAATGAATGAGGAGGTAGACACATATACAATGTGGAGAATGCCAAGCCCTTCCTTTTCCTCACAGGCAACTAGGGGGAGGGGAAAGGAGTAAGTAAAGGCATGTAGGGGGAAAGTTAGAGAAGCATCCACACCTGCTCATTATATCAAGTGTCCAGAAACTCTCTAAATAATTCAGGTGCGGTTGGCTCCCTCCAGGGGCAGGTGTTGAGGAGAGTTTCCAGACAAGCATCTCCTCTTGCAAAACTGGAGCAGACCGAGGATCTGATTACTTGAAAAGGGGTCCAGGTAATAGCTATGGCAACCTCCTTCTTCAGCCTTACAACTTGCCTTGGACTAAGGTACAAGAAGCTTCTGGGAAATACATCTACAGCCTGCTGTGGTGGTCAAAAGCTTTGATGACCAGCTGCCTGGGTTCTAATCCAAGTTCTACCATTTTCTAACCATGTGGCCTTAGGCAATTTATTCAACCTCTCTGAGCCTCAGTTTCTGTACCTGTAAAATAGGAACAACAATGCCCTCCCTCAGATTGTTGTGGCATCATGTTGTGTCTGGTACATGGTAGATATTTCTTAAGATTGTCCCTGCTGATTTTCTAGAAAATGATGTTTGGACTTTAAATAAAAGAGCAATATCCAGAACTAAGAGAAAGCTATTCCTTAGAACAGAATAAATAATAACCACTAACAGTTATTGAAGCTTTATCATATGCCAGATATTGTGTGGAATGTTTTACATATAATCTCACAAAACCCATTTATGAGTAAGTATTATCAAAGCTCAGAGAAGACTTTCCCAAGGTCCTACAGATAGTAGGTGGTAGAATAGAGATCCATACGCTGTTCTGCACTTACCCTCACCCCACCCCCCACAAAAAGCCTTTGTTCTTACCTCTTGGTGAATGGTCTCTGGAAGTTATTTTACTGTGTCAGCACTGCCTCTCCAGGTGGGCAGTCGGAGGTTGGCAGTGGGGCAGACTTGAGAGAGGGCTTGAACTCCTTAGGTCAGTGGGGCCAGACTGCCCTCTAGTGTTAGAGGAATCTTGGAGCCAGATGGAATGAAGAGCGCGTTGCTTTTCCTCTGAGATAGTGAACTCTCCCTACTTCCAACCTGGAGCAGATCTGTCTGGTTTGGTACCTTCCTATTGGCCAAAGGGTTTCTCCTAGGGATGGGGGTAAAAGGGACTATAAAGACTGGGAGTTGAGAAGGACTATGTGAGGGTAGAGTGGCAATTCACAGACAGATTAAGCTTTAAACCATTCCATTGGGGGAAATGTCTCTTATTTCTAGCACGTGGTACATAGTAGGTGTTCACTGAATACTGAACAAAATTTTAAATCTCATTCTCACTGAAGGGGAGTTATGCCAGTAAGAGTAGTTATAAAGTTATTCATTGATTTTTGCCAGAAGCACTAGCAAAAAAGACATTGTAATGTGTAACCCATCTTTCACTCCAATAGACTCCAAGGGCATCTTCACGTTCACAACTAGGTGAGAATGATGACACTCCTCAGTTTTTTAGAATGAGTTGAGGTCAGCAAAGACATATGGTCATTTTAGGTTGCCATCCTCACACCAGCGACTTCAAGGTTCACAGATCTCAGAGAAGGCCCCCTCCACCTCCACAATTCTGCCCAAGTAGTCGATTTCAATAAGTGGTCAATAGCCAAGATATGGAAAAAATCTAAGTGTCCATCAGTGGATGAATGAATAAAGAAAACGTGGAGATATATATGGAGATACATATGTACACACACACATGCATATGTACAATGGAATATTACTTGGTCATAAAAAGGAAATCTTGCTATTTGTGACAACATGAATGAACCTTGAGGACATTGTGCCAAGAAACAAATCAGACAGAAACAAATGTGATCTCTCTATATGCAGAATCTAAACACATACATACATACACACACACACCAAGCTCATAGATACAGAGAACAGATTGGTTGGTGGTTGACAGAGGCAGCAGGCAGGAGGTGCGCTAAATGGGTGAAAGGGGTCAAAAGGTACAAACGAATTTCCACTTATAAAACAAATAAGTCATGGAGATGCAATGCACAGCATGGTGACTATAATTAATAATTCTGGATTGCATAATTGAAAGTTGCTAAGAGAGCGGATCTTTAAAGTTTTCATCAACAGAGGGAATGCAGTTAGCATTAATATGGCTAAGTAGAGGGCAAGGGGAGGGAGGGAGCAATTGGGGGGATTGTTTTATGAACATTATAGATGTCTAACCAATGTACTGTATACTTGAATTTAATTTAAATAAATTTATTAAAAAAAATTTTTTTAAGTTTTCATCAAAAGAATAAAGTTTATAATTATGTAGGTGACAGATGTTAACTAGAGTTATTGTGGTGATTATTTCACAATATGTACAAATACCAAATTATTATGTCATATATCTGAAACTAATATGTTATAGATCAATTAAGCTTCAATAAAAATATAGGTGGTCAGTGAACACTTATATACACCACTCCTCACTGTGCCCAGTGGGGAATGTAAAGACACATATACCAGATACATTCCTACTACTAATTGTGGCTAATGCTGATGGAGCTTCTTTCATGAGCTAGGTGTCCAATCCATTACCTGGTTCTCTCCTGGTAGGTGTTAGTCCTCTACTTTTTCCAAATAAAAAAATTGAGGCTCATTTCATTAAAAGTAACTCAGCTAAGTTCATAGTTTATAGTTGGCAATGCAGGTCAGTGTGATTCCCAAATGCATGCTCTTTCCACTATGTCACCCTGGCTAATTCTTTGGAATAACAAGTTTCCTTTTCTAAAACTCGAGTATTTCCAAAAGAATTACCCCCATCGAGCCATCAGTTTAAAACCAGATGGC
>NW_006494611.1:12758068-12761013 GCF_000325575.1 Pteropus alecto | reverse complement strand
CCTAGGGTAAGTCTACGACTCTCTACTCTCCAGAACTGCCCAGGAATTTCTCCTTTTTCCCATCTCTGATAGCAATTAGCTTTTCCTGAGCCTACCACAAAACCCATCAATGAGCTCAAGGGAACAGAAGAAACTTTCAAGAAAATCCACAAGGCCTTATGGGTAATTATGGCAAACAGTGCTAGCAGCTTGCCCAATATTTATTCTATTTTCTTCCATACAAAGAGGATCCTGGATTTTGTTCGGGCAGGAATGTGCCCAGCTATAATACAAAGATATATCCCTTAGCCTCCCGTGCAGCTAGAGTTGTCCATGTGGCCACATGGAACAGTTACTTCTCTAACAACCATGTCGTTTAGGTGAATAGATTCCGCTCCCAGCTCCATGAATCAATTAGGATAATTTTTCCTCTACCCAACTTTCCTTCTCTTTTACCAAAAGACAGGAGCTGCAATGTGCCCAGATCCCGTACAGACAGGGGAGGCCACAAGCCAGTTCTGGCCATGCCATTGGTTGGGCCTTCCCGGAAGGCCACTGAGAAGGGGCAGCTGGCGCGTACTCTTTGGCCCATGGTTCTTTCTCCTTCCTGCTGTCTGGAAGGCGGTCTTGATGGTTGGGAAACCACTGTCTTGTGGCTGAGGATCTCACCCGAGGATGGAAGAGCAGAAGAACCAAAAGGAGCCCGAGCGCTTGATGACATCTTGGAGCCATAGACTCCGCCCACCTGGGATGCCTACTTCCAGATCTCTTTTTACACGAGACAAAATGAACTCATGTTCTTGCCCTACCTGTTCAGATTTTCTGTGACATGCAACTCAACTCAATTTCTACATTTACTACAGTGATTGATTCAGGACAGTTTAATAAGAATGGAGCTTAAGACTTTTGTTTGCTGAAGGTGGGAGGATAACAAAATTTTCTGATCCCATCCCAGCACCCAACCCACAGTGTGGACAGGTTGCTGCTGGCAGACGTCTAGCGCTGTGGTTCTCAAAGCATGCTTCCTGGGTTGATGGTGGCAACAGCAGCAGCAGCTGGGAACTTATTAGAAATGCAAATTCTCAGCCCCTATCTCAGATCTAATGAATCAGCAATCTGTTTTAATAAGCCCTGCAGGTGATTGAGATTCCAAAGTTTGAAAACCACTGATTTACAGGAATCCAGAGAGAGAGAGCCAGAGCCCTGATAGAAGCATGCCACGCTATACCTTTGGCCTTCCTCGGTTATGTAAGTAAATGAATACGCTTTCTTTTTGTTAAAACTAGTTTGGGGTTTATGCTACTTGTACCTGAAAACATCTCCACAGTTGCTGCTTCGGGGACACTATCCATACAGGAAACAAAAGATTATCCAGAAATATTCTGTTCTGTGTACATTTGAGAAGCAGGTGTGAATGACATCAACCCCACCTGCCCCTGAGTCAGAAAAGAGACTTGATTAGCAGATTTAAAGCCTCAACCAGGCAAGATTTTTAGAGTCATCTAAATAAGCAATATGCAAAATCATTGTTTGCTTGGAGGTTTAAAAGTTTCTATTCAAAAAAGCACACGCATTGCATGCATTTTATCCCCTACTGCAGCACCCGCATGCAACTATCTACAAACCCGAAGTCTCTTGCTTTGCTCCCGCCCCCTGCTTACCTGCTGTAGGTGTGGTCTCTAGCCAAACCGAGCTCTTCTCTCTTCTTTCAGGCAAAAAGTACCGTTCACTTGGGTTCCCCTTCCCTTTCTCAGACCCAAAATAGGGTTTCTACTGCTCATGCCCCTCTCAGGAGCAGCCAGACACATACTCCAGGTGCTTCAATGTTTGATCAGACTCAGTGCTCTGTTCTTCCCTGCTCATGTGGAGGGCAAGTCTGGGCTTCCAGTGACCAGATGAAGCTGGGTTGGGAAAGTTTGGCTTCTGAAAACTGCCTCGTAAAGAACAGAAGAAACTTCTGGTTTCTTGTGGAGTGCAGAGCAAGGCACACAGCTGGGTATCTGAGAAAACACAGCAAGTGACCATCTTCCGCTTATTGAGTGCTTGCCATGTGCCCGTGTTGTGGCAAGTATTTAAATTGCCACCTAGGAGATGTCAGTTTTCCTACAAGGAAACTAAAGCTCACAGAAGTCAAGTAACTTGCCCAAAGTCACTTAAGTGGCACAGCAGACATTGGAACCCAGGTATATTATCCAGAATCTTCTAAGATGAAAAAGATAGAAATCGAACTCAAACTAGTTTAAGCAAAATAAAGGAGGAAATTATTGAATAGCGTCCAGGGGTAGGTTTCGGGCACAAATGGAACTAGGTGGGCAAAAGTCTCTATACGTCCCCTGGCTCCCTTTCCTCTGTATTAAATACTTCTTACATAGGCTCTCTCTACGGGGAAGGATGGATACTATCAGCTGTAGACCTCCTTGAGACAAGAGTTTATAACTCCAGAGAAAGATAGTTTATTTATCCTAATAACTACAGTAAAAATTGAATTCCACCAGCATGCTGTTTGGCTGTTTAAATCATTTGCCCAGCCCTGAAACAATTGCTATAAACAGGAAAACAGAGTACTCTGACTTATCAGGCCCACCTCATGAGAACCAATCAAAATAGTGAGGCAGGGAGAAATCAGCATCCCTCTCCTGAATCACATAGATTGAGCAGGATTACTGCAAAATGGGAGAGGAGATGGTTTCATAAAATAAGGGATATAGAACAGACAAATAACACCTATTATAATCTAGTCCCTGGCTGCCCATCTTTCTTTGCATATGAATAATTTTGTAAATGCCCCATAATGTATGAATCATCACTGTATCACTGAGACACTTTTGGCTTGTGCAAGTTAACAAAAAATCTTAAACCCAAGTAAACTTGACTTGATAAATAAGAAAACTTGCTATCTTACATGATATCCCAGAGGTTCCCCTGCCCTCACCTCCCGGCTAGGGAGGTGGGAACTTCAGGATTGG
>NW_006494611.1:12756139-12758054 GCF_000325575.1 Pteropus alecto | reverse complement strand
TGTTGTCAGGAGTTGGGGGCCAGGAAAAGGAAGTAGGGTAGGACCACAGGAGAGATTTCAGAATAAAAAGCCCCCTTTCTATAGCTAGGACAAGCCAGTAAGCAGGAAAGACTGCCTGGGTAGGGTTACTTGGGACACTATGGCTGACTCCTGGCCCTCTTTTGGGGATGTCTTCACTTTTGGTAGAAAAAGAAGGAACACTGATGGACCATGGTCTCTGTAGAAAAGGACTGAGGCTGAGGTGGCTGCAGAGGCCATGGCCTTGTTGGTTAACTGAGCTTTACCTGTTTTCTGGACAACCTCCCCCATCCCCATCCCATTCCTTGCCCTAAGGGTGGCTCCAGTTGAGATACCATCAGCCATCTGGGATGTAATACCTTCCCGTTTACTCATATGAACTTCTGCCTCAAACTGGTATATTCACTGCTCCCCAGATGTGTTTCATCCCCACCTCTTGACTTCTGCTGGCACCGGCACCCTGCCTGAATGCTCTGCTCACTCCTTGCTCCTATGACGTGCCTTTTTCAGGGCCCAGATCCAAGCCTGCCTCCTCAGTGGCGTCTTCCCCAAGGGTCCCAGTCTTCTTGGGTCACTTTCTATTTTAGACTCCGGGGACATTTGTTGTCTGGTTGGGAGCTGATTACGGCATTTGCCATAGTTTCAAGCAGGACTTTGTTTATTGCCTTTTCAGGCAAGAATTCCCCATACAGAGGACAGGGCAGGCAGGGTAACTTGCCAGACCATGTAAGGGTCTGGATGGGAAGTAGTTTGGAACCAGCCTGGGAACACATGCCATGTGACACTGTAATTCTTGTGCTCATAAAACATCCTCAGAGGATAAGCATGTAAGCGAGTGTTTATTTCTTTGAGGGCCCCCATGAGACAGAAATCTTCCAACTACAGACTGTCAGGCACCGGGGACCCCAAGAACAAGAGCTGGAGGGAGGGAAGGAGGTGAGGGGCGAGAGCCGTCAATGAAACAGGCGGTCCTGAGGCAATGGAGCTGGCAGGGAGGACCAGCCAAAGTGAACTAAAATGTCAGCTGGGGCTGTGGCCCTCGGAGCAGATGCTGTGTGGCCTTGGCACAATGGCAGCTTGCCTGTGTCATGCACACCCCTGACTTCAGACCATCACTAAACTTTCAGTCCTAAGCTCATGGGGCTAATCTACCCATTTTCCTCCCCTCTCTCCCTGTCCACGTCCTGCCCCCGGGGATCTGCCTATGCTGTTTCCACTGACAGTGTCAAGGAGGAGGCCAGGCCGTCTCCCAACCAGCTTCTGGAGAGGAGACAATGTGTGAAAGCGGGGCTGTGAGGTCACAAAAAATGGGAAAAGGAAGAAGAGGGTAACAGCTACCGAGGGAGAAAACTTTAATCCTGCACACAGGCTTTTCATAAGAATTTTATTTCTCAAAAAGAGGGGAAGAATCCAAAGTATTAAAATAATCCTCTAATTTTGTTTTGGAGGGAAGGAACAGGATGACGAAATAATTCATATAAAAATTTCAAGCACAATTACTGTAGATACTTCATCCTGAAACTTGTACCTCCTGTCTGCAGTTCCAGGCTCCAACTGCATCGCGGGTAATGCTCAATCTCCCGGATGTGGAAAGGCTGCAAGCGTCTGGAATGCTTATTTATATTTACTCCACAAATAAATACAAAAGATTGATCTTCCCAGTGGAAATGATTCAGTCCATTTTTGTTTCTGACGAGAATGTTAAAGAGCTTCCCCTCTCCTAAATTCCAAATTTTTCCTTTTCAAAGATGACGAGTGTGAAAGAAATGAAATGTGAAAAGACTGCTTAGGTATGGCTGGCTCTAGTACCAACCTTATGCCAAGGGAGACTTTACCTCATTGAGGTAATAAAAAGGTAAGAAGCGGCCATGATTCTTCCATTGCCTCTTTTGTAGGG
>NW_006494611.1:12664040-12754807 GCF_000325575.1 Pteropus alecto | reverse complement strand
ATTGAAGAGAACTGGACTGTGCGAAGTCCCTCTCTGCAGCAATTAAGCAAAGTTCATACCCACAGCAACTATTTTCTAACTTAGAAAAAGAAAGAAAAAAGAAAAGGGTGAGCTGGAATGCGAGTCATTAGCCAAGACTGATGCCGCCAGTCGGAACGCAGAAGCATCTTTCCAACAGGCAGACCCTTCCAGAAGTGGGAGATGAGACCTGACTCGCCCCGAGACTGTGACGACAGGTTTAACTCTAGGAACGTTCCCAGTTCTTCTCTGCATGCTCTCAGTTGCTGTTTCTCTGAGGAACAGGGAGGTTCTCGTGAAGATATTTTAAACTTCCATGCTCTGAGAAATCTGAGACGACGTGGTCCTGCCCTCGCAGCAGCCACTTGGTAGTAAGGAGTCCCTCAAGTCCTACTGGTCCCCGGGCGTGGATTCGTGATGTGCTGATTCCCACTTCAGCTCCTGCGAAGAAGCGTGGATGAGAATGTGGCTTTTCTCAGCCTCTGCTTCCTGTCCGCCCACCGGCCCCACATCTCCTCGTTCTCCTCACCTGGCACCCTCTCCCTGCCCCATCCTGCCCCATCCCCCCCAGGCCGGTCTGAGTTGCACTGTTGCTATAAATCATGATGAGGCCCCTTCTTCTAATGAAACACTATGCGTGAGCCTCTTGTACTTTATCCTCAATGCATTTTGACAATACTAGAAGTGCTGCCTCTGACACCTGCTTCGTGTCTAGATTACGTACCACGATGTCACCCCTGGGCATTTTCTGAGGTGTACAACAATGTTTAGTATGAATGTGTCATTTCCACAAATATTCTTTAAATCCTAGAAAGGGACATGTTCTCAGTATCCCTCAGAATTCTTAGCACAGAGGCACTCATTAGACAGTAACTGGATACATGAAAGGGTATCGACCGTTTGCCATCCCTCCTGCTCCAGGTGTCGACTCAGGGACAGCAGGGGTTTTCCTGGGTCTGGCTCTTGTTGCTGCATCACACACAGTAGAGGCAGGGTTCCCCTGTTCGTCACAATTTTACATACTATGTACCAGGCCCTGGGCAATAACTGATAGAGGTCCTGTTTCCATGGAGCATGTATCTTGTGGGCAAGGCAGCCAAAGGACAGTTCAGCAAGTAATTTCGTGTGGTGACTGAGTGCAGTGAAGGGTGCTATGACAGAATACGTGGGTAGGGTGGGTACCACAGTGGACAGGATGGTCAGGGAGAGTCTCTCTGAAGAGGTGTCTTTCCACTAGAACCTGAACAATGAGAAGGAGCTGGCCAGGGGAGGGGCAGGTGGAGAGGAGCAGCCGGCAGAGAGAAGAGCAAGGGCAGAGACCTGAGTGGGATGAGCTTGGGCCAGCGGTTGGCAAGTAGAGTGACCACCAGGTTCGCATCTTGGTTTAATGATATAGAGACCACGTAACTTTGGGCACATTGCCTAACCGTGTCTCGTCCTTGTTTTTCATTTAAGGAATGATGAAAATAATAGAATCCATTATGCAGAACTGAGAAACTGCTTGTGATGCACTTAACACAGTGTTAGAATATACTAGATGCTCAATAAATATTACCTGTCACTGTTATCAATGCATTTCACAAGAATTTAACTCGACCAGAGTTTGAGTCTCTGCTCTGAGTGGGGGATGGAAAGACAACGGAGTGGTCCTCTGCTTTTCCCCGTCTTAGACTTTCACTTGAAAGCTGGGCACTTCAGCCCTTAAAAGTGTGAAAGTATTTCTTCTTTCAAGAACATGGAATATAAAGATCAGTGCAAGTGATGTGATAATTAAATCAAACCCCCAACATAGTAGAAACTGGGAACTAAAAATAAAGTATCTAATGACTAAGAACCACTGAGTAAAATTCCCTTTAATAACCTTTAACAATTCAGTAAGAACTATTTCTCTAGGCAGATCATCTATTCAAAAGTCCAGAGGGATTAAAATGTTTCAAGTGGTTGAAATGCTTCTCAGATGTGTCATAAATGCCTTATTGGAGCTTTGCATAATTACACCCCTGAAAACCAGAGATGGTCTGAAAAATCCCTTTACTATTGGGGATGGAGATTTTATTATTAATGATGGAAGGGGATGGGGGCAAAGTAAACCTCACATCTCTGGGCTTACCTGTTTGTTTTTGATGCTGACACTTAAGCCCAGCACAGGTATTAACACCTTCCTTTGTCCTATCCTCATGGGGAATTCCTATTTCTGAGGAAATCTGGCTGTGTCTCTCTAAAGGAATAAGTCTGCAGTGGCAGTGCTCTCAAGGGTCCTTGGCATGTACACCTGTCACAACCTGTGTATGGAGACATGCTGTGGTCTGCCAACATTATGGTGGGACCCAGGCTTTGGGCTTGAATAAGTTTAGGTCTGAATGCCAGCTGCATGACTTTGGGCAAGTTACTTCAGTTCTGTGAATCTCAGTTTCCCCATCTATGGAAAAGGAAACATGAGTACCTACCTTCTTAACATGCCCAGAGCACAGGACTTCTATGAACTCATGGTAGCTAGAATTATTCTCTCTCATAAACCCACCCTCTCCCAATTCTGCCTCTATCATCTCCATCAAGCATGAAGAAGAGGTGTCTACTCCACCCTCACCTTGCTCCCTGGACCACACAGTGAGTCACAAGGCAATTCTTTCCCCGTGACCTGAGTCTGTCTTACCCAGTCCGAAGCGGTAGCCATCAGAGAAGCGAGTGCTGGCGTTCCAGAACACACAGGCACTATCCACGTGGTGGAGGAAGAACTCTGCTGTTTTCTCTGCAGCACAAAGAGAAGAAACTGAGTTACGATGACTCACGGAGAATATCCCTGCTTCCAGCCACATACCAGTGACTGACTGGGGCAGGGTCCAGGCCCCTGAGGAGCTTCCACACATATTACACATGAAGATTTATGAAAAAAATCTGAAGAGAAAGAAAGAAACCAGCTTTATCAGTCACTGATGTGGAAGTTGCTGGGAAAGACTGGGCTGGAGTCCAGATCTCCCACTGCAGACAGACCCCAGTGCTGCAATGGCCTGTCTACACTGTCTGTTTATAGGCTCCACAGCCAGAATGCCTAGGTCTGAACTCCAACTCCACACCCTCTAAGGTGACCTTTTCTGAACCTCTCTCTGGCCGAGTAAAATGGGGAGTGACAACATTACCCAGCTCACAGGGCGGCAGAGAGGAGAAAGTGAACTGACAACCACAGAGCACTATTGCAGAGCCTAGCACATGATAAGTGCTCCATAAATGTTAGCTGTTACTATTGGTGGTGGTGTGATTCCCCAATAAACTGACTATAACTTCCCTGTGGGGCCATCCTGGTTTTATCACTGGGCCTCCAGTGCCTGACGCCTAGGCATGTCTTGTAATACCTATCTGTGGCGTGAATGAATGAGTATGGAGAGTTGGTTCTGCCTTTAACTAGTTGTTTCTGCACTTAAGCTCCTGAGCCTTGGTTTCCTCAGGTGGATTTATTCCAACAACCTGGAAAGACTGTTGTATGAAGTGAATGAACACCTCTACCACAGAGGGAGTCAGCTTAGAGTGGAGCTAGTCACCTCTTCTCTGCCTCCCCACCCAGGGCCACTGTGCCAATATGCTGAGGTAATAGGCATGAAAGCACTCAGCTAACCAGCAAGCGCAACCAACACCAGGGATCATCATTAGACTGTTCAGATTTTGTTTTCCTCCGAGCCAAAAAGGGCTGAGTGGAATGAAACCACCTCAGCGATCAAGGCAGAAAAAGCAGACACCGTAGGCTCGAAGCATCCGCACACTGACCATTCTCTGTGACGATGACATCTGTATGGGAGCTGCCGTACTTGTGGATGTGGTCAATGGCCTCCTGGATACTGTCTACCACTTCAATGCACAATTCCAGGTCACCATACTCAGTTCGGAGGGACTTCACTTCAGAGGGGCTGAAGGTCAGATAGGAGGCAAACTTGGGGCCTGCATGGATTTTCACCTGGAACAGAGGAAGTCCGGGGGCAACAACATAAACAAAGTAAGCAAGCTCACACTTCCTCTAGGATTGCACAGCAGGATGGGCATGAAGGTGGTGAGCCTGTGGCTCCTGTGGTCCAGACAACTAAACTAGTCCCTGCCTTCCCTTTAGAGGCAGCCTTCCGCCCTCCAGGATGCAGTGGTTTTGAAATGCTGACTGTGTCTATGGCCATGTTACCCTGGACAAGCCCGATCCCGTCTGATCTCGGAAGCTAAGCAGGGTCGGGCCTGGTTAGTACTTGGATGGGAGACCACCTAGGGAGACCAGGTGCTGTAGGTGTAAAAAATAAAAAAATAAGGGATTGTAAGCTGACAAGGTCTTTGCAATCTGTTCAACCAAGGGTTGCCTCTCAAGAAAGAAAAAAAAAAGGAGAGGGGAAGGGGAGGAGGGGGAAGAGGGGGAGAGGGAAGGGAGAGGAGCGGGGGAGGGGAAGGCAGAAAGAAAATGCTGACTGGACACTTGCCAGCAATGAACCCAACCGACTATCAACATAAGCCCCCGACTGTTGGCATTTTACTAGCAAGAACACTTGACTATAAAAATCCCATTCCCCGCATATGGGACCTAGGCACTGGATTCACAGAGAAAGGGAGATACCACGTATACACTTCCACTCCCTTCACCCTGGAAAAGTCCTAGGTGTGCTTCAGAGGAAACAGTACTCGGCTGGTAACCACTTCAAACTGTGGTTACTTCTCAGATTTCCAACTTGGTCGGTCCAGCCCCACCTCTAGGTTCAGCTCAGCTCCAGCCTTTGGGGATAGTTCTGCTCCTAGCTGGAAGAATTTAGGGATCTGGAGGCTAGTCACTGAAGGCCCCAGGCACATGTCTGACCCCACTTAGGCTTGCTCTCAGACCATCCCAGGCAGCGTTCATGCCTTGATTCTTTGGGACCAAGCTCTTGCTTGGCTTAAGTTACAAGTGGTGCTTGTCTGTCCTTGTTTGAGGCCCTGCATGGTTTCCTACCTGGAACTCTACTTCCTCCAGAGTTGGAGTCCGCCCATGTTCCTCAGGGACTGGAACCCCATTCCTGAGCCCTAGCTCTGGGCAAGTCACCCTGCTGGTGTACTTCCTACAATACAAAGGTGCTGCCTAAAGTACAAATACTCGTTTGGATTTGGGGAATTTCAAGGCAATCCCGACAATGACTGAGAACAGAGTGGGTTTGTCTGAATCAGGACTGGGGGTTTAATTCCTAACTAAAGGAGAGCTTTCCTCCTGTCCTGTATAGTCCTGTGTACTGGACACACACAAGTATCCAATCAAACAGGCCACTAGTGTAAAGTAAGGCCTCAGACACAAGTGATCACGTAATCTACCTCTAATTTTAATGCTCAAAACAATCCTTTCGGGTTCTCACTGGGACCACGCCACATTTATAAGCTAACTGGAGCCCTCTTTTCCAGCCAGAGGAGAAAAGGGAAGAGACACATGCCCCAGGTCAAAGCCCAGTGTATGTTCAGTAACTGTCTGAACCGCTTTACCGCTGTTTATATAATTCTGAAAGGGAATCCATGACATCATATATAAAGCTTAACATGTGTCCTGACTGAAAATTTAAGATGGTTCGTTTTTGTTTGGAGAGCATCTATTTTCTTGCAATTAGAAATTTAGGCTGGAGCATACATTTATGTTGGAAACTTACTGGCATTTGTTGTTCATAACCTTAATGACATGGTAAAAAAATAATCTCAGTAAAAAAAAACACTCTACAAATTGTTGATTCCCAAATATCACTGTATCAAGTACATTAATATTGGTAATTGAAAACATTTGTGGACAGGTAGATGCAGTAAGTTTTTGATTTGAGAACATTTCTGTATAATCTTTTTAAATCAAATCCGAACAGAAATGTGTGTTCAGAAACATACACTTTAAACTATGCTGCTTGAATAAAGGTTGCCAGAAATAGTCATTCAATGGGCTGCCGTGTGATGTATCTTATCTTTGAACACTCTTAGTACTTAACACATTCCACTTTGTAATGAAGCCATTTGTGTGTGGGTTTCCTCCATCGACTAGACTGTCAGAAGGCAGGGGGCATGTCTTACTCATCTGTGTACTTAGCAGATGCTCAAAAATATTGCTTCTTGAATTGCGTTACGTGGTATGGCAGTTGCTCCAGGTCTAATCCCACAGGCTCCTAAATCTCAACATGGAAGGCAGGAAGTGACGTATGAGTCCCACGGACTTGTCTTACCTGTTCCACTCTCAGCATATCAATGATCTGGTCAAACAGCGGTGTTCTCAGCAGGTCTCGGTGGATTAACAAGGTCTCCAAAGCATTACAGGCAGCTGGATACTCACATTTAGAGTCTCTGACTAAAAGAAGAAGGACAAAGAATTGTTTCTATTAACATGATCCAGAGCCACAGAAGATCTGACAAATACTTTGCCCTTAAAACAGGGGCCCCATCGAGCTCACCTAGTCTGGTGGCTTTATCGACATTGGCCTCTGAATCCACATACATGTGACAGATCCCTTCACTGTGCCCCATCACTGGAATTCCCTTAGCGGCTTTCTGGATGTCTCTGACCAGCTGGGAAGAGCCACGTGGAATGATCAAATCTATTATTTTGTCAAGGCGGCAAAGATCTTCTACTTCTTCTCTGGTATTCACCTGAAAAGGCAGAGGATGAAAAGATAAAGAGGACATCTTCTAATCCCATGAAACAGAGGAGCTGCAACATCCCTTTTACAGATAAATTTCTGCAGCTTCTGAGAATGAAATCGGGCACTGAAAAGTTATTCCAAAACAAGATTAAGCCCCTGGTCATGGGAACTGACAGTCCAGCAAATGCTCACCAAATACTGCATACCAGGTGCTGTGCTCTGCATGACAAAACATGCAGGACCTGGTCCCTGCCCTCAAAGAGCTGAGTCTAGCTGGGAAGACAGGACTAGGAGACAATCAGCCATACACGGGGCAGATAATTTAAAAACTGCCAGAAGAGGTACAAAGTGCTATCTCTGAAAGTGACAGCAGGTAAAGATTGTGCCAGGCAATGAGGACAAGAGGAAGTGGCTACTCTGGTGGTTCTCTATCCGCGGTCTTCTTGACATGTTGGGTCTTGCTATAGAGTCATGGTTCTATTTCCACTGAAACTTCAACCCTGGTATGCTGGCTGGACTGACTAAAGTGCCTGTGTTAGACTACAGGCATCTTTTTTGTCTTCTTGATTTTTAATTTTCCCCTATATGGTAATGTTACAACAGAAAAACAAATATATGTGTACAAAAATGTTCACAGCAACTTTAATCTGCATGGCCTCAAACTGGAACAACCCAAATGTTCGTCAGCAGAAGAAGGGTTAAACCATAGCACATGCACATGCATGGAACACTACACGGCAGTGAAAAAGAAAACTACTGCTAGACGCAATGACATGGATGAATCTCATGAATGAACAAAAGAAATACAACATAAAAGAGTATGTTTCGTACAATTCTATTTACATGAAGTTCATGAATAGGCCAAAGAAATTGAATGTGAAAGTAGTAAAACAAGTTGGGAGTGGGGTGGAGCATATTGATTGGAAAGGGCACATGGGAGCCTTTGGCTGTTAGAAATGTTGTGTGTCTTGATATGGCTGGTGGTTACGTGTACGTACGTACGTATGTGTGTGTACAAAATCATATTGTTTACTTACATACTTACTCTGTGAATGTTACACACCAATAGGAAGAAGGGAAGGGAGGGAACCCGCTGAATTAAGCTAGGATGTGGCAGAGCTGAGATTTGAATCCCTAAAAGCTGTGATCTATCCACCCACTACGTTACCACAAGAAACACCCAGATTCTTGTCAGTGACCATGTAACGCAGCAGATTCGCAGACACTCTCCTAGCAGCCAACGGAATCCTGGAATGCTGGAACGAGTGGGCCTCGACGGAGAGAGAAGAGGATCTGGAGTAATTTGGGGTGAGTTACTCAACCCCTGAACCATTTTTTTTCCATCTATACAATGGGGCTAATAATTAATGTATTTTTCTCAGAGTTGTTGTGAGGATTAAGTGGGAAAATGAATGAAAGGTGCCTTGCCCATAGTAGGTGCTCAATAAATTGTAGTTATTACTATCTAGTTCAGAAACTCCATTTGATAGTTGAGGAATCTGAGACAATAGTTAAAATGATAATCATCATCATCATAATAGCAAAATCTCATACTTAAATGCTGCATGATGGTTTATGACAAACTTTCATAAAATTGATCTCATCTTCCTTGGCCTATATCACTCTGCCCTCATTCTAGGTCTTTTTTTTTTGACCTAAAGAACAAAGGGCTAATAGGCATTCTTGCAAATCAACAGTACCAGGATAGAGGTGTATGAGAGTGACCTTCCTAAGCCACTGAAGACCCATCTGGGCCAAGGAAGCTCCTAGCATTGTCCAGTGTCAGCAGGCACACAGGACCTGCTGCCACTATAATCAAGCCTGCCTGTAGAAGTGGCTTGGCCCTAACATGGCCTAAATTTTGCTTCAAATACCAAAAGATCTGACATGGCCCCGCTGGGCCCGACTTGGCTCCTTCCAGGGACCTACCAACTGTACAGCTTCCTTGACTCCATGGATCGAGAGGGCCTCCTGGGTCAGGAGGTGAAGAATCCGGTTACTGTGTGCAGCCTCCTTCCCTCCTTTGAGTAATAAGCCATTACCACTTGCAATAGCCAAGGCTGCCACCTGCAGATCGAAGGGGAGAGCAGTGAGCCAAAGAGAAGCAGCAATCATATAATAGTAAGGTTAGTAGTCACTGAGCACTTTTTCTGGGCCAAGCACTATTAATCACTTTATAAGGCACAGACTGTTGCAGCTTCAAAACATTCTAGTGAACTGAGTATCTGTTTTATCCCTTGCTTTACAGATAAGGACACTGAAGCCCAGAGAGGTTGGTGAGTCTGCTAGGTCAGCTTATAAGTGGCAGGGCTGGGAGCCTTGACTCTGGAGCCAAGCCACCTGGATCTTAGAACTCAACTATACAGCTTCTTAGCCCCATGAGCAAAATACCTGAGGTAAGTGGCCAGGGTTGCGGGTCCCCCTCCCCACTTTGGCCATGTGGAGGACAGGGTGCTCAGCTGCCTCCTGACACATGCGCTTGCTCCACCTGACTGGGGGTGAGGCTGGGCGCCATCTCTGGTTAATTGTTTTGAGAGCTCTAAATGCCTGGTGCTGAGAACCTGGAGAAAGCCTGAGCCTCCTACCAGATCCCGGGGCAGCTGTGGCAGAGGCTGAGACTGCTCGGGAAGGAGCACAAGCCTGTTTGGGGAGGAAAAAGTAGGCCATCCATGGGTAGGATTAGTCACCCTCTTAGAGCTAAGAACTAATGACACTGACATAATCATCCAAGGCCTGAAGCTTAACTTTCTGAATGCTCCTGGGGTGAATAAAAATTTTCCTGTTTTTGTAACATAGTGAAAGAAACTTTACTAAAAAACCTTGCCTGAATATGTTAATCTCCAGATTAGTGGCTCTTAATTCTTTTCTGTTCATTTTTGTTGCTCGTGAATCCTTTATAAAAGTGATGTAAACTTTCTCTAGATAAATGCACAAACATACTGAATTCTGCATGCAACTTTTAGGATTCAAGGATTCTGTGATACCATCCAAGGTTAAGATCCTGGGTGAGGAACCTCAGCTGTAGTTGGCTAAGGAGGAAACCTTTTTCCTTGTGAACTATCAGCTAGAATGGAAAAAAAGGTAGCAGAGAAACGTCATGGACACAGTCTTCTCAGAGACTTAGGATCCCGTTCTACCAGCAGAGGGGAGTGCTGCAGTCCTCTCTGGACCATTTCTGAGACAAGTCAGGAGGGGTCAGATGGTATGGGAGTCCCTTGATTAACAAGCTGGTTTTAGGTCATGTCAGGGAGTATCTTCCACGGAGCACTCTGGACTCCCATGGTCATTTACACTATATAGTGAAGAGGTGCTGGCTCTTTGTTTTTTAAATAGAATTTCTGACACTTTGTGGCTAGTGCAGAGAAAAAGCTGGTATCATCTCAGTCTAGTGGGGAAATGCTTCCAGATTTCTGGGAGAAAGTTTAAGCAACAAGTGAGGTTAACCTCTTAATGCCACCTTGTATTTCAGAGTATGGCTGCTTGGCAAGGCTATTAATCTATGCTATCTCGACATTAGCCTGTGATATGTCAGATTCCTTAAAGAGGGTTGTATTCTAGTTCCCATTAACTACTAGATGTTCTTTTTCCTAAGAGATGAACTACAGGAAGCTATCTGTGACACTGATGATAAAGGGGTCCTTTTCATAAGGGCAAAACCAGCTATGAGATGAATGTCCCTGCAGGAGGCTAACAGGGACTCTGTGGCCAGGAAACAAAGTGCCCCAGTGAGGTAAGATATTTGGAACTGTGCTTCTTGACACGGTATGGGAGATTCATCAGGGCTTACCACCCAGATCTACCCTTATACATGTGACAGGAATATTAACTTCTATAAGCTTCGGTTTCTTCAACTGTAAAATGAATATATGAATACCTATCTTTAGAATTATTAAAAGAATCAATAACATAAATTACCTTAAGAGCAACCTGGAAATAAAGTCTTTAAAATTATCTTTGGGTAAAAAAAAAACAAAAACTTTCACTAAAAAGAAAAAAAGGAAAAGAAAAAGAATCTTTGGGAGATTTATCTTGGCATTAGTCACATACCTGGGGTAGACAGTCAGGGCGAGATTCAAAGATGACCAGCAGAACTCCAATTGGAACAGTCACTTGTTCTAGTTCCAAGTTTTTGGCAATTCGGGTTCGGCGCAAAACACGCCCCACACTGTCCTGTGAGGAGGCTGCGATCTGCCGCAGACCAATGGCCAGGCTGTTTAACTTAGACGTGGAGAGGCTCAAACGTTTCAGCAGAGGAGCTGCAAGTCTCCCTGAAGAGGTGTGAAGAACACATGATAAAGCAGTAGATCCTGGCAGGCTGCATTGTTTTACTGAACATGTGGCACTGTGTTAGGAACAGACACGGAACTTAGGGGGCACTGGGGAGATGATGACATGCCATTTATACAGCTTCTCAGTGGGGGAAGCAGTTTGGCAGTATACATCATCATATAAAGGTATGTAAACCCACACCCTTTAAGCAAGCAAGTTCAGTTCCAGAAATTTGTCATTTGCATGAGCTAACTTGCATGTAATAAGGATACCTATCACCAGCATTTTTTATTATTCTAATTTTTTAAAATTTTTTAGGCGAGTATGGGAGATTCATCAGGGCTTACCATCCAGATCTACCCTTATACATGTGACAGGAATATTTCATTGGTTGACCTCACAGATTGCAAGGACCTTGTTAGTTTACAATCCCTTATTTTTTTATTTTTTACGCCACAGCACCTGGTCTTCCTAGATGGTCTCCCATCCAAGTACTAACCAGGCCCAACCCTGCTTAGCTTCCACGATCAGATGGGATCGGGCTTGTTCAGGGTAACATGGCCGTAGACATCATAGCATTTTTAGAATAGGGGGAAACTAGATTCTACCTATAAATTCAGACAATGGGCTACAATGCAGTAACTATAAATACTATATCTACACTTCCTGATATGGAAAGCTGTCAAGGGTATAGTTTATGACGAAGGAAAACTACAAAACAGCACGTATGATAGGGTTCTATTTACCAAACATTACATGTATACATACGTGTCTGGAAGGCATTGAGAACAGTGATGATTGCTGTCTACCTTTCTGCATTATTTTAATCTTTTATAATGAATGATTTTTATAATCAGGAGCAATAAGATGGTATCTTTCAAAATAAAAACTTCAACAGAATTATAAGTTCATATATAAGATTTTCTTTAAATTTAAATATAACAGTATGCATAGTGTGATTCTCTATATACAAATTCAGATGTACACGTGAATATATATACTCAAGAAAACCAAATGGAATCACATATCACAAATTACTACTATGGATAATGTTGAGATGAGATTATGAAAATTCTTCCTTTCTTTTTCATAGTCACACCCACCAAGATAATAAAAAGATTTCTGCTTTGGAGGGGAGAAACCAACCTTATAGTTAGAAAAAATTAAACCACCATTCTAATCAACCAAATTATATCAATTATCAATTAATTTTTTTTTCACTTTTCCCCATGTACTAAAAATCAAGTTTTAATTATAGTGAATGCTAAAAGTTACACTCTAGTTTTTCACTTTACAATGCAAGTACATCTACCATGTTGCAAAAATTATTTTAATTACCACTGAATATTTCATTGAGTTGATACAGGTTGATGCATTTAACTATATCTAGGTTATAGACACTCCAGTTATTTTCAGTTTTCAGTATGATAATCAATCTTGCTCTAAGAATCTTTACACATAGCGTTTTCACTATATTACATATTACATATATTTTCTTAGGATAAATGTCCTGAAATGGGCTCATGAGTCAAAAAGGATGATCACACTCACGTATACACAGGACTTTGTTCTTATGGCACTGCATATCTTTATGAATTTCTAGGACATAATTGACATCAGAAGTCAGAGTTCTGCCAACAATTAGTTGTGTGACTCTGAACAATAGCTTTAACCTCTATGGGTCTTAATTTTTTTAGTTTGAAGAACTGGATAAGGTGTCATCAAAGATTTCTCCCATTTCTGAAAGTTTATTTTATGACTTTTCAATACTGCAATAATTCAAAAGACCAGATGTAAACTCTAAAGGAAGTTCCAAAACAATGGCTCAAACATGTTTTAAGGAATAAAAATCATGTTGATGAGCCTCACAAGGTTTCTTTGAAGGGAACAACACTAATTTGGATGTTTAAGGCACATTTATTCAAGAGAAAAGGAAAACCTATAAAATCAGTCTTCATTATTTTAGGGTACAAAAGACAGAGAATCAGGAAAAGGGAGAGAAAGATGAGGGCTTCGACTTAACTCTACATATTTAGTTGTCTGCAAAGTGAGTTCAGCCACATCACTCACTCTACCATCAGCTCCTCAAGGACACTCTGGATGGCACCTGTTGCTATCTCTGGGCAGACTATGTACTGGTTTCTTCACTAGGAGATAAGCTGTCTCTCATCACAGACTGCACAAACTATTTCTACAACAATTTACATGCAGTCATTCTGGGTTTGAATCCCACATCTGTCACTGGCTATATGGGTGGTAGGCATGTGACAACTTCTTTGAGCTTCAGTTTCCTCCTCTGTAAAATTGGATAATAAATAATAGCTACCTCATAGATACTATGTCATAAAGATAAAGATCCTGTCTGTTAGGCCCTTAGCACAATACCTGGCAACATAGAAAGGCCTCAATAAATGTTAGCTGCTGTTAGATAAATGTCTAAAATACTGAGGTCCTCAAGTTTTTTTCCTGTTTGTCCAGAAATTACCATAATGGCCATGGATCTTGACCTGTGGGGAATAAAAAAAGTCCCTTTGGGGGGTTGTACTGGGAAAAGGGGTAGAGGTAGTTATGTAAACATTGAAAGAGCCCAATGAACACTAACCACCAACCCTCAATAAACAGAATGCATAATATACAATTTCTTCTATAACAACCTTGACTTCAGGCAGATTATGATACAAGAATTATGAGTAAAACAAAGAATAAAGACCAAAACAAAACCCTTTTCCTGATTCTCTGTCTGGAGTCCACAACACTGACTCCAAACTGCTGGTATTTACCCTCTGCCTCCTCCAAGTCTTTTTTGTTGGCTAACAGGATCGCATCGCGTTGGTCCGTCAGCAGATCAGCCAGATGATGAATAATCTCTGCTCTCTAGGAAGAAAGGTAAAACATTAAACAAACAAGCAAACACATTAATCCAAAAAGAATGCACGCCTGCTCTTTTAAATCTACCTTCTGAGTGTGCCAGGCCTTGCTCCTAAATTCAAGGTTATCGGTAACTGAAATTTTACTTCATATCATTCATTTTCCACCACTGCTCCTCTCATTTTTTCCTTCCTCTCTCACTGCTAATCTCCCGATCTCTTCTTATTTCTCTTCCTCTTTAACCACTCCTAATTATTATGATAAGCAAACTGCGGCCCAGTGGTGGGGGAGGGGGCATGATGAATTATACAATCATGAGACAGGGCCAGCATTTTGAATCATATGATACACACATTTCTACACATTTAATATCATTAGCTGTATACAGTTCATTTCCCAGGTAAGTTTTTGCATCTAGTTTTTCTTTTTTTGACAATTACTTATTTTCTTTTTTTGACGATTAATGAATTGAAAGGGGAAAAACCAAGTCCTGGATGCCTGCGAAGACCCCAACCTCTACCCACCTAGATTAGGAAATGTGAGTAGTCAGCATGATGGTTACTGAAGGTATAAAAGTGGTTTAACAGAGAGAGAAGCTAGGCTCTTCTTTTGTTCTTCTTTCTCTACTTGTAGTTATTTTATATTCTCTTTTCCTTTCTCAGGCCAAAGTACTCCTTAGAAGAAACCTGTACACATCACTCTTGAACCCATCCATAACAACTCAACCCTTCGGAAGCCAGCCCCCAGCTCCCACATGACCTCTCCGCATTTTCAGCTTCGTGTCTGCTACGGTGACTGATTCACTGTAGACAAGGCAGGGCTTTGACTCAGGAGCAGGCTCATTAGCTTCCATCTTAGGGGTTGGTTAGGTGACTGGGATGGATTGGATGAGTAATTTTCCTACATTTCCATGCCTAGTTTGTGGCAGGATTAGAGCGCCTCCTCGGTCTCATCATTTTCATGATGTTTTTGATCAAAACATCATAGTGATGAAAAGCTACCTTAAGCATCAGCTTACAAGAGTCAACAGGGAAAATAAAATTTAGAAAAAGTAAAAAGGCAGAACAAATCTGAATGGTAACTTGGATAACTCTGGGGGACATGAGGAATAACAAGGGAGACGGCAGGCCTGACTATGTATTCTACACCTCACAGCATGACTCACTCTGAAAACTAAGCAAACGATTAGCTAGGGCAGTTACCTGCTCCGGTTCCAAAGTGGCCAACATCCTTCCTCCTGACCGAGCCATTTCTCCCTGCTGCTCAACAGTAGGGCCTGCCAGAACATTTGCAAACATCAGATCATGGTCAGCTTAGTTCCCGGTCCCTATCTCAGCACATACACAGGCTCACCACATGCATGGACTGTACATCTGGTGTCTTGGTGTCCTTGTTGCACAAACAGAGATCACTCTGGCCAATAAAATGGCTAAAAAATATACCAGATTAACTCAGGCATAAACACAGGAAACTTATCTGTATTTCTAGGGTAAACAACATAACTTATGTCTTTAGAGATCTTTTCAATTCCACTTTGGCTATTTTCTAATGTGTTTGGATTTCGGAATGTCGATTATAATGCAATTCTATCTTTGTGGGCACTTGAAAGCACATAGCATACATCTTATACATCTTTGCATTTCTAGTGTTTATTAGTACCTGGAATCCAGCATGGACCTTGCAAATGTTTCTTGAGAAAATGGTTGCTTATATTCTTTAACTTAGTAATTTTAGAGAGACTAGAAGGCCTAGTTAGGCATGTTAAATTTTCCAAATGCAAATCAAAATCCAGTTTTACAAACAGTGTTCAAAACAATACTGTATTTTATAACATAAGCGCATTAATTTGTGATCCCTGTTCCCACAGTGAGAACTCAGTCTTCAGCCCATTCCAGGCCATGGCATCACTAGCTGTCATCCACAGACCACGGGACTCCACGAAGAATTACTTACCTGCAGGCTTTACTTCGGAAAAGAAGGTGCCAACTTTCTTTCCTTCCACAATATCTGTGATGACGTGCCCAGACACCTTTGGGTGGGTTCCATTGGCAATAACCACAGAAGTGCCACCTTGCAAAGCCCAGAGGGCCGCTTTCACCTAATGTGAGAGGTGGGATCCAAAGATGAGATTCAAACCTTTGCAGGCTCTAGTCACCCGCACTTTTAACTTGCAAAAAAGATATAAAATATAATGTGATAATGAGCAATTAAGTATATATAGTAACGTTCTGAACAGCTCAGAAGCTCTGAAAACACACTCAGCCCATGTACTCTTCCAGCCCAACCTTGGCGAGTGTTGCCTAAAGATGACCCAGTGTGTTCAGTGTGTTCTCTCTCCAAGACTCTAAACCAGGACTCACATTTCTACATTTGACTTATTGTGTCTCAACTCAGTGTTTAGTCTGTTGTTTGACCAGAGTCTGAAGCTGAGTACTTTTAGCTTTTGTAAATGGGGCTTATTTTCATCTCTGCCATTGCTACATATGACACTGTACATTAAGGGTATAAGTTCTTAGAACAATTACTGGGAGAGAAGAATTTTTGAAAGATTTCATCAAGAAATATTTTGAGTTGGCAACATGAGGAGATTTAAGAATTATGAAAAATATACAGACCTTGTCCCTGAGTTCATAATATGAACACACTTTTTATATAATGTTAATAAAAATATATATGCAGATATGACTAAATACAGGTACACAATATGCATTCAGTATTTAGACATGTATGTATGTAAGAGTGTACGTGCCTAGTATCTAAACCATTATTCCCCAATTACAAAAGTAAAAATGATAAAATATTATCTTGGTTTTATAATTGTTACAGGTAGTACAGGTACCAGATTCTTACCTTGGCTTCCATGCCACCCAGTCCCACTCTCGACTTGGTTCCAAATGTCACAGACTGCTGATCTCCGGGATAAAATATATCAATGAGCTTTGCATCATCAGACCCTGGGGGGCTGTCAAAGAGGCCTAAAGAGTAAACAAGAGTCGATAATACTGCTTTAATGGAAGTGAGTATCCCCCAAGACAGGCCTCCCAGACACCTGCCAACCACTCTGACCTTGACTTATCCGGATAGATTCTGCTGTTCCACCAGCTCTAACCAGAAAGAGAATGAGGGATCCCTGGGGTCCACCCACATTGGAAAACAGATCCAGGGGGACTCACCTTACATACTTTTATAACCGGGCTTATTAAATGGATGTTTGCCAGCATCAGAGCATGGGTACACCCTTGGCACAGAATTTATTAGCCTTGCCCACAGTCTACCAGGAAATTGTTCTCACCTCAGCCATTGCTACTTATGATGATGAACTTTAAGGACGTTAACTGAAAAAGATGAGTGGCTATTGCAGAAATAATACAGCAGGCATATACTGTTTAATGTGACTGTTTCTGAAGGGATGAAATGTGACAGGTTCTCATTAACTCTCACAGTACCCTAATTATCTGCCCCCATATTATGGGTGAGCCACTGAGAAGGTCAGGCTGAGTCAGCAGAAGAGCGAATGACTACTGCATTCAGTCTAGATTTATCACCACAAAGCCTATTTCCCTTTTATAACTGAGTGACATAAAAGTTACATGAAATGTTACATGCATACAATCCAAGATTTAAAATCCTCACAATTTTACTTTGAGCAAGTCGGAGTCTTGGAAAGGGAAAAGAGGGGCCTGAGAAAATAAGAGTCCCGGTCAAGGCCAAAGGGAGGAACAACCCCTGGTTGGGATTGGCTAAAGGACATTTAGGGAAGTGATGCTTTTGGTATGAAGTTACTGCTTTTCTTGTGCTAAAATATACCCCTTTGCTCCATTACTACAAATCTTTAACACAGCCCTGCTATACACATCCTCTCCAGGAGAGTACGGGAGTCAGAAGCCAGAGGAAATCGTGTCCAGCACAAAAGAAGGCAGCGTGAACCACGTGCGGCAGTTAGAGGGAGAAAAGGAACCTCTCGGAGCCTCTGTCAACCTCGACCCAGCCCTCCACAGCTCCCAGGATTTAGGGTGAGTTCTTCTCAGAAGGCACTGTGTATTGAGGTCACGGCCTTGGATTCTGAGGCTGTTTTGGTCTCATATAATAAATATTATGGGCAAGGTTGGACAATTCTAAGCAATACATTCTCCAGAGATGTCAAAAGGTTCCCAGCATTCTGATATTTTGCCTACTTCTCTTTTTCCTTAATGGCAGCCTCTCAAACCCAAGAGCAGTGTTAAAAGTCTGATATTGTTCTAATAATCAACATTCAGTAGATAACCAAAGAGTTAAGAGCACAAGGCCACTGCTGGCCAATTTTGGTGTTTGAGAATGCATTAAAATTGTTTTACTAGAATCTAGTTCAAATTGAGCTCATGTATTGATCTCTCAAATTCACATCCTTTACCTTGACAGGCAGTACAGGAGAGAGGGAAGTGTGCAGATTTTTTAACTGAAAGGAGATTTAAAACTGGCCTCTGCCAAGTACTAGCTGTGTGACTTTGGCTATACCATTTAACTGATGTGAATTTAATTTTTAATTTCTTCGACTGAACAATTGCGCTAACCTACCTACTTTGCATGGTCGCTACAAGGATTAAGTAAATTGACATTTATAAAGCACCTAGCACAGTTTTTACACACAGCAGAAATTTAATATAAAATCTGTTGATTAACCAAAATGCCTTCTTCTCCAGGTGGGTCACTCTTACCCCAAATTAGCCATTCTTATCCTGAGATTTGAAGTTTACAGTGGATAAACATGGCTCTAGGCCTTCTTACAGGTAAAGACACTGACATGTAAGTATGATCTCTCTGACCTTCCACATGGGCAAGGAACTGATCGATCCATCTCTTGTTGTCCCTGCCTTCACCAGGCAGTCTCTATCCTTACCTCATACTGCTAGAGTACAAACTGGAGAACAAGTCCTGCCACGTTAACCTGCCTTGGGGATGGGCAGGGAACTAAACGGTTTTTCTCACCTCCTGGGAATGTATAGGGGTCTTTGGGGATCTTGTAGGTTTGGTCTATTTTTGAGATAGCTACCATATATATTCCTTATGGGACAAATGTAAATAGGAAGAGCTTTAAAAAGTGAGAAGAGTGAATGGAGAGTCAAACTGGAGCCAAGAGGGGCCCCTCCATAAGAAAGGGGAAAAGGACTAGAGTAACATATAAGAACACAGTAGCCATACAGTCTGGATTTTCTGTAGTGACTCCAATTTAAAATAATCCGTCTCATGAATTACCTTAAAAACTGAAAGTGATCGAAAACACAATGATGTATCACTTCACACCCACTAGGATGGCTATAATCAAACAGCAGATAACAAGAGGTATGTGTTGGTGAAGATGTGGAGAAACTGGAGCCCTCATACATTGCTAGTGGGAATGTAAAATAGTACATCTTTATGTCACTAAGGAAATGGTTTTACATGGTTAAATGGTATACGTAGTTTGGAAAATAGTCTGGCACTTCTTTAAAAGGCTAAATGTAGACAGTTAACCATATGATCTAACAATTCTACTCCTAGGTAAAATAAAAAAAATGTTCACACAAATACTTGCACCTGAATGTTCAAAGCAGCATTAGTGTATGACTTCATTTACATAAAATGTCCAGAACAGGCAAATCAATAGAGACAATGTAGACTGGAGGTTGCGTAGGGCTGGAGAATTTGTGGGGAAGTGAGGAGTTACTTCCAAGGGGTATGAGGTTTCTTGTTGGGGTGTTAAAAATGTTCTAAAATTGTGGTGAGGGTTGAACAACTACATTAAAATACTAAAAATCATTGAATTGTAAACTTTAAACAGGTGAATGGTATGATATGTGAATTATTTCTCCACAAAGCTGTTACAAAGAAGGAAACTAAAGTGCCTGGAAATGATGACGTTTCAGCATTTAAACTGCATCTCCCAGACTCCCCCACCTTCTTCTGAATCATAAAAACTCTTTGTCAGACCACATGGTTCAGAAAATAATGGCCCACAGTAACAAAAGATCAGGACTCAAAGAAGGAAACTCATGTGCTCATACACATAGTATTTAAAACAAAGGCTGGATAAAGGAAAAGACATAACTTTGTACCTTCTACATCTGAAAGAACAATCAAGAGGTCAGTTTTCATTTCCACGGCCAGACGGGCAGCCAGGCTATCATTATCTTTAACACTAATAACCTGGAATGCAGGTAAAAAGTCATAAGTGAATGAGCTATACAGTTCAAAAAGAAGTTCACAGAAGCATTCAGTTAGGCTCTGGCAGGCAAAATTAATGACCCTGAGTAAGTAGATAACAACTTTTCCAGGCCCCTTCTGCCTACATAACACCATGCCTACTGGCAACCCCCCTTTCCAAACATGCACCCTTCTATCCACTGACATGCATAAGCCATGCTCATAGCACCATCTTAAAGCACTATCACATCTCATCCTGTTGGAAAAAAAAAAAAACGCTGACTTCAAAGAGTTTATGTAGCTTGCCCACAATACCGCATTCTTTCCCAATTTCTTCATCTTGTTAGTGCCAAACTCCTGGTGTCAGTACATGCAGCAGAGCGTGGCATTAGTATCTCCATATGCTCAACCCTTAGGAATACTTCACCCACATTTACCCCCTGGAGATCACTATTGGGCTCAGCTGGGGGGACAACAGCATCATTTGTGTTGATAATAGGGACGATGTTCATTCGGAGGAGCTCATGAAGTGTCCCATTGAGGTTCCGTCGCTTCTGCTCATCGTGGAAATCCAAATTTGTCACCAAAATCTAAACGAGTTAAACAGATTAAAAACACAGGAAGGAGGAAAATGATAAACTTCCCAGGAACAGCATACAAAAGACGCTAAGACCGGAGGAGTTAAACTTTAGGCTTCTGAGAAATGTTATCCACTTCTTTCAGAGATGGGAAAAAGGTGAGAACCCCTTAGAAGATTTAAAAATGCTCAAAACTTCTTGCAAACTTACTTTAATCCTCGGAGAGCACCCAGATCTCAGTTCTCTCATAAGAAAATTAATGTCTCTACTTTAGAGGGGTACTGGTGAAAATAAAGACTGCCATTAATTTCTAAATAGCATCTGACTAAGAGTCTGAAATATCTGGCAGATGAGTGAATGAATCGTTTACCCTGCTTGGAAAAGTGATGAGACAAAACGGAACAGGGCTGTGTTGTTCCTGCTCTGCAACCAACCGCTACCAGCATTAACGAAGACTGTGTGAGCGTGTGAGATTATTCTGAGAGATTTATGGAGGGAAATCCTTAGTCACAAACTGGAAGAAGGGCTAGACATAACTTAGTTCAGGGGAGGGGGTGAACATATGCTGCTGAAAGGCAGAGTGGAGAGCTGGGTGTGGTAGCTGTTATCAGCCCTGCTCCCTTGCTTGAATCTGAGTATTTGGCAATGTTTAGCAGGAGAGAAAGGTAAATGGAGATGACAGCAAGAAACCAAATGGAAACAAATCCTGACACTCATGAATAAATGGTTTACGGAAATCTCTCTGATATTCAAGTTAGAGGATTCCTGTGGTGTAGGGCAGGCCAAAGCAGGAAGGTTGGAGGCAGACTATCAAGAAGGAACGTAGTGAAACAGAGTAGCAATGGCTACGCCCTGAACTTGGGTCTGGATATGGTAACTGAGAAGATAATGACAGCCTGAATGACATATACAATGTGGGTGAAGACAAAATAGTAACACGGCTAAGGGAAATAATTCACTCACTTATTCAATAAAAAATTTATCGAGTACTTCTGAAATGCCAGGCCCTGTCCTAGCTGCTGGGATGGAGAATAAAAATGTTGATAGTTTGAGGAAGATGGAATGGGGCACATTTTTGTAAGGACACATTATGAACTTCTTTTCAGAAAAGTTTAGTCCTGTAGAAACAGGACTGAGTCAAAGATGAATGTATAGATTTTAGTCCTGGTGGTGAAAGGTCGAACAATAAAAATAAACGTGTGTGTAGGAGAGGCAAGTAGGAGGAATAAAAGTCCAGTGAAAATATCTGTTGCTCAAACAATTTAACAAACAAGAGGCCAGAGATAAGAACCCTAAGAGAAAAGATGTGCTTGGAGAAGGGCAGTGTGTTAACGCAAATTCATTTCAAAACAAGTTGCTGCACTTAAGTCTTTAACCTGAAAAACAACTTAGTGGAGACTGCCAGAAGCCACTGAAAAGGTCTTCAAAAGAGACCTTTTTTCAGATGAGGAGACTGAGGCATATAAAGGTTAGTAATGAAAACAAGGATAAGGTACAAAGGGCAAAAATTTCCTATAGGTGAGATCACTGGGGAAGGCAAAGAAGGAGAGAAGGGGCCCATGGATGGATGCTTGCTAGAAGCTGAAGGGGGCGGAGCTCTTTCCTAACGTTATTAATAAAAATAGTAGCTGATGAGCACTAACTTTAACACAGCTTTCATTAAAACAAACCAACCAAAAAACTTCAAAAAGCGTAAAAGCTGGGAAAAGGCAAAACAAAAATGCAGTTCCTGGACCTAAGTTTACTCATTAGACTCTAGGCACTTGTAAAAATTAAGGATGAAAACTGTCAATGGATAGTGGCAGAGAAGAGAACTGATTATTAATAAAAGGTGAAAGATCAAGATTTTCATTATATTTATGCTAACAGAAAAAAAAAATCTAAGATTACACAGAGTGGGGTCCCTGCCTCTCTGCTTCAGCTCACTTTTTCAAGGACGCTATGGCATAATACTAGAACATTACTGTAACAACTGTGAAAATGATGGAGAAACAGAGTGATAGGAAATGGCAGAGCAAAACCTGAAAGTATGTATATAAAATAACATTTGTGGAAATGGATCAGAGGCAGAATAAGAGTTTGAGAATAATAACTTGGGGAGTTAAATTTTTTTTCTGGTGTTTTGTGATATTCAGATCTTTCTTTTTAGTGTATAGTTGTTTAGTTGATTAAAAATACAATTTAAAAAATTCTCAAAATTTAGGTAAAAAAGAAATGATATAGAAAGATGGTTCTAGAATATTCAGGGGTAAATACTAAAAATGTATAAGTTTCCTGAGGACTGGCACCATGGCTGATTTGTTTACTACAGTATCCCCAATGCTTAACAGGCTCCTTGGCACACCACGGGTGCTCAATAAATATTTGTTGAATGAATGAAAAACCAACCAACCACCAGCATTCCTCTTTCCTTTCAGTGCTTAATAGATACGTATTAGCTAAGGCAACCAGGTGCAAAGTGAAGCAAGCAACCTGAATTTAAAGATGCCAATGAAAGACACTTTCCTATCTTCAGGAGAAGTATTAGTTCTTGTAGTATAAGTACTTGTAGTAGTACTAAGAGTTATTAGTATAACAACAAGAGCTGATACTTTTTGAGTGTACTACGTACCAGACACCTCATTAAATGCTTTTCATGTATTTTCTCGTTAAGCCCTTCCAAAAACCCTCTGAAATAGGCACTAATATCCTCATTTTTCAGATGAGGAGACTGAGGCATATAAAGGTTAGACTTAAAGACTTTCTCCAGATCTCCCAAGGAGCAAGTGGTGAAGCCAAGACTATCTCCTAGCAGTCTATCTCCACAGCCCTGCTCACAATCCCCTTGCTCCATGGGAATCACCCTCAGGGGTTGCATACACTTTGCAAAGGCCAGCCTCTCACCTGGGCAGCACAGATGCTGTACTGGGTAAACATGGCTTCATACAAGGCCATCAGTCCACTTTGTCCAGCGGCTGCACAGGCTCGGGCTTCTAAGACAGGAATCGCCTGTAACACACCAACAGACAAGGCATGCTTGGAGTAAGGAACAGAGGCTTGAGGATCTATTACAGGGGATGGGGAAGCAGATCTCACCATCTCTTTCAGCTGGTTCTGCCCTGAGTGCAGGGCCTGCCGCACACTCTGAGACAGAAGGATCTCATGGCGCAAGCGTTGCCTGCCAAAGGCTACGGCTCCACTGGTTACCAGCATCATCTCTCGGCCTTGGTTCTGTAGCACTGACACCTGACATTGAGGAAGGAAAAGGTATCACTAGTTACTTGCAATATCTCTTTCCTCTCTTCACAAGAAACTCAGGTAGGGTGTACAATTGAGTGGCTCCCAAATGCTGGCTTATGGACCAGCACTGGGCTAGCCCTAGAAAAGTCACCAAGGTTGCTTGGTAAAAATACAGATTCCTGGGGGGTTATTTTCTAATTTTTTGTACATTTGGAACAGTGACAATAAGTGATCCTCCATAAAAAATACAGATTTCTATATGCTGACTCAAATCTGGGAAGTAGGTGGCAGACAGAATTCAGAAGTTTATAACAAGGAATTCTGGTGGCATCCATAGGTCTTGATGGTATCTGCTGGAGTCTGATATCTGCAGAAGGCCTAGTTACAGGAAACAGAGCCCAGAAAAGAAGTCTGGAGCTAGGAGTCGCGACATAAATTTAGCAGATGGCTCAAATTCTAAGACATGAACTGGGGAGATGAGGCTGTTTCTCGGGCATGTGTGATCCCTATGGGCTAGGCCAGGGACAGATGCTGACCCTGTTCTGCTCTGTCTGCCCAGAAACAGCTATGGTCACTTTGTTTCCTACCTTGGACAGATCCACATATTGTCTAAGGTGGGTTTTGTGCGACAATGGCAGAACTGAGTAGTTGAGACAAAGAACATATGGCCGATAAAGCCTAAAATATTTATCATCTGCCCTTTAACCGAACGAGTTTGCTGATCCTTGCTCTTGGCAAAGATTAAGAGTAGTGGATTTGTGGTATGATGTTTAAAGTCCAAAATTCCCATTGTCAACTCCCAAGGTCAGTTTCTTTACTGATAATCTGTGTGGTCAGCCTGCCTTGACTGCATGGCCATGGGAGCATTAAACCCCCACTAGAAACTTCTGCTCTGAGCCCTTCCAAAGTCAACATTCCTTGCACAGATCTCTTGTGATTCAATCTGGAGACGGACTGTGGTCCCTGTCTCCACATAAAGACCCCAGGGGGCTTGTGCATAGGGACTTGTCTCTCAGAATCCCTCCAATGTTTGTTTGCACTCTCTCTCTTGCTGCCTTGTATCCTTTGCCTTTAAATGAAAGCCTTATGTGGGTATTCGCTGTGGAGTCTGGTGAGTCCTTTTAAATATCTGGATTTGGGAAATCTTTGCAATGTAGTTCTTATTTATTTCAAGATTATTGGGCTAATTAAAAAAGGCCCAGCAAAACTGGGCGGGGGGGATGGGGAAACCTCAATATTTACACACATCCATCTGGGTTCTCAATCCTGACTACATATTAGAGTCTCTTGGGGAACTTTATAAACATGGGTGCTTGAATCCCATCTCATAGATATAATATTAAATAGTTGAGTGTGAAGCCTAGGCATCTCTAGGTCCTCAGATAATTTTAATGTGCAGCCAGGATTAAGAAACACTGATGTGTGTGTGTGTGTGTGTGTATATATCTCAATGTTTATAGCTCCTCATCACTAAGAAGCCTAAGGGATGAACTGCATATATATATAGCATATTTATACATATAGCTCCTCATCACTAAGAAGCCTAAGGGATGAACTGCATGAGATCAACTCTACTCCTTGACATCCCCTTTGCTTGCCTTGGGATGCTGTTTCCCACTGGCATCTTTATTGGGAAAGAGAGTTTTCAGACTGAATTAAATGTCTTGCACTCAAATCAGGAATATTTGTACAAACCGATAAGCCTGTACTGACAGTTTAAAAACACTTGTATTTTAGTTCAGCAAATTTTCCATTTGGGCCATTACCTGTTCAACAATAGATGCCAAGCGTCCCAGTGCTAGGCCACATTCATCCCCTCGGGTCACCACAGCACTTCCGAGTTTCACCACGATTCTCTTAGCATGTTTCAGCTCACTGCGGTGGGCAAAAGACTTGCCATGTGCACGACTGAGGGGTACAGTGATAAAGGGGATGTTGCTCCAAGAACGAACATGTCTGATGGCTAAAGGCTGGACAGGATCTACAGCCCCCAAACAAAGTCAAATGTGAAAGAAAGAATTAAAGAAAGAGAGAGAAAGAGAGAGAGAGAGAGGAGAAAGAAAGAAAAAACAATATATTTTCTCATTAAAAAGATATATGCACAATATATCTTTAGCCACCAAAAAATAGCTTTATCATTTTGAGTAAAACCAGTATATCAAAAGCCATATTTAGCATGTTCTTATTTCAGTATTGTGTGGAGTTTATATCTACTACACAGGTCACAGGTATACTCAAACGCTGCTGGTGAAGACTGTAAATGAAACCATATTTCCTGAAGACAAGTGTTGGCAAAATATAGCAAAAGCCTAAAAATGTGCACACCTTTTGATCCAGCAAATGCATGTTTAGAAATTTATTCTAAGAAAGTAGTCGGAAATTGAAACAGAGATTCATCAGGTTATTTATCAGTGCTACAATAGGAAAAATCAGCAAACAATCAGCAAACATCCAAAAGCAGGAAAGATTAATAAACATTTTTAGAATTTTTAACAACATAGGAAAATGCTCATGTTTTTGTTTCATAGACATGTCCAAATGCATAGAAAAAAGATGAAAATATATCAAAACGTTAATATTTTATCTCTTGATGGGATTATGGGTGATTTAATTCTCTTCTTTATTCCTATGTTTTCCAAATTTATGCAATAAAAATGCATTGCTTTCATAATAAAAAAAAAAGTAACCTTTTAAAGTAATCACACCACTATTAAAAGAGAGTCTGATTAGCAAAGATAATTAAGAGCAAAGTAATTGGTATGAGTAATAAAAAATTATAACTAATCTACCTATAAAGTTTATCTCTGACATGGCAGTATGGATCCAGATGGCTGTAATAATGATATAATACACTGGATAGGTTTCTGAAGGAATGAATGTTGGAGTCAGATATGTTGGAGTCAGATACTTTCTATCCCTTTGGACATCTACCCCTAAGCAAACTTTTCCTGATTCTTTTTTCTTCCAACACTGTATAAGATTTCTAGGGAGGCAAAACAAAACAAAATAACAAACAAAACAAAAAGCTGAAAATATATCTGCATAAAGCCAAAATGAGTAAGAGCCAAATGTCAGGCAATGAATCCCTTCGCCAATTCTCATGGGTCCAATTATTCCCACCCTTATCTCACAAATTAAGAGATTTCTCGTTTTAGCAGGGTACACTGACACGTCAGAAGACCACATTTCCCAAACTTTCATGCTCAGATATACATGGACATGACATGTGACTAAGTTCCAGTTAATGAGGTACACATAAAAATGTTATGCGAGACTTCTAGGAATATCCTTAAACAGAAAAGTGCTTCCTGAGTGAGATCTGAATCCATGGCTGTCTGATTTCAAGCTGCCACCAGCCACTTTTACTTGTGTCAATTCACGGCTATTATTTGTTCCTAGGTAAATTAAGGTTCACCATCTCAGAGCCCTCCCATTACTCTCTATACGTAGAACCATTCTGACTCTTAGAATCTCTTCTCCTTCTGACCCAATTTTATGTTACCTATTGATGCCTTTTGACTGAAATTACATTAAATGTGGACAAAAAAATGTAAAAAAAAGGAAAAGTGCTCCTTCTTCCCTTCATCCATCCTGCTGCTTGGAACATGGGTATAAAGGCTGGAGCTCAAACATCTATTTTAGACTACAAAAAAACACACTAAGAACTGTGAAGCAAAAGAATGTGGAAGCCTGATCATTTCACATACTACTCTGGAACCCCTGGACTGCCTCCCTTCTTTTAGGCCCCCAGACTTCTCTCAGGAGAAAGAGAAACAGATTTCTATCCTGTTTGAGCTATCAGTTTTGGATTTTTTGTTCTACCCATCTGACCTAATTGTAACGGACACAGAAGGAGATGAGTGAACAGGCAGAGTGGCAGGCAAAGACTGGACAGGAGTGAAGAAGTTGTCTGTGAACAAGAGTTGTTGACAGGTCATCTCACTCACAGCAAATGGACTTTGGCTTGGTGGGATTCCCTGATCGTGAGAAGTGAGAGAAGATGGGCAACACAGGTTCTCAGCAGGACTAAACTTTAGGCATTCCCCACCCCAAGAGTTTTTTTAATCCGTTAAACACTCTCTTTTAAAATTTTATTAGTTTCAAGTATATAATACATTTGTTTGACATTTATATAGTTTATAAAATGATACCCCTAATTGCTCTTTCTCTCCTCTGGCTCTCCACCTAGCCATCACATTAATACTAACTGCATTCCCTAAGCCATGCTCCCCATTCCCATGACCATCTATCAACTACTAATCTGTATTTCTTTAACCCTTCATCCCATTCTCACGGCCCCTCAACCCCTCTCCCCTTTGGCCATCATCAGATTGTCCTCTATATTTGTGAATCTGTTTTTGCTTAGTTTGTTCTTTTTATTCCTTAGATTCTGCATATAAGTGAAATCATATGGTATTTATCTTTCTCTGTCTGACTTGTTTCACTCAGCATAATAACCTCTAGGTCCATTCATGTTGTTGCAGATGGTAGGATCCAAGAGTTCTTTATGTATCATTACAGGCATTAACAAATAGTCGAATGAATTGCTAAAGGCAAGCATTCCAAGCCACCTTTGGACGATTCTTCTAATATTGTACTATTATAGAATAGCTTCCTTCACTTGTATAAACCATTATTACTTCCCTTTATAGATTTCTCGGAATTTCTCTAGACCCACTGCCTCTATCTTCTGACCACTACCTCCTCTAACTATAATCTGGCTTCTATCCTTTTTCTCTATGCTGTACCACTGGTGGATAAAGAGGGCAGAATCTTATTCTTGTGGACCAGATTGCCGCGTGTTCTTCCTGCTTCCTTCACGTACAAATCGTAGAAAGAACATTTCTAATGAAGTGGTAAAAAAAATCCTTCCTTCCCTCTCTTAAATAACAAATTTTTAAAGTGACTATGTTTCAAGTTTGTTGGGAGATTACATGGTCTTTTTTTTATAACAGGCTCACACGCCAGTTCCTGGCAGAAGTTGCTTAGTAAGTCTATCATCTGGGACAGAAATGGTGCTTCGCACCCTTGCTAGACTCACAGGTGGGTTGTCTCTTTCTGCAAGAGGAGTCCCAGGGACTAAAGGACTGGTTTGTTCTTGGGGCTAAGTTCCATGGAGGGCTACCTTTCTTCATTAGGTTCATCATTACTGGTACCCTGGCTCAGTATACAGGGATATTATCCTAAGCAATATATATATATATCTAAGTCTAAGCTTGAAAGCTGTATATATAACAGTTCTGGCCTCACTGACCTGACACAGAGAGGTAATAGAGGGAGAGACTTACTCCCTTGGCGTATGGACCTGGGATGATCATCAGTGGCTGTCTGCAGAGCAAGGAGCTACACCAAAGTGTCACTATGACAGCTCTCAAGACTAGGCCTGCTGGCCATTTTTCTCTCCTGTCCACTGAAGGGCTTGTCTTGTTCTGGAAGTGTGCTAAACATGGGTGGGGCAGCCTGAGAGTGCAACTAAGGGACATAGGTATGGCATGCACGTCAGTCCAGGTGGTCAAATGACAGAAATCGATCAGAATGTAGCAGGGTAGGTAAGCACAAATAAGACTCCTGATGCAGTCTGTATCAGGAGAAGGTGGCTCGGCTCAGTGCCAGGCACTCAAAGGTCACTCTGGAGATTGGCAACTGCGTCAGAGCAGCTCAGGGCTGACAAGGTGCAAGAGGAGGCTACAATTATGAACAAGGTTCAAGCTCAGTCACGTCAGTAGGCTAGAGCACCAACAACAGTTCTATGGGATCCAGGCTTTTTTTTCAACAATGTTTTCACCCTCCCAGACTAACCCTACCTTTCTTGGGGGGCATTTTTAATATTCTGCAGTGCATTATACTTTTAAGGGTCCATACTGAGGACTGAGAAGGCCTTGATGAATTAGGAAAACTCCGATGTTTCTAGATGGGTAATCTCTTCCCATCTTCTAAGGAATCTTTAGGCTCTAAGTCCCAAAGAAAAGCCATTTCCACCTAGTAAGTCTGAGAGGCTACCAAGGTATCATGTGCTGCGGTGGCGATGGTGGGTAAGGCTGTCCATGTTCTGCAAAGGTGCCACGGGTCATAACTCCAATAAAGGAGAAGCCTTTCCCTTTCAGCATCAGAGTCCTTATGCTTTGCAATCAATGAGGCTGTGTTCCAGGCCTGAGCAAGGACAGACTATGACAGGATTTCCATCTCCCTTCCTGGCCTCCCACTTCCCTCTATTGTTTGTATCTATGTGATTTTTCACTTTGCCTTTAATTTCTTTTCCTCTCTTCTGCTTATTATGGTAAGCGAACACAGAGCTCCAGACTCCAGAAAAATATGGATACAAAAATAGGAAAATAAATCTAGGAACAAGATCAGAAAGTACCTCTTTCTGTGAGTGAGGTTACTGAGAACAAACAACAATGTCAACAATAAAGATACTGAAGCAAATACTTATTATATACCAGGAGCTGTGTTACCTATTCATTCTCCTTTGCAGGGCAGATGACAGGTAAAACAACAAGTGTAGGCTCTGGCGCCAGACTGCAAAGGTTGGAATCTCAACTCTTCCACTTACTTGCTATTACCTCAGCTACCTCATAAAGTTGTTTTGGGGGATGAAAAGAGTCAGAGTACAAGCAGGGATTGGCAAAAAGTAAACACTCAGGTATTAGCCAGTATTATAAAAAGTGTTAACTATCACTATTATCATCATCGTTGTCACCTTACTGAATTCTTTTAAGCCTCCCGACTTAGGAACTATTATGAATTATTGTTGTTGTTGTTATTATTATTATTAGCCTCATTTTATAAATAAGAAAACTGAGGCCCAGAGAACTCGAGTAACTTATCAACATTACCAGTTGCAAAAATACCCACAATGCTTGAACCATCTCCCATCAATAGGTAGCGTCTATTTTCCCGCACTCTGAATCTGGGGTGGCCCCATGACTTGCTTTGACCAATGCACTGTAGCGGGAGTAATACTGTATAAATTCTAAGCTTAGGCCTCAAGAGGCCTTGCAGCTTCCATGCTTTCTGTTCTTGGGAACCTGCAAGCATCACGTAAAGAAGCCACGGATAGCCTGCTGGAGGATAATAGACCATGTGGAACAGAGATGATCCATCATCTAAGCAGAGGTGCCCTGGACCTCAACGATCAGCCCTGAGCCAATGTGAGAACACAGACATAGAACTACTCTGAAGCTGAACCTGGTCCAAAATGCCAATTCATAGAATTGTGACTTAAATTCAGAGGTGTTGTTACTAAGTTACTTACTAAGTAGCAGAATTAGTTTTCAAATCCAGGAAGCCTAGTTTCAGACACTGAACTCTTCTTTATATGAATGAGTGAACCCTTACATTCTTCTTTACATGAATGATAAATTACTCCAGATGATAATAAACTTGATTATTTGATTAGTTGATAAGCAAGTCCCCTTTTGGTAAGGCTTGGAGATAGACTATTGATAAGATTTAGGTGTCATCAAGGAGATAGCCAATTCAAAACAAAATAAATAGCCTTTCAACAAATGGTGTTAGAACTAGATATCCCCAGGCAAAAAAACCTAACTATCACACCTTATATAAAAATTAACTCAAAATGACCATGGACCTAAGTGTAAAACTATAAAACTTTTAGAAAAAAACCATACAAGAAAATCTCAGAATCTAGGACTATACAAAGAATTCTAAGGTTTGACCCCAAAAGTACAATTCATAAAAGGAAAAACAGATAAACTGGATTTCATCAAAATAAAAAGAAAAATTTCCTCTGTGAAAGACCCTGTTAAGAGAACAACAAGCTACAAACTGGAACACGTTTTCAAACAACATATCTGACCAAGGATTAGTATCTAAAACATAGAAAGAACTCTCTAAACTCAACAGTAAAAAATCAAACAATCCAATTAAAAATGAGCAAAGGACATTTCCCTGAAGAAGATATACAGATGGAAAATAAGTGCATGAAAAGATGTTTAACATCATTAGCCATTAGGGAAAAGCTAGTTAAAATCGCAATGAGATATCATTACATAACTATTAGAATGAATAAAATAAAAAAGGGTGACATCATCAAATTTTGGTGAGGATAAAGAGAAAGTGGATCGCTCATCCACTACTGGTGTGAATATAAAATGGTATAGCCACTCTACATAAACAGTTTCGCAGTTTCTTATTAAACTACCATATGACCCAGCAGTTGAACTCTTGGCATTTACCCCGGACAAATGAAAACTATGTACAAATAAAATCCTGTACATGAATGTTCATAGTGGCCCTTTTCTTAATAGTCAAAAAAATGGAAACAACCATTGCCCTTCAATGAGTGAATGGTTACACGGTGGTATACCCATACCATTAAATACTCTTCAGTAATAAAAAGGAACCAACTTTACACACAACTTGGATGAGTCTCCAGAGAATTATGCTGAGTTAAAAAAAAGTCATTCCCAATGATCACAGACTGTATGATGCCATTTATATATAATTTTTGGGATGACAAAATTATAAAAATGGAGAGCAGAGTAGAGGTTGCCAAGGGTGAGGGACAGGGAGGAGGGACAGGGAGGAGGGACAGAGAGGAGGAGGAGGATGGCCAGAAAGGAGAAACCCGAAGGGTCCTGTGGTGATGGAAATGTTCTTATCTCGACGCTCTCAACATCAACATCCTGCTTGAGATATTGGGAGAACTAGGTAAAGGGTATAAGGACTGTCTCTGTCTTAGTTTTTTAAAACTTCAAGTGAAACTACAATTATCTCGAAATTAAATACTTAATAACAATAAAGTAATAAAAACACCTGTAAAAATTTGGGGGGAATGAATATAGGTAACACTTTATTTTTTAAAAATGTTTTTAATTTTGAGTTAATTTATTTGACATACAGAAAGTTATAAAAAATTAATGTATACAACTTGATGAGTTTGGGGATAGGTATACATGTGTGAAACCATCACCAGATTCTATGCCATAAACCCATCTATTACGTCCAAAAGTTTCATTTTACTGATCAATACAAACACTAGAACATTTCACCAATGGGCTGTTTCCTTGCTTATTGTCTACCCAATTCTGCTAAATTACTTTTTACCCCTCCTTTAAAATCTTGTTTGAAACACACTCCGACCAAACTTCCCACATACTTTTAAGTTTCCTATGGTACATACTAGATCTGGAGAGAGCTGTACATGGGGCCCGGAGCAGGAGACGCTGGTTGAAGGGCTGAAACCCAGAGCGGAAGACTTGACTCAACATGTTGTGATGTGGTCAATGATCAAAGTACCTGCAGGATGCATTTTTAAAAAAACGAATAATGAAAAATACTACACAATTCATTTTATTTTCCTCCACTGTCCCACACTCAGAGTGAAAACTTAACCCTCCTGCTCTAAACTCCTCTGTATTAGGGAAACTCTCACTTCCTCTGAAGAGAGGAAAAAAACAAACAAACAAATGGCTCCTTACCAGCCTCCAACTCTACCCCTCTTTTCCTAGACCACCTTAGTTTTTATGCAAGCAAATGGCAACTAAGGATTATGAATGTTGAGTGACAAAAAACTTTAAGGTATAGTGTTTATACATTGATATTAAATCTTTAGTACAATTCTTATACCATTAGGGAGTCTCCAACGGATCAAAAACATATCCAACATCCAACAACGGCCATCTCCGCCTACCTGCTATCTCCCTGCAACAGAACTCTGAAACCACATATTTGATTTGTCAGCATGATCCTTGCTAACTCAAGAAGAGGAAAGGTCAGCAGCTGCTGCCATGTCTTTCTTCCTACCATCCACAGAAATCTGAAGCATACTCTTGCATCCCTGGGACAGAGTCACAATGCCTGACAATGGCTGGCATTTTAAATGACTGTAGGCACATCCCATGGAGGATGAATACACCGCTAAAAACTTCAGAGTTGAGAACATGGTGGTTGTGGGCATTTTCCCACTCTAGGTCAAACTTGAGGCTTCAGACAAAGAATAGTTTATTTCACAAAAAGGTAAAGGGCTCTATCCTATACATATACAGAGAATAAGCCATTCATTATTGCAGCTCTTATGCTACAGGGACATTGCTGTTTTTACAAAATAAGAAAAATTCTGCACCTTCTTTGCCTGTGGGCCTCCTCTTAATTTTTGCTCTGTGCTTGATGGACATATTCCAATGCTCTTAAACATGCTTCAAAAGACTAGCATTTAGCCCCAGAGTGAAGAGAAACAGGAGTGGCATGTACTGTTCAATTTATTCTGCGCAAAGTCAGAGAAAGGGGAGAGAAGAGATTGGCAGGATACATCTGTTGTGAACACTTTCTATATGTGATAGAAAGTGTTAAGTGCTGTCCTTGTTGATGCCAGTGTTTGTGAAGTGTCTGGAAGATCCCAAGAGAAAACTATCTGCTTAAAACTGAAGCATGATAGGAGTCTATGGTCTACGTTTGATGCTTGTATAAATTCCTTCAGCAATTGTTGCTAAAAAATTATTTAAATGTGAATTCTCCAAAATACCCATAGAAGAGCCAAAAGGGTAAAATAATCAATTATCGACATTAAAATTCTAGTTCCATCATCTTTATAAACGTTCCCCATCAACTCTAGCATTAAATATAATCCTACAGGTTAGTTTTTAATTGGTTCATGTGTTACTGTTGCGTTTCCCAAGTGGATTATAAACTTCCCACTGACAGCATAGTAAATAGGATGGGGAACGTGAACTTCGGAGTTAGAAAGATTTGGGTTGGAGCTCTGCACTTGCTAGCTTTGTGCCTTCATCTTTCTAAGCCTTGGTTTCTTCATTAGTAAACCAAGGACAATAACAGTAAGAACCTCATGAGATTATTGTGAAAATTAAATGAGACAATACATGGAATGCCTTGGTACAACAGATGCTCAGTAAATGTCAGTTTTCCTTCTTCTGTCTCTTGGATGCTAATGATATCTTATAGCTATTTCTTTATTTCCTTCAGGACCTGTCAAAGGCACAAAGAATTCAATAAAAATTCTCTGATGGATATGAAAATAATCACGTTACACTTATTGACTGTTTACTCCTCTCTTATCTAAGAGTAGCTGAAAGCTCCGAATGTTAAAAATCATTAAGTTATTAGGCTGGAGACTGACCTAGGAACCAAGCCTCCTGTCCTCTCCCCTTACATCGCCTCTAACTGACCCCTTCCTTACTGCAATGGATGACAGTTCATCCTGCCAAAGTTTATTACAGCCTCAAAAAGCAAGACAGCTGATTCCAGGGAGCAAATGGGTTATGTGTGTTTGTGCGTGTGTCTATACTCAATGTCATCAGGTGAAAAAAGTTTCCATGTTTTGACTCAGGACATTTATCAAGTACCTCTTTATATGTTCTAAACAGAAAGTCCTTATCTTACTGATTTGGATGAAGAACTGAACTTTAGTCCCAACAAACTTCACCGAGAAACGCAAGCTCGGTTATGGTTCACTTAAAGACAAAGACTCGATGATAAATCTAACCGCCTCATCGAGAGCAAGGGATAACAATGGGAGAGGGGGAGATCTGGCAGCGCCCTGATGTGCCAGGAACTATTCACAGACCTTATGCCATACTGCAAAAGGCGGTCGAGCGCGGATTCTCCGGCTGCGGGGGGGATGGTTTTGAGAACAGGATCACGAAAGCCAGACAGGTCGGGCCGTAGGGAACTGTACACACAGGGCCTTGAGAGTCAGCGTGAGGCCAATTATAAACCACGGTAAAACATCAAAACCAGGCAGGTGCATTGCAAGCTGGATCCGGACTCCCGTACCGAGAAAGGGTCCGCCGACTCTTCAAGCCTCCACCTGAACCAATTCCTTCACTTGGGTGTACACATGGGCGGCCAGAAAGGTCGGGTGCTCGAAGTCCCCGCAGACCTTGGAGCCCCCGCACCCCGGCATATAGATCGCGCCGGGGCCGTGCAACGAGCCCTGGGAGGTCCAGCCCGCCGCCATCCCTCGGCGCGCGCCCATGCCCACTCGTGGATCCAACCCCGGGATACCTGGCTCCTCCTCGGGCAGCGCCCGGGCAGCCCCCACCGTCGCCCGCGGCCCGGCGCGCACGCCTTCCCTCGCCTCGGCCCCGGCGCCGCATCAGCCCCAGCAGAGGCGCCGGCGCCTCGCCATCCCCGCGGTCCCCTCCCCCCGCCGCGTACCTGCTTCAGCACCGCCGCCACCGCTACCGCAGGGCCCCGACGCCCAGCCCAGAGTACACGCGGGTGAGATTCTGGCGCCGGATTACTCTCCTTTTTCTTCCGTCCACGTCCCGAAAGATGACGTTACGTCAGCGGCGTAGGAGTAAAGCCAGGGCGCGGGGCCTCCGCTGTTGACGTGGGGCTAGGGGCCGACCCAGAGCTGCGCCACGGCAACCGCGTAGGCGCCTTCTGAGAATCCGGTCCTCGCTCCACGTGGCGAGCCCCGCCCACTGAGGCCCGGGCAGACGCCGGGAGGCGGGGCTCGAGTTCTCTTGCAGGTCCACGTCCCAGGAGGGGCCTAAGGGAGTGTCCAAGAGCCGACCCATTGGGCCTTCCAAGGAGGCAGAAAAGATCCCTCAGCTGCCGATTGAACTCAGCAGGTGTGTTTTTCAGTGTTGATCAATATATCCCAGGCACACCTTGAAAATAGGTTGAATCAATGTACAATTAATTATCTACAGACCCACACTCTCTGCAAACTTCTAATGTTTAAGTGGGAAAATTTTGGCACTGCGATTAAATGATTTGCCCCCTAATCGTCTAGCGGTTTCAGACCCCAAGGGTCCCAGCCCAGCTCTCATTCGGCAAGAGTACTGGTGAGAATATCGCACTTAAAAAGTTATATTCAGTCCCAGACAATTGGAACTATTCCAAAGGTGAATAAGGATCCATCCTTAACATTAGAGCTCAGTCTCCTCTCCTCTCCTACTTGCTGTGTATTGCTCAAAGGGCACGTTCCTGCACAGGCACAGACATAGCGCTAGGTGTAGCACTCGAGTGTAGGTCCGTGACAAAGAGGGGCTCGTGCGCCTCTTCAGTAGTAGTTCCTGAGAACATTGCTGTGCCTATTTATTCATTTCTTCATTCATTCAACATTGGCTACTTTACTGCCAGGCATTCCCTAGGTGTGGAGGAAGACATCATCCTCCCCCTAGTTGAGTTCACAGCCTTATGGGAGAGATGAGTATGTGAACAAATGATTACAACACTATGTGATTATTTCTAGAGGAGAGGGTGCCCAGGGACCCAGGCAAGGCTTTTAGAAGAGAGTAGACATTCCAGTTGTGCTTTGAGTAGTTCACCTAGAAGAGGGAGCAGGATCATATGAGGAAGAGGGAATGGAATGTACAGAGGCATGAGACACGTGACAGGAGAGGAGTTTGGTCGGGAGCCACCCTGCATAAAGATTTCTGTGTCATGCTAAAGATTTTGAATTTTATCATCCTCAAAGATAGAGAACCATGACTTTTAAAGTCCTGGGATGCCATGATGTGATTTATGTGTAAGAAATCAGTAACCAGATTTACAAGCTGGGAGGCTGGTTAGCCTATTGCAAAGTCAAAGTAAGAAATGTGCTGGAAAAAGGTTTCCAGCAGGGGGAATGGGGAGCACCAATGAGAGAGGGCTGACAGCAACTACTGTTTGAAAGTGGAAGGGTGAGAGAAGAGGGGTAACTGCAAAGCCAGTGGTGCTGCAATTCAGTGAGTTAGGAAATAGATGAGGGGAGCAGTTCTTTTGAATAAAGGATGAAAACACCAAACATGTTAAGTTTTGAGCACTTTGAGTTTGAAGAAGAGTGGGGGATACAAAAGAAATAAAACTGTCCTCTAGTTTCATTTGGTACTTCAGCTTTTTTTCTCATCATGATCTTAGAACAAATGAGGTAACTGTGGGTATAGCTAATGTGTTCTGAACCCACACATCACCTTATGGTGATTATTCATCTGCCTTCTCTGTTAGAATATTAGCTTTTAAGAGCAGGGAAGTATATTCCTGGCATGTAATAGACACAATAAATATTTGACAAATGAATTAATTCTTTTGGGCTTAGTTTTCTTAAGAAATGGGCTAATAACACTGTCCTTGTCTATTCTATATACTTGTCTATAGGGTTGTTAAGAGGATCAAATATGAAAATCCTTTACATTGTCCAAACATTTTATTACTGTTATTTTACTTTCATTACTATTTTACTATTAATATTCTACTTTAATAAAGAGAAAGGAGTGGGATATGACTATGGATTGGGAAAAACCAAATACCAGAATTATCAGCTAGTTGCCTTTCCACAGAAATCAAGGAAATGATTTACCAATGGTATCTTTCCTGCATGAGTTTTAAGCGATTTTTTTATTTTTATTTTTGATTGGAGGGATTTAACTTTTGTTTCAGGAAGTGGAAGTAGGACTGGATATGACCAGAAAGTAATGTAAGAAGTGTACTATTTAGAATTAAACTATAAAAATGCAGGATTGAGGACTGCTTCTTTACATGCTGTAGAGTACTGGGTTTACGTTTTTTTAGTCGCAAGTTCTTTGTTAGTAACAGACTTATTCAAACAAGGGAATTTATTAGAAGGAGTCTTCAAGAGCAGGAGGGAAAATTGGATCTCATAAGAGGTGAGTACAAGGAACTGGAAGCTAGGAACCAAGACTATCCCCCATCTCTGGGTTTCTTATTTACACGTATCTCTGCACACCTGCTTTTTTTCCCCCTTCCTTTTAAGAGAGACTCTTCATTAGTGAACATTTGGTGGAGAATGGCTTCCTCAGCCCTAAAATATCCTTAGAGCTTACTCCCAACTACCTTCTAGACTTGGTCCCAGTTTCAACGTCCTAGAGATATAATCTTACCAGCATAACTTGGTCCAGAACTCCATTTTTGGTCAACAGTGGCAGGGAGTGGAAGGGGCACTCAGGTGAACACCAAGGCTGGGCCCACCCCTTCGACAGAGTGCTGAGTGATGGGAATTCTTAGAGAAAAGGGGTTAGGCTAGATTGATAGATATATTACATGAGTTGGCAATGATAGGACAAACACTTAAATGAAACCAGTTTCAGCTACACTATGCAACATCACTTTATAGTTTCACAAACTAGGCTGTATATCAGAAGCACTAGGAAAGCTTTTTAAAAATACAGATTCTTAGAGCCCCCACTTCCCACCAGTGAATCAGAATCTCTAATGGCATGGCCCAGGAATCAGCATTTTTATAAAGCACCCCCCACCAATTATTGATGTAACTGGCTTTCAGAACCCCTGCTTTAAAAGACAGGCCCAAAATGCTAAACAAATACATCAACAGAAAAGGGAAGTTACTCATAAATAAGGAACATTCTTACATGCAATAAACATGGAGGTTCTTTCTGAAGAGCAAATATTTTCTTCAAAATATAGTTGTATTTTCTAATCATAAAAATCAGAAATGCTTTTTAAAAAAAAATTTCCAATTTTGACATGTTAGCCTTCCACACTTTTTGTTTGCCTAAGTACACATGTATAGATACTTTCTGTTTTACAAAAATAGGACCACAGAGTATATGCACTGTTTTGTAGTCTTTTACTCACTGAAAATGGTTCATGTTTTCCTATGGCAATAAAGGCAGCTTTACTCAATGTTCAGTGGTTGTACAATATTCCAATCTATGGATATTATGTATTTAACTAATCTCCTATTGTTGGACACTTTTCCCCCAGATGATGTCTAATAAATGAAATTGTTTGGTCAAAGTTCATGAATATTTTAAAGGCTTTTCATACATATTAAACAGCTACTTGCCCTTCTCTCACATTCTCACTAAAAGTATTTGAGAGTACCTATTTCTCCACACCTGCAGTGGGATGGCTGGGATTTCAACCTAATTCTATCCAAATTGTATATACCCCTTTATAGCAAAACTTACTTCTTATATTGAATACATGATTACAATAGAGACCTTTTGTGCCATTAGTCAAATAGCTGATAACTTACTTGTATAGACAAAGGGAGGGATCTAAAGGTAGGGAACGGCATTGTTGTGTAGATGCTTTAAAAAATGTTCTGAAGGTCTGGTACAGGGAAGCGACTGGAGGTAAGATGACCACAATCAGCTTTCTGTGTAGTTTGGAAACCAGGCTCAAAGCTAATCAAATTAGCAGAGGCGTAGAGAGGAAAAGAACACCTGAGGTGTTCCTGTTTTGGAAGAGCAGATGTGCTGATTCCTGGTGTAAGATCTCATACACTACAGTTTAAAAAGGCACAGTAGATCACAATGAGATCCCATTTCACATCCACTAGGAGGGCTTAAATAAAAATACGATAACATGTTGGCAAGAATATGGAGAAACTGGAACCCTCATAAATTGCTAGTGGGCTTGTAAAATGGTTCAGCCACTCTAGAAAGTACTTCGGTAGTTCTTTAATAAGTTAAACATAGTTACCATATTGCCCAGCAATCCCGCTCCTAGCACAAAACTTGTACACAAATGTTCATAGCAGCATTATTCATAATTGCCAAAAGAATAGGAACAATTCAAATGTCAATCAACTTATGAATGGATAAATAAAATGTTATATTCATACAATGAAATATTATTCAGCCATAAAAAGGAATGAAGTACTGGTACATGATACAACATGGATGAACCAGATGAACCTTGAAAACATTAAGTGAAAGAAGCCGTACACAAAAGGCTACATACATGTTGTATGATTCCATTTACATGACATGTTCAAAGTAGGCTAATCTATAGAGACAGAAAGTACTTTGATGGCCGCTATAACCTAGTGAGGAAGGGACAATGGGAAGTGACTGCTAATCAGTTTGAAGTTTCTTTTTTTTCCTGTTATTAAACATTTTTATTAATTATAAGATTAACCCATTTATTATGTGGTTTTTCTTTGTCATATTTTTTACCTTTAGAAATATTTTTGATATTTTGTTTTGTCTTTTGTTTAATACACACGCAGTAATTTATAGGAACAAATTCTATTTGTTCCTATAAATTAAAGCCTATATGAGGGCTCAAGAGAAACTTCTGCCCCTCCTAGAACTTGAATTAGGGACCCATAACAAGAGATTATCAGAGATAACCTCTTTTGACATCTATAAGGCAGGAAAAACTATTTACTAAACATCTGTTCTTATCCTCCTGCCATGACCCTTTGAAGACCCCAAGATGTCTTATTTCATCCCTAGCTAAGAGTGTCTTATATACTCATTCTGTCTCTGACTCTTCCATGTATGCAGGGTTCCCATATATATGTATGCGTTACATTTGATATGCTCTCCTGCCAATCCATCCCATGTCTACTTGACTATCAGACCAGCCAAAAGAATTCTGAGGGTAGAAAAGTTTGTTCCTCCCCACAGTTGGTGCTGAGCAGGACAAACTTACTTGCTGGAATACTGCACTTCCCCACGTGGCTGCTGCAGATGAGATGATCTTGGGGTACCCAACACAGGCAGGGAGAGGGTAAGGGTTCTTACCATGTCAGCATGCCTCCAGATCTGTCTGCAGAATCATGGGGTTTCTTTTTAGGGTAATAAAAGCACTCTGAAATTAGTAAATCCAGAGGGTAGCTATTCCCAAGTTCACCAGGGGGACGGTAGGAACATGTTCCCTTTGATGTTGGGCCAAAGTGTGCCTGTGGGCAGATAGATGAAGATTTTGCAAACCTTTAGCAGGCATAACACAACCTGAAGGGCTGGAGGAAGGGCTCTTTGTGTTCTTGCCTGCTTGAGAAGTATAGAACCTAATGTGTTCTTAGTGTTCCGAGGGTACTAAGCAGAGAGCGAGGATAAGATACTTTTATTGCTGTTCTGAAATCCCTTCTCTCATGTACAGATTCCTTCAGTTAGGTTCTCTATTATCCTAAATGCTTTACAGTCATTAGCCAACATAAGTAGGCTGCCGTAAGACTTCCCATAGGGAACACTGAAATCTGATTCTTATCCTTTTTCACTTAGTCTCTAGGCTAAGAAGTCCAAGTAGTAAGATACACAGGATAAGGATGGGAGAAACTGAGCCTTTTTGAGAGTCTACTCCTTTGCTGAATGCCACTTTGAAAGGAAAGAAGAAGTCGAATGGCAATTTCCAGTCCATTCGAGGTTGGCCCCGTGGAGGCTCTGGCTTCTGGGTAATGTCCACGAAGGTCACAATAGTTGTCAAAGATACTTCTGTTACTTGTTGGGAATCCTGCAGGAAAAAAGTCCATGACAAGTCAGCAAATAGCCCTCACTTTCCCCAATGAAAGACCAAAACCAAATTGCTCTAAGCAAGACATACCATTTTCTCATATTGGTCCTATGTAGTTCTCTTTCTATGAGACACAGGAAATGAATTTCTTAGCAACAGTCCATGACACCCGAACTATGGACAATTATACCTACCTGAAGACTGACTGGCTTCCCCCGACTAGGGAGCTGCCTTATATCAGAGAGGCCAGAAGGCAGAACTGCTGCTATTCCATGCTTAGCAGCTCTACCTTATCAGGTCCCAGAAGGCTCCAGTCTCTGAAACAGTACACATGTACTAGTGGAAGTAGTAGAAATTTGAAGTAGAAAGAAATTTGAAACTTCATAGAAAATGCAAAGAACTCAGTAATGTAGTTTAAAAACAAAAAAACAACAAACCATCAGATTTACATATTTTCAGTTAGAAAGGATTCTCCTAACCACCCACCAATTCAAGTCAAATAAAACAGATGATCCCAGGAGGAGAAACCCTGTCAAGCTGACTCAAATATCTGATCTAATGGACATAGCTTTTGGTAGATATGGTTGCAGTCTGGTGACTGGAATCGTGTTTATCTAAAATGAATTCCCTTTGTTCTAATGTGCTCAACAAGCAAACTTCTGATTATAATTTGACAGTAAATAACTATCTTCTTAAACCAGAAATGAATATTTTCTCCATTTACCTACCTTCACTCTGATTATTTGCTGTGGTTTTTAGCAATAGCGAATACCAACCAGACACTGGGAACACAATTTTCCCCAAAATAATCCTTCTAGGAACTTTTTAAAAATGGGTGTGGGGCCACCGCTATGATAATCTTGCATGTCATACTAACTCTTTGGATTCTATTTTGTAAACAGTGAAGCCTGTGAGGGACTTGGCATAAGAACTAATGTAACTTCTGAGGCACTGTAAAAGCTACATACGTTGCAAGGACAGCCAGCTTAGGCTGAAGCTGCCAAGGGAATCCTGATTCCAGCAATCAAGCAACAACCCCTTCCCCACCTCAAGAAGAGATTGTACAATTCAAACCAGAGAATTTTTGTATTTAGAGATGCTGGGCATAGAAAAGGGCGGAGTGAGGTATAGAACAAAAAATAGGGCAATTACCAAGTATAATGAACTCCCTTTCCCCATCTAGCACCAAGATACTGACAGATGGTCTTTTACCCATACCCTTCAGTTAGAAGGGTCTTTTCTGAAGAAAATTCAGTTTCAGCAAAAAGACACAAAGATACATCTGGCAGTTCCACAATCCCCAAATCAACTGTATCTAACTGCCCTATACTAAAGGCTGCAAGTCAGTAAATCTCACTCATGATCACAAAGCTTTTGATCTTAAAAGCTTACTCTTATTTTGGATAGACACCTAGAAATTGCTGGGCATGTGGAATAAGCTCATACATTAGAAAAACTCTACCAAATGGGAAGAATAAATAAACTCAGAGGAAATGGAGACAAGGAAAGATGAAGATAAAAAGTTGTTAATACCTTAGAAGATATATAAGGATGTTAAGAAAAGAAAAAGAATAAGAAAGAACTCTTATATATTAAAAATGTGATAGCCAAAATAAAAAAAAAAAAATCAGTAAAAAGGTGAAAGACAAATGCGAGGAACTCTTCTAGAAAGAACAAAAAGCTAAAGAAATAATATGAGATAAAAGGAAATAAAATTAGAGAATCAGTCTAGTGACCCTGGAACAGATTAACAGGAGTTCCAAAAAGAGAGATCAGAGAAAATAGTGGGAAAGAAATTATTAAACATGTCATTAATAATAATTTAAAATTATCAGCACTGAGTGTTCAGAGTCAAAAATCCCATGAATTGTTTGGTATGATAGATGAAGAAAAAAACTTACCCAAGGCACAATATTGTGGAAGCGTCAGATTACTAAGAGTAAAAAGATCTTAAAATGGTGTCTGAACACCAGTATTGGAAACTAGAGGACAATGGAAGAATGCTTTCAAAATTATGAGTGAAAATCATTTTTCATCTAGAATTTTATACCTAGCCAAATGATCAACTGTGGATGATGACGATGATGGTGGTAGGGGTGGTGGTGATGGCTGAATGAAGTTATCTTTAGATGTGTGAACTAAAGAAAAAAATGCCTTTTCTCAAAGGGGTAATTAGAATATGAGCTCCACCAAAACAAGAGAGTAAACCAAGAAAAAGGAAATAGTAGTGTCCAGGAAACAGTAAATTTAACACAAGTGAGAAGAAGAATTCCCAAGACGACAATTGTTAAGTCCCATTACGACTGCTGGGCAGTAAACAGTCCATATTACATTGGGTTATGGAGGACTCTGCAGAAAACACATAGGAAAGGTAGAAGTGATAACACTATATGACAAGTTCAGCTGCATTGAGAAATTTTACAGAGTGTGAAAAGTCTTAGCCATTAGCTCAAAGAAAAGTAAAAAAATGAAATAGGAGGCAATTATTAATTTCAGGAAGAATAAAAAGTTTCACAAAGATTTAACTCCTTGGATCAACATACTTACATAATCATAATAGTGAAACACTGAATATTGATTTAATAAAACATTTTGATATAACTACATTGGAAGAGTAGTGAGAGGGTCAGGAGGAGACCAAAAGAGGAAGACAACAGATTATCTTTAAACTCCTGAGTCAAGAGATAACAGAATAAAATATTGCTTAGAAATCAAGATAAATGCCAGAAGAAAGATTAAAAGAGTTTAACAGGTAATTTCTGGAAAGCAGGATGGTGAGGGAGATATGAGACTTTACTTTTTGTTATTAGATCCTCTTTTCTGGCAGTTTTTTGCCTTTAAAAATATATGTCTGTTATTTTGATAAATTAAAATTTACAATTATTAATTCATTTGACAAATCATATCGTTATCTAGCATTAGCCTAATCTTCAGGGGAACTCTGAAATATAAAGTAGTCTTCACAGTCCCAACAACTTGTGTCATCCCAACCCAGTGCAAGGGAGTTGGGCTTTCATATTCCTTCGCCCTTAAGTCAATGGTTAAAGACCGTCTCAGAAATGTATATTTCTAGGCACTCTATAGGCAAATTGGATTCAAGTTGCTTGAAGATAGCCTTCTAAAACAAACAAAACAAGGGAAGAAAACCTTAGGAATACATGCCAAATTTAAAAAAAGAAGGAGGGTGGTGAGGGGAACTGGGGATAAAAAAATATAAGGGTCACTGTGAAAAGCAAAATTATATTTGTTAGTCAATACGGTATCACATGAGATATAAAAGAACTGAACGAAATTCCAAAACTAAAAACGTACCCATCGTCCTTTACTCATTTTCTCTCAACCTCCATATCCAACCTCCAATCCAAGTCCTACATGTGACACCCTTAAATTTTCTCAACAATCTACTTCCTGCAGCTATCACAGCTCCCTACCTGGGCCCAGGTTATCAGCGTCTCCTGGTGAATTTCTGTAACAGTGTTCAAAGCTTCACTTCAGTATTGCCCCACACCTTCCATAAGAACAGGGACAAAGTCTATCTCATTTACCATGCTATGCCTAGCACCAGGCATGGTACATGGCAAAGTAAGCACTTGATAAAGATTTCATTTTTGACAAATGAATAGAGGTATTTTTGGAAACAGGGAACTAATATAAAGTAACAAGAGATAATAGGTCACGAGGTAGAAAGTATGCCATAGCTATTTAAGAGCCGGCAATTATAGATCACTTTGACCCCTTATCCTTCCCACTACAATGTCATTAGGATCCCTAAAGGTTGTACGTCATTCATATACTTATGTATTTATTAACTAACTTGTCAGATGACATGCTTATTCTTCATATATTAAAAATATTGCCTCTAAAATTGTGTGTAGGCTTAGAACAAATGCAGTCTAGTAGATAACACCAACTAAATTAAAAAGAACTTTGAATGCACTTGCCAGGTCACTGGATAATAATGATTGTTATTGACCCATTTTAGAATCTGCTTTAGTACCACATAAAGAACAAGCTTTTGGAGTTCAGTTCAGTGTGTTATATTTGAATTCTAAAGTCTAAATTTTTTTCCATTTGCATTTTAAAAGTTATGTATAAACAAAATGAGAGAATTCACTGTTTAGCATGTGCAGCAAGAACACTGAAAAAAAAAAAAACCTAAAAAAAACAACCCCAACAACCTCCCTCAAAGTCCAGTCATCTCATCTCTTTTATCGAGTCAACAAAAGGCATATAGCCAAGTCAGCTCATTTCTTTTACTAGGGATCCAGTTGTTATACATGGTTGATTTAATTTACTTCTACTTTAAACTATTTTATGATGTTTACTTCAGAAATCACCACCAACAACACTATTTTAACATTTTGTGAGGTTTAGGAGACATATATATATATATATATATATACCACTACTAAAAATAAATATATATATATATTTTGGCTTCGGTTTACATGCAGCAAAATCCATTGTCTCAAAATAAGATTTACTTTGTAACAACATGAAAAGTTTAGATTGGTTTTGTTTGGCTTTGGTAATAAGAAGTATACTCTGTATATTACTACTTTACATTTACATAATCTCAGTTTTTAAACTAGTATATGCTAATCTGCATGTCAAATCATTACAAATGAAAACTATCATTATCAGAGAAAAAACTGTGGCTGCCATCTCTTTGATTTATCTTTTGTAGCTACATATTTCAGACTCAGGTGTATAACTCATTAATAAGCTGTTAGAATTTTTTATTCTACTACAAGAATTTTGTCAGGTACATGTATTACAAATATTTCTCCCCATTTTTCTTAAATGTCTTTTTATTTCATTTTAACTTTTTTATTGAGGTACTATTTTATATGTGAAGAAAAGTACACATAAATGTTCAGTTCAGTGAGTTTTGCCAGTTGTATATGCTATGTAGCCAACACCCCAAACAAGAACTGGAATATGTCCATCTTCTCAGAAAGTTCTTTTTTGCCTCTTTTCAGTTTATTCCCTGCCCCTTTCTAAGAAGCAACTACTTTCTGACTTTTGTCACTAAAGATTAGTTTTGCCAATTCTTCTGCTGCATACAAGTGGAATCTTACAGTGTTTTTTTCAAGTGATTGGCTTCTTTCACTCAAGATGAATGTTTTTGTGATACATCCATGTTGTTTTGCATACCAGTAATTCATTGTTTTATTGCTGAGTAGTATTCCATTATGTGAATATACCACAATTTGCTCATTCTTTTGATGATGGGTAATTGGGATTTTCCAATTTTGTGTTATCACGAAAAAGGCTGCTGTGAACATTCTGATACAAATCTTGTCTTGGACATATGTTTTCATTTCTTTTGGGTAAATATGCGGGAGTAAAAATTGCTGGGTCATGGGGAAGGTGAATTTGTAAAGACCAAGAGGTTATACCATTTTTCATTCCTATTAGCCATGTATGAGAATTCCAATTGTTCTATATTCTTGCAACATTCCATGTTATCAATCTTTTTGATTTTAGCTATTCTAGTAAATTCTCTATTGAATATTCTGAGTGCTGTCTTGTAGTTTTAATTTTGTATATCCCTAAGGACTAATGATATTGAGTACCTTTTCATGTTTATTGGCCATTTGTCCCTTTTGGTAAAAAATTTGTTCAAATCTTTGCCCGTTTTGTTTTGTTTTTGGTCTTTGAATTTATTTTTAGGCATTCTTTTTATATTCTGGACATAAATTTTGTCCATAATGCATTGAGAAATATTTTTTCTCAAACTGTAGCCTGCCTTTTCATTTTCATGATGATGTCGTTTGATGAGCAGAGATTTAATGATTTTTGTTACCCGTCCAAGAAATCTTTGCCTCCTTAAAATCTGCAAAGATATTTTCCTATGTTTCTTTTAGAAGCTTTATGACCCTGGATTTAAGGTCTATGTATAGGTCTATGATCCAGGCGTAAGTACTTTTTTGTGTATGGAGTTAGTTGATCTCCCCTCCCCCGCCTCAGTATGTTTATCCATTACTTCCAGTTTTATCTGGCTGTTCGAGCACCTACTGTTTTTTTAAAAAAGTCCTTTTCCCATTGAATTGATTTGACTTGTGGATCTATTTTTTGGACTCTTTATTCTGACTATTTGGTCTATTTGTCCTTACACAAGTACCATACTGTCTAAGGTTTAGAGTAAATCTTGAAATCAGTAGAGTAAGTCTTCCAACTTTGTTGTTCTTTTTCAAAATTGTTTTGGTTGTTCTAATTCCTTTGCATTTTCATGTAAATTTTAGAATCAGCTTGTCAATTTCTACAAAAATGCCTGCTAGGATTTTTTTGTGGGTTTGCATTGTATCTACAGATCCATTTGGGGACAGATACTTTAATGCTGAGTCTTCTACTTCAAGAACATGGTATATCTCTCCATTTATTTAGGTCCCCTATAATTTCTCTCAGTAATGTTTTATAGTGAAGTGGTCTTAAATACTTGTTCCTAAGTATTTCATGTTTTTTTCATGCTAGTGTAAATAAAACTGAATCAATTCATCTTTAAAATAACATCTAATTGTTTTTGGATGTTTTCCTAGTGACTTTAAGGAATTTTACTATAAAAGCAGTAAAATAAATTTGTTAAAGAATATAGATTAGTGAAAATAAGAAACACTATATTTCCATCACTAAGAATACCACTATTAACATCTATGTCTTTATCTATCCACAAAACATCCATATATGAATTACCAAATGCTATGTAGCCAACACTATTTCAGTGTTTTGTAATTTGCTTTTAAAAAAAATTAACCTAACTGTGGGACGTGAACACACAATGTAAATATATATATGCCTTACTGTTAAAATGTTCAGCTGAAACTTATCAGATTTCATTAACCAATGTCAGCATAAAAATTAATTAATTAATTAATTAACTTCTACCTTGTCATGTTAGTAATATATCTTTCTAGCCAAAGTATAGTCCATATTCAAGTTTTCCCAACTATTGCAAAATGTGTTTTACAATTGTTTGTCCAAATCAGAATGCCAATGCAAAAACATGAACTGTATCTCTTTGTTATATTCATGAGTCTCTTTTAATCTAACACAATCAGATATGGTGATTTCTATTATGATGATTAGAATTTATTTAACCATAAAGTACATTGTAAGGGCCCGTATAAATGTAATTTTTCCTCAAATAAGTACATTATTTTTAAGGAGAAGTCAGCTTATATCTGGCATTAGCACTGATTTTAGGAGAATTATTGATTTAAATAAAATTAAATTGAAAATAATAATCTCTGAAAAATAATTAATGAATTATTTATATATAACATAGTCATATGACTCTTTAATAATGGGGACACAATCTGAGAAATGTGTCATTAGCCTTTTTCCCATTTAGAAAAAAAGTGCGGCTTACTGCCAGCATTAATTTCACATCACGCATAGGAATGCTACATTTTCTTGGATTTGACATTTTTTCTTTATAGCAATTACTATACTTTGTAAATGGAATTACTATACTTTGTAAATGGAAATACCACTACTAAAAACAATGCTATAAAACTTATAATATAAATAGAATGATGTCATTTGTTTCCAAAGACTACTGATATACTAGAGCAATGTGAAAATAATAATAAAAGTACATTTCATGGCAAATTTTAATGGTAAGGTTAGGACTGTAGTCGGCAAGTAACCTTGGGGTAAATGCTGCGGCCACAAGTGCTGCTGGTGAGTATTCTGGGGCAGAAGGGGAATGGGTTAAGCGATTTCATTGTTGTGCAAACATCGTAGAGTGTACTTATACAAACCTAGATGGTATAGCCTTCTATTGCCTATTTAATCATGATTGTGGCAGAGGCTTCAAGAAATCAATAAATCCCTTGAAACTATATAAAGAATGTGTGTCTGTGCATTTTTCTAGTAAAGGAATAGCTTTTAACAGATTCTCAATGGGGGTCTGTAAGATTAAGAACCACAAAAACAAACTGGCAGCTAGCTAGACTGGCAGTTTTTCTAGCACATGCTATTTGATTGAGGTAACACTGACAACTTCCAGTCATAATGAATAAAAGGCATTTATTAAAGAAAACAATACAATTAGCTTTGAAATGTAGTCAGAGATATATTCTCTAAAAGTGTTTTTCATATTGCAAATTGTGACTCCTTAGTGTCTGGCATTTAAAAAATGTTTACAACATACTAAAATTACTTATTTTAATGAAGCGCAATCAACCAAGAATTGATGACTACAAGCTAGTCACAGAAGTAACTTTAATAGCAATCACAAGGCTCAGAGACTTGGATAAGTGCGTGACTATCACATTGAATACACACTGGTATGATAATTTAAAAGAATTTAACTTGTACTATATTCTGGATTCAGGAAATTAAAAATAAATAAATAAATAAAATGGGGAAAAAAGGATATAAATTGTATTCACCATGACAACATGCTAATTTCAGTAACCAGGCAGGGAGGATTGACTTGAAAGTTGTATAGCCAAATATTAGCTGGCAGCATAAACTGACTCTCAGAAGTTACAAATGATCTGGTCATCATATGGTTGACAGACAGGTTTGCAAGGGTCAGTGGCCTTTATGAGCCATGACTTACCTGTATAGACTGGCACTGGTATAGGAATCGGGCTCTCGACACATGAGCTTGTGGATTGGACTGGAGGCCTATATATGCCCACAATACCTGAATCTCCAGGGAAACTGGTATGACACAACAGGAAGTACAATGCAAAGCCTGCAGAAAGATAAAGAAGCAACTGCTTGAATTGCTGATGGTTGCCATGCATTACGTAGCTACTATTTCTTAAACATTATCTAGTGACGGAGAAGGCGATGTGGCTTAGAGAGAACAAAAAAGTTCACAATAGACCATATTATTGTCCTTGATCTTAGGAAAACCAATATTCTAAAACATGAGCCCATGTACAATAGTAATAAGAAGTGGTGCATAGTCAGTGCTGTGGAATGTCAGAAGAAACAGCCATTTCTGATTGAGGATGGCTTCATTGAACTGGAATGAGTAATATGTGACTAGAAGAAATGGGGATTAAAGGAAAATTCAGGTAGAGAGATGGCATATAAAAAGGTATACAACTAAACGGCACAGGATGATGCCATGGAGGGACATTCATTGATTAAAGTGAATAACAGTTACTGAGTATCTCCTATGTGTCAGGCACGTTCGAGGTGCTTGTGTTGAGCAAACCACTTGACTAAAGCAAAAAACTTGAACACAGGAGCAGTGAAAGGTTCAGGAAGAAGACATTTTGGTGTTAGATTATAAAGTCCAACCAAACAAACTGATTCCAGGATTAATTCCAAGATGCAGGAAGGATTGATAGAAGTGAGGATATCAATCAGGAGGTTACTATAACTTAGCAGATACAAACTATTCTCAAATATTTTTCTAGCTTCATACTTTTTTATAGTAAGGCTTAGACATAGGCAATAACATGTATAAACTAGGAAAAGGAGCAGACAGACTGTGTTTAATTTATTAAGGAACTCTCAAATTGTTTCCCAAGTGGCTATACCATTTTGCAGTCCCACCAACAATGTCTGAGGGTTGCAGTTTCTCCACATCCTTGTCATTAACCAGCCCCTTCCTATATTCAGCCATGTATCACCCAAAACCACACTCCCTCAGTGGCTTTGAGGTTTATAAGAACTCAATTTGACTTCGGTTGCCTAAGGACTGGATCATGGGTAAGGATATATGTTTACTTATCACCCCAAATCTCCTTAAAAGGAAAAGTTTACAAGGAATAAAATCATAATAGTGCTGAGAAGGAGAAAAACGGCACTTTAAAAATAATCTCTAAGGTGAAAGGCCTTTCAAAATCGGACCTAAAACTCCAATGTAAAAAAACCTGATAAATTTCACAACATAAAAATCACCTTCTACATAGCAAAAAATACCATAAATAGTCAAAAGACAAATGACAAACTGGGAAAAAATATCTGCAAATCACACCACAGAAAACTAATTTCTCAAACATATAAAGACTTCCTATAAATCATAAGAGCATTAATTCAATAAAAATGGGCAAGGGTTATAAACAGATCACAGTGAAGAAAATATGAATTGTTCAACTATATGTCAAGATACTCAACCTGACTCATAGAGAAAAATAAAATGTACTGGGATGCTATTTTTCACTTATCAGATGAGAAAAGAAAGATTAAAGAGTTTGGTAAGATAGTATTGATAAAGGCATGAGATAACAGTCTCATAGATGGATGGTGGGACTGTAAATTGGTACAACCTGTATGGGGAATGAATTGGCAATATTTATTAATATTTTAATGCATATAACTTTAATCTAACAATTCTACTTCTTTCTAGGTTTTATCATATAGGTTTACTCTCACATGTATAAAATAGTACCCAAATAAGGCTATAAAATGCCGCGTTGTGTATAATAGCAAAAGGCTGAAAACAACCTGAATTTCCACCAATACAACTAGTTAAATAAAGTGTGGTTCATCCATATAATGGAACACTAGGCAAATATACTACGTGAAGAATGGGAAGGCTTATTATGTACCAACATGGAACAAACTCTAAGATCAAGTGAAAAAAAAAAGGTGCAGAACAGTGTTTATATCATTTGGATTAAAAAATGAATATAGGAGTATTTACTTGTGTGAGCATGTATTATCTATGGAAGGAAAGAGACTAACTTTGGTTGCCTCTGTGGAAGGGAAGAGCTGCCTGGGAGAGAGATTTTTATTTTGTGCTTTTTGAACTTCAAGACAAGTATTTCTATTACTCACAAAGTAATTTAAATTTTTAAATAAAAAGAAATAAAATTAAATATAATTAGCTGACTGAAGTGAGGAGGTAGGGGGAAAGCAAAAGAGGAAGAAGACAGAATAGCACAGCAGATTTCCTTGTTTTACTTAGACTGGAGTCCAGAGATACACCTGCTAGGCACTGATCTTGTAGGCCACCAGAAAAAGTAAAAGCTGAAACAGCTAAATGAGGTTACTTCCAGGGCAAGGTGTTGAGGTTTTTACTTTTCATTTAATGCCATTCTATATGGTTTGAATTTTAAATCTGTTAATGTATTTTTATTAAATATAAGTGTAAGAATATACATTTTTATAACAGAAAGAGCACAATTTCAATCTCAAAAAATCGGGCTGAACAACATTCCAGAATATAAGAGAATATCTGAAATATATATAAAATATACTTTTTTTTCTTACTATGAGTAAGGTTGATTTTGAATCACAGAACAATCTCTAGATTTTCTACCTTCAAATTTTTTCCCAACAAAGGAAAATAAGTTAGGTGTAAACCTAACCTGAGATAATAACATCAAATGGGCATGATTTCTTATATTATTCTTCTTCTAACAACCACATCAACTAGAGAAATAGGGCTGGTCTTAATTTTAATATCCATAATTTACAAACAAAAGGGGAAAGTAAGTCTCGGTCAGAACATGTATTTCTTTCCTTACTGAAACACTGCAGTTCCTACTGAAGATCCTGGTCCACTCTCCCTTCTGGGCTGCGTCAGCATTACCAAAGATGCCAACACGCTCCGGTCTGGGCCTCCCATGAAGAGTCTCATACATTTCCTGCTGCAGGTGGCTGCAGTCTAGCTTTTTCAGCCTGAAATTAAAAACCATGGAGGCTGGAGTCCAATGCTAACATAATAATATAACCATGTTAGTATATTAATCCAAACTTTAGAAATAATACTATAAAAGAGAAGAAATAATCCTTAGATACAGAAGACTGTCAGAAAACTCTTAGCAATATTAATATTATTTAGATTATAAGACTATTCCTTACCAGCATTCTCTGAACTGATGCGAAATGATGCGAAAGCAAAGAATTACCTGAACTTGCATCCAGACATTGCATTTACTCCAAACTGTACTTTGTGTCGCTTAACAGAGCAAGTTCCATCCCCCCGGCTCTGCAAGAGGGTCATCTGAGGTGGAAAGCGATGGTCAAGGAGATAACAGAAAAAAAAGTAGGCAGATTGGTAAATTTATGCTCTCACTGTTTCCTTAACATTAAATTAATATTATCGTTCAAGTCACGATTTTCTTCCTCTAGTAATTAAAAAACACAGAAATAACTAGGGTTTTTTTTTCTGAATATGGTTAACCACACATCAGCATATAAATACAAAAGTTATTAAAACAAAAGTTAGTCATGATCCTCACTTCGGCCAATCTAACATTGTTTTAAAGCCTTTGGTTGCATCCGCATTTGAGAACATATGTATTCATGGTTTGGTAAAGGAAGTCCTGGATACCTAAAAAATGGGGGGACCTTAGATTGGAAAATCCAAAAGATCAGCAGCTGTAGTTTTCTCATTAGGCTACGATAGGCCAAAAAGGATACTGTGTGACTTATGTCATCAGTTAGAGACAAGAGTGGCTTCCCAACAATATAGCCAGGATTTCCACTTCTAGGACTCGGAAGAGAAGCAGCTGAGCTCTGTTGAAAAGCCTGCAGAAAGAGTGAAGAAAAGTCACTTATGGAAAAAAAAAAAGCATGCTCTCCCACCTTCCACTGCTTGGCTTCATATGCAATGCAAGAAGTTGGCTGCACTGAACAATTGGCTTCCTTCCACAGTGTAGTGTTTCGCAGAAATGTCTGCTCCAATGACTTTTCCTGTTTTTCCCCCTAAAGTATATCCTGAGTGATCTGAATATTGAAATTCACTCTATCAATTCACTACTACTATGTTAATATGCTACTTCTGCCAAGGATTATAACCAAGGATCTATCAATGCTGTTTCTCAAAAATTACTATCAATTTAGGGCTATGTTCAGCCTGGATGAAAATGAAAGGAATTTAAGTAATTCAGAAATATATTTTAATTAACTATAGATGTTCCAGAGATGAACTCTGAGAATCATGAGACTTGGATGATCAGTTGAGGGCAGAGTTGGGAAGAAAATGGACTCTGCTGGGTTCAAAAAGAAGAAGAAGAAGAAAGCCAAAAAGTAGTGATCAAGGTTAGAAAGTTAGATTAAATGGGAAATGAAGAAAATCATCACATTATATTTTTTACATGTTTGTAAATACACATAGGCAAAACCTCATGCTCATTATAGCATGAAGAAAATCATCACATTATATTTTTTACATGTTCATAAATACACATAGGCAAAAACTCATGCTCATTATAGCGTGTAAGAACAAATAAAATATAAAGAGTAATATAAAGAGTAAAAGTGAAAAAAAAAAAACCTGACTGAATGCCCGAGAATATGAGAAAAGCTAGTTAAAGCATTTCTGTGCGATGCTGGCTGAATATACAACTCAAAATGACTATTTAATACAAGAGTTTGGACTTGACATTGAAGTCCTGCTTTGCTGGGGGCCAGATAGAGAATGAGAGAAAATGTTAATGAATAAACATTACTGAATCCCTATTACTTATGGCTAAATTATGAGATATTAAAAGTTGAGGCCTCCCTCACCTGACAGCCTGAACTAGGCCTTCGAATTCTTACTCTATTTCACATGTGTTACAGAAGCAGAGTAACTATTTCTAACCCGATATGTCTTCCCCTCTTAATCCCCCACAGAAGTGCCCTAACCCTGAAGCGAATGATGAACTGCTGCTGTAAGGAAGTGCCTGGCTCGACGGTCAGGTTGGTTTGTCCAAAACTGACAAAGACTTTCTGGATTCCAAAAGTCCCATTGGTCTCTATCTCATAGATGACCTGAAACACAAAAGTAGAATCAATTAATAAAAATTATTTAGCAGGCCAATTATGTTTAAGACAGATGATTTTCTGTCTGTAAGAGTTTTATTATAACTGAATGAGGGTATGACATGGTGACTATGGTTAACAATACTGTATATTTGAAAGTTGCTAAAAGAGTAGATATTGAAAGCTCTCATTGCAAGAAAAAAATATTACTGTGTGGTGATGGATGTGAACTAAACTTCCTGTGGTAATCATTTCACAACATATTTGTATTTCAAATCATTGTATTATACATCTAAAACTAATACATCCTATAGCAATTATATCTCAATAAAAAATAACTGGAGGGAGAACAAATAAGTAATCTTAAAAAATGCCACACATAAATACCATGAAAAGATAAAGTTGACTTCATATTATATCTATACATGAAAAAAGAGACTGGACAGAGCTCTTTTAAAGAGTTAATGGGAGAGCTGAGTTTATGGTAAAAACTGAAGGAGAAGAAAAATAAGTTTTGATTGTGTGCAGAGGAAGGCAAGTAGAAGCACACGCAGAGGTGAGCATGGAATGGAAACCTGGTTTACTTGGCTCTCTCCATGTCTGAGGAAGAATAAAGATAGTAACTGGAGATGGAAGTTATAAGCAATTGAAGGTAACCTTTGATTTCTGAGCACAGTCTTTAAAATTATGCTTTAAGATAATTCTTAGTTCTGTAGGTTGATTAGAAGAGAGAGAAGAGGAGAAGAAATTGATTAGTCTATTTCAGATTTTCAGATGATACTGGCTTTGTCAACAGAAGAAAATGTGGTCAGTAAGAACCATGATAGACTGAATATGGACAAAGAAAGAGGAGTCAGAAATAACCTTAATGTTCTTAATGGGCATGAAATACTGGAGGACGATGCCGAAACACGGCAGGGAGGAAGGGGATGGGCTCCATTCTTGACATGTTAAGTTTCCGGTAACGCACAAAAAATTCATGTGGGGTTGGTCTGGTATTTAATGAAAGATGAGGCACCTCAGTAATGTTGAACAACATACATCAGTCCAGAACCTGAGGTCAGCATCCCTACCTGGGAAACAACATTCTGACACGTGTTTCCAGCCAGCAGAGGAGAACGAGCTTCTGAGACAAGTGTTACAGGAACCTGGAACTATCAAGGGAAAGAAGCGAATCAACTAAAATGGAAAGCAGCATTTTCTCTTCCAGCTACATGTCATGCTGAAATAAGCATTTTTCATTTTTAACCATCGCCTGTCTTTATCCTTCCATTGCCAGCCTACAACTTAAGTTCAAGTTATTCTAAATCAGCACTTCTCAAAACATATTTCTCAGAACATTAATTCTATTAGATACAAAATAAAGGTGCCATGGTCAAATAAGTTTTAGAAATACTATGTTCGATACCTGCCTCTTAGAGATTAACAAGGCCCTCGAGCATATTAAAGATTCTAAGAAGTCCACCCTAAGTATAGTGTTTAACTTTAAGTTTAACCCAATGTTTCCCAAACTTATCAAACACCTTTCAAATTCTTATTTCATATACTTATTAATCATATAGAACATTAAACATATGGAAAACATTGTTTCAGCTTCACATTTTCAGTTTGATATAGCATACATATATTTTCTTTTGCTATTACGATCTAAACTGAAATTGCCTCAGATGTAAAGGGACCAAATATTCTCTTTATTTTTTCCCAATAAATAGCATCATACCTTCATATTCTGTGGATCAGTCATACCTATTGGAATCTAGAATAAAAGAAAAACAAGAAAATGGCTATGCATATGCCTTAGAAAAAAATCTCCAGGAGCTTGTAGTTTCATATTTGGGGGGTAAAAAAAATCAACATATTAGAATGATTTGCTTCCTTTCTTCTACCTGACTCTTCTTTATACTAAAATGCCAGGAGTAGAGCTGAGGGGAGGTTGGATAAACTGTGATGCCCACCTACGCTGAGCTAGACCTCTACTGAATGGCAAAAAAGTAGTTTTGGTGAAATAGTGAGATGTCACCCCTTCCATCCTCCCAAGCAATCCGATTAGCCAGGAGGGTGAGAATCTCTTACTGTGGCTCTATAGCCCTAATTCTTTCATCTTTTTCAGATGATAGAGTCTTTTATGTAGCTCTCAGGCATTCTGAATTCCAATCAGCACTTTTCCTACAACCCAACAGAGGGAAGCTTGTTGACTTTAAAACCACAGTGGTGACAATGGGGAGAGAAGTGATACCCACTTTCAAGACTGTGAAATTATAGTAAGAGGCAGCATTGAGGGCTGGATCTGAGGTGCAACTATCTGCCAGGTTCTTGAAGAAACGAGCACAGGTTGTACTTTTACTCTCCAAGAAACCTTAGAACACAAAGAATTAAGGAGGTGGTAAATGAGAAAGTCTATTTTAAATTGAACAAAAAAGTTGGCACTTTTGCTCTGGACTCACCCGCAGGATTGCTTTCAGCACAGAGTCCCCAGGCTCCAATTCCTGCAGGCTGCTTCAGCAAGCTTATTACAGACCACTGGGGGAAGTAAGTCAAAATGGGGTCCCCAGCCTGAATAAAGTAGAGCGGAAATTTATTCAGTGAGATTGAACTGAAGTCCATAATAAAAAAGTAGAAACAAAAACTGACTCAACAGCTTGTTAATGTAGACCATACTGCCCTCCAAAAGAGCTGACAAAGGTTTACCTAATTGCAGCAGGGTACCTCAAAGATACCCTGTCAGTTGTCGGCTATGAGGGAAAAATTGAAGCGAACAATCCCATCCCCTTCCGCAGGCTCACCCTGTAAAAAGGTGATGGCGACTGGGTTTGGAATGTTGAAGTAAATGATCTGCCTCCAAACTCTGTAGCCAGGGCCTGGAAGTTGGTTGCATTGACCTTTTGGAGCTCCTGGAAATAGTTTAATTTTGCTAAAATGTTTTTTAAAAAGAAAAGGGGTTTAGATAACAGAAAAATTCATTTTTTAATATCTTGCACACCAAGTAACTAATTTCTAAAGATTTTTTTTGAGGTGTAATATATACACATTAAGGTTAAGTATACAAATGCACTAATCTTAAACACAAACTCAAAAGAATTTTTATGAATTTATATACTTTTATTAGAACATTTTCCCAGAAGGTTCTCAACCAATATTCCATCTTCGGAGATAACAATTCTAATTTTTATCACCTTCTAATTTATATGTAATCTGTTAAATGAATTATTGTTTTATGATTAAGACCTAAGAATATGGCCAATGAATGCCAGTCAGTTCCAAGTCTCTGATGCCACAAATGTGTGATTAGCAATTTGTGATGAAAATAGGAGGCTCAATGATGCTGACGTTTGCCCCACACCAAACGAGTCTCTAGTACAACAAAATGGTACTGTTTCCATAGGAACATGGTGAAGTTGGAGACAATATTTGATTTGTCTCCTCCAAATCTTCCTGTTTTCCCTAAAGTTCAACTAACCAGTCCTAATGTTTCCATCTCTCAAGTACATGGATTTGTCATGTTTTATTCTTTTCGCCTTACAATTTCTACATTCAAAATTTCAGACACTCTACAGGAGTACTTTCTGTAACAATTCTATAATTTATATTACAGCAATGTGTAAAGCTACCCAACCTCCTGCAGCCCTCTCCCTATGGCACTTCAGAACCAGGAGATAGATGTAAGAAAAGACCTCTGGCATTGTCCACTGTCCAGACGGTGGCTGGTGATGGACAATATGCTGCTTCACCACCCAAGTCTTCTGCTAACTTGAAAAAGAAACATAGCAGAAACATGCCTCATGTGAATTCCTTTAATTCTGCATATACTTATGGTCATTTGAACAGATTCAAAAAGGTATCAAGACCTGAAAGCTAATGAGGATTCTACATTACAAAAGCTTGACCTTCATTTTCTGTAATCACAAAGTCTTAATTATTTGACTTTTCAGCTTTCTGATAGAGTATGAAATAAACACAACTGTAAATTCTGGGGACTTACAGACTCCTTACTCACTCTGTATCTCCTACATCTTTGCTACTCAAAGTGTGGTGCACAGACAAGCAGCTCCAGCATCGCCTGGGAGCTTGTCAGAAATTCAGAATCTTAAGCCACTCCCCAGACATAGTAAGTCAGAATCTGCATGTTAACAAACTCTCCATGTGAAATGCAAGCATTTCGGAGTTTTAAAAGCATTACTCTGGAACAGGCAATGCTGATGCTGCTGGTTTGCAGACCAGCTTCTGCCTCTGATCTGAATCTTCAGACTTTAAAGCTTCCAGGAGATATTTAACATTTCCTTCAGAATTCAGACCCTGAAAACCACATGGAAGAAATACTTACCTCATATAAAATGCAGTTATTTGTAACCTTATAAATGAAAGAAAAGTTAAACTTAAGCTAAGAAAGAAGATAAGCTGATATGGTAAATATCCATCTGGTAATTTTTTCATGGCTTAAAAGAATCAGAGAAAGTTTACATTTTGTCTCTCACTTTAGCGCAGGGATACCGCTGGTAAGCAGCAATAATGCAAATAAGGAACATAAGCTAAGGATAATAAGTAGAGTTTTTGTCTAAAACTCTAAAAGTTTTGCCTAAAAATTTCTACCATCATACATAGTATGCATCACATCTAACAGAACTTAAGGATATTTCAGATGTGGACGAAAGCCTAGAGACCACCTGGCCCAATCCCATTAGAATATTTGGATCCTGAGAGGTAAATGAGTTCCAAAAAGCCACATCGCCATCTGGCAGAGCCAGGAGTAGATCACAGACTTCCTGATTCCTGGTCTCCTCTTCCTCACTCTTTGACTGAGAATGTCTGTTACTCGTGATCACTATCAGCAAATATTAAGCACCGTGGGCAAACAGAGTATTTGGTCCATCTTCTCTAGTTGCTGGTAATTTACCTTGGGAGACACAATGTTCATATAAACCAATAACAATCCGAAGTAACCTATAGTTTCCAAGGGACTGACTCTCAGATGTTCGGGAAACAAAGTTCAGAACCAGTGGTCCAGAAGCAGTGGCAGAGTGGACTGGGAGGCAGGAGGGGAGATCAAAAGCAGGGAGGACCAGCTGGATACCACTGCAATAGCTCTAGAGCATAATAAAGCTGGAACTAGAAGGCAGTGGGAGATTAGGAAAGGATGGGGCAGCGCAGACTTATTATAAGTCCCCTTAAACCAGGAATTGGTTGTTTACTGAAACAAATATAGTTTTGCTATTTCTTTTCTAACTAACAGATGAAATCAGAATGGGTTAACTTTCAGGGACATTTAAGTCTGTGTGAGAACATTATTTTGATTCTTAGACATTAAAAAGAGACATATTAACTTCTAAAGATATGAAGTTAATATGTCTAAGTCTATTTACAAACCTTAATAATAACAACCACCTCTCATCATCATTGCCCTCTGTAGTTACAGAGGACTTTCACATCCAGGGCTAGCATTATTTCTCATTTTGCAGCGGAAGAAACGAGACTGGAAATGCTAAGGGATTTGCCCAAGTTTTGTGCAGCTGGTAAGTAAATGGCAAGGCTGAAATCTGAGTGTAATGCTGTTTTTCCTATAGTGCTGACTCATAAAATAAAAACAAGGTTGGTGCGGACTAATTTTTCAACAACATTCAAGTATTATTTGGTGCCTCCTGTGTATCAGGTACTGGGGATTCCATGAGTCGCTTCATGGAGATTGTAGCAAGTGGGAGAATAGAGCCTATCTGTAATAATCTGGGCTAATAGGGATGATTGAAATTAAATTTCTGTATAGGTTTTCTGACCCATAGCCAATAGGGGATAAGAAACTGCAAATGTTCACTAATAAAAAGAGGGGGCAGGTGGACAGGCAAAAGAAGAGGGAGAATGATAGAAATTCAAAGGACAAAAAAAAAAAAAAATTAAAACCAAAAAAAACAAAAAAACGGAAAAAAAGGACAGAGACAAAGCCAATTTTCAATAAACGTTAGGCAATAAGAACAGCCAATATATTTCTACTCACAGTTGTTCACATGGACACAAAACTGCCTAACTCCATTTGAATCCATGAGAACTCTTGAAGGGAATGGGGAATTACTCCTGAAGATAAGAGAGTTGTCCACACACACCCAACTTGAAGACCTGTGAAGAAACATAATGAAGAATAGATACATTTAGGAACACAGGGTTAGGTGGAAAGAAGGGTTCCCCCATGGGTGTCAGATGCCAAAGAGAGGACTCCTTGGGCAGCCGCGGGACGACAGGAAGGTCCTTTTCTATTGGATAGCCCTGCTCTAGAGAATCCAAAGAGGAACGTCACTACTGGGAAAAACCAAGATAATTCCACTTACAGGAGTGGAAGTGGGGGAGGAGAGTAGGAAGGCTAACCCTGTCTTCTTTCAAATATTACTTATTCTAGGGCTCCAATTCCCTTTAGGATTCAACCTGCTTAACACTGCTCACCTCACGCTGCCTGGAAGGCAGAAGGAGAAAACTGTCCTCGGATGGGGAAGATAGCAGTCCCTGTCGCAGCAGCAATTTATATCACAGGCACCAGGAGTCAAGTCACAGACACAGATCGGTAAGACTGTGAAGATATAACATAAAACAGAGCGAAAGGGGTAAGGACCCCCCCACCCAAGTGTTCCAAGAGCGAATTCCCCTCTTCTGACAGCCCCACTCCTTACTTTGTGGCAATTCACTTTGTTCACAGAATTTTAAGTCAGTTTCCATCCCCACATTTCCCCTCACCTGGGAATAGGTCCACGGTCCTATTCCCAGGTGCCGAAGAGGTCAGAACAGTAGGGCCCACTGTGGAGCTCCCAAGTGTGGCCCAGGGGGTTTCAGTCCCCCTCGAGGGCTGAGGGGTCACGCCCTGCGACCCTGGGCCAAGGTCCGAAGGGGTGGGCACTGCCTCTGCCGGGGAGGAAGAGGGCTGAGGACCGACGTCCTTGGGGACCATCAGGAAGAACACCTGCAGCAGCACTAGCGGATAAGTGCACATGGAGCAGTCGAGACCCCCAAGAGTTTTAGAAGGGTTTCCGAGGTCGCCAGACCCGTCGCTAGAGGATTAGAGGGCGTGGGTGTGGGAAGAGTCGCACAGCATCTGATGTCATCGTATGGATTCGCTCATTGGCTCATGACGATAGCTGAGAGCTCTTCAGCCAATAGAAAGCGGTGTTGTTACAGCTCTTTCAGCAACGTTTAGTCTGCGCCCCCCTCCTTAGGCCGGGGGAGACACTGCTTCCGTCGCTTGGCAACCGCCAAACTGGCTTGGCGCTCTTGCCCCTTCTCTCCGCTGGATGGCAGACGAAGTTCAGCGGGAGGGCTAGTGCAGTTGGGTGTCCACAGATTTCGGGACCCAGAGAACTGAGACCTTCCTTTGATGGAGGGAAACCCCAGAGGCTGGAACTAGAATTGCATATATTATCCGGCTTTCTAAGCAAGGATGATTATCTCAGGGAGGAAAATATACTGAAGGTTTCATACCTTAAAAAAAGGTCTCATCTGAATATTGTGTTTTGGTGGGAAACATTAGAAGGATTCAATTCCTTAAATTTTATCATTGAGAAATTACAAAAAAAAAAAAAAATTAAACCTCAGTGGATGCATGGAATCATTAAATGTGGACTGCATATAGAGCCAGAGGGATGAGTAGGGGTGTCTTTCGTAAACTATATAAAAGTCTAACCAATATACTGTATACTTGAAACTAGTAAAAAAATAAATTTTTAAAAATGTGGACTACGTAGTTGTTACAAGAAAAAGTGAGAGAAGCGGGTTGAGAAATGGAGTAGGGGAAAATGTGAGAAGCTAATGAGTCGAAAAGGAGAGACAGATTTTTCTACGTGAAGAGAAAATAGAACACAGGAAGGGAATAGCCAAGAGATGGAGAAGAAAACTTATTTTTTTGCTATTATACATTGTTACTTTTTGTAGCCCTCTTCAGGAAGTTTTGGGTTTTCCCAGGAGTGGCCTCTTCTGGGTCTCTAGAGCAGCACTGTTCATCACGCCTTTCAGCAGTAATAGAAATGTTCTGTAGCTGCACCGCTCAATACAGCAGCCACAGGCTATGTGTGGTTACTGTGCACTCAAAGTGTGGCTAAGGTGGCTGAAGAGCTGAATTTAAAATTTTTAATATTAATTCAAAGTTAAATAACTACATGTGACTGGTAGCTACCATGTTGGATAGTAAAACTCTGTGTCATCAAAATCTTGGCTCCTCCTAGGCCCAGTGTTTTCCTCAGTCTACACAGTTCTTAAATAGGGATTATTTCAGTTGCTTGGTTTGCGAATGTAAATGAAGACCTGTTAAAGAGTTATCTGAAGTCTAGTACACTCTCCTAAAATCTAGCTAATACCTCCTTTTAGGTAAATAAATTTTAAGATCCCAGACCTTATTTACATTCTCTGACAAAATATTGATATTTTAATGTTCTGAAGTCTGTAGATAACTGTATCTTTGTGTTATAAATGTTCTCAAACATATTTTCAAATGATTTTGTGGTGAACTGCTATAAGAGATGTCTATATTTATGTTTGAGCATAAAACATTTATCTACTTTGTTAATTTCTGTAGGAAAAGAACAAGTTTAGATTGTTTAAATTCTATGTATTTGTTGGAATATGAGCTCCACAAAAAAGGGGTTTTTGTTTTGTTCACCGATGTATCCCATGCCTAGAACAGTGCCTAGGACATGTTAGATGTGCATTCAATATTTTATAAAATATTGTTTTGTTGAACTCTTTAGATTTAACTCTTATGGGTATTTAGAGTTTATATTATTTCAGGATTTCATTTCTTTATATAAAATTTCCATTGTACAATCCATCGGAGACTATTTTAGATTTCAAAGTTTGGAATTTACACTGCGATTATCAATGGTAAATCAGTAATAAATTATTCCTGAACTTATTAGTGTTGGAAAAAGAATATGTCGAATGAAGTAATTTCAGGGTTGAGTGTAGAGAAATTACATTTCAGAATCTTTGAGTTGCTTTTTCTTATTTTTGAATTTTAGCACTTTAAAATTTTTTAGACTATTTACTTTTTTTGCTTTTTGTTATAGTTCAGCAAAAATATTTGTATTATTGCTGTTATATATTTATAGTTCTGTAGTCAGAACTCTCAATCTTTTTGAGATCTAATATTAAAAACTGAAAGAATTTTGAGGAAAGAGAATGAAATTTATTTATGTTTTATGCAGATGCCAATTTTAACACAGAAACCAAGTCTTCAACTCAAATAGCTTAAAATGACATCAACCTCAGAAGCAGAGATTTCCAAATTAGATCATATGGTAGTAGCAGCTGTCTGTTTGATATTAAAGAGTCCAATGTGTGCTTAGAGATTTAGCCAAGAGATTGAATCAATGTGGCAGACAGAGAACAAGTTCTAGCTTCTCCTGACTCTTCACCTCTTTCTAAAATCTTCAAAAAAATTACAAGAAAGTTAAATGGATACACAAGCTCATATGTATCCATGCACATATCTTGATATTGATAAATATGAAAGGATGCTATTGATGGACAAAACATTATGAGAGTCCTTGAAATACAAAAGAAAAATGGGATGGTATTGAAGGTGGAACAATAAAAGTTGCATAAAAGAGTCTTAATACAGAAGTGGGAGTGATTCTTGGGCGTGTTCTAAATACACAGAAAGAAGCTATTGATATCAGTAGGGCCCTTGGACAATTTTGTGAGTTATTGATTGAATTACCACTGTAGGAAGAGTTAGATAGGTCAGCCTTTCAACCTTATTCCCACTTGTGTATGCAATGGGTAGCAGAAGAACTTGCTCTTAAAGGGGACGGAGCAGTCCATGTAGGCACTTCTGCTAAAAAGGCAGGACAGTGTCCTGGATGGCTTTTAACATCTGGGAGGAAGAGAGAGACCCCACATCTTGAAGACTGGTACAAGCTCAGCTTGTCAAGCTGCATATCTGACATTCCCTCCTCGACAAATCCTGGTGGCAGAATGCAAAGAGGAAATCTACAAAATATATAGATTAAAAAGACATATTTCTTTCAAAAGTTCAACAGTAAGACTCACACGCAACTTTTTAACAGAAATAAAGCAGAATAAATAAAGTGAAATGTCTTAAAAGAAGCTAACCTAGAATGCTATACCCAGCAAAATAGGCTTTCGAAATGAAGATAAAATAAAAAAAAATTGTTTAGAAAACAAAAATGAAGAAAAAAATCACCACCAACATACTTATATAAAGAATTGCTTAAGGAAGTTATCTGGGCTAAAGGAAAAATGATACGAGGTAGAAGCACAGAAATATAGGCAAAAATTAAGAGCAACAAAAAGGGTAAATACAAGGTCAATATGTAAAACTCAATTGTATTCCTATAATAGCAATAGTAAATTGGAAACTAAATATTCTTAGGTGATAAAAATTATAATAACAAAAAATTAAATACCTAAAAATAAATCTAAAAATGCAAGATCTCTACATATCAAATTATATACTATTTATGAGAGGAATTAAAGAAAACCTAAATAAATGAGCAGCTATGCCAAATTCATGGCTAGGAAGACTTATTAATGCAAACATGTCAGTTCTTCTCAAATTGATATATAGATTCAGTGCTGTCCCAGTGAAAGTTTCAGCATTTTTAGTAAAGATTAACAAGCTGATTTCAAATGTACATATAATTGCAAAAGGCCACGAATAGCCAAGAGAATCTTAAAGAAGAACAAAGTTGGAAGGGCTAGACCTACTATATATCACCTCTCACTCTTTAAACAAAATAATTGTTAAGATAAAACGATATGGCTTTTGTTTCAAGATAGACAAATAGACCAAAAGAAAAGAACAGAGTCTAAAAACAGACCTACATATGATTTATGACAAAAGCGATACTGCAGAGCAGTGAGGAAGCATGATCTTGCTAATAAATTGTGCTGAGTCAACTGGGTATTCATACAGACAACAGTGTATCTTGACTCCTAGCTATTGCGTAAAACAATAAAGCTACTGGAAGACAACAGGAGAGAACATCTTCATGATCCTGAGGTCATAATAAGGCAAGATTTCTTAAACTGCACAGAACAGTCACTGATCATAATGAAAAAGATTCATAAATTAAATCTCATTAAAATTCAGAACTTCTCTTAATAAAAAGACACTATTAAGAGAATAAAAAGACAAGTTTACCAATGTTATTTTTACTTTTAAAAAATAAGCTATGAATATGTGTAGAATCATTTTCATCAACTGATACTTTTAAATTAAATTTTAATTTTGTGATGAGTGTAGATCACATGAGGTTGTAGGAAGTAATAAAGATCTTGTGTACCCTTTAAAGGGAACACCTTGCAAAACTGTGATACAACCAGAACATGGGCATTGATATAATCCACTCACTTTCTTCAGATTTTCCTGGTTTTACTTTTATGAGTGCATACATGCATGCGTATGTATTAGTTCTATGTAATTTTATCACGTGTGGTTTCATGTATCCACCACCACAGTGAAGATAGAGAGCACTTTCATCACCACAAAGATCTGTTCTGTTGTCCTTTCATAACCATTTTTACCTTCCTCCTCCCACTTCCTCTCTCCAAGATGCATTTTTTAACCATCATTAATTTTCATAGTAACTATAATTAAAATAACTATGTAATTTAAATAGTAGTTCACAAGCAATTATCCAAAGAAATCAAATAAATGGTGTCTACATGTTTAATGGAAAATGAAAGTTTAGTAGCTCTAGAAGAATTAATTTCCTTGCTTATTAAGAGATTAATAAACAATGAATACATTATAGAGTGAAGAAATATGTTTGCATGTTGAAATCTTTAAAAATAATTTTCTTTAGCCATGAGTATTAATAGCAAGCACTGTATTAATTAGATACTGCCTACTATTCCTAAACAGAAACTACTTATGATGTTATCTTTTTCCTTAATGTAAAAGGGTATCTACTTCTTTACTTTTTTGCTTTTCTTCATTTCACTCTATGGAAGAGACTGCTAATTACTGACCACATATCCAGTCTCCCTTCTCTCTTGAACAGAACCCCAATGTAGCCAAAAGGTGGCATCTCCCAGCCTCCTTTGCAGCCAGTTGGGGCTATACATGTAGTTTTGACCAATGAGATACACATTAAAGAATTGATAGGACTTTGGGGAAATCTCTTAAGAAATGAAGGCTGTTCCCTTTTTTCCTTTCTTCTCTATCCTGCTGCTTAAATTTTGAATGAGATGGCTGGAGCTTGAGCAGTCATTGTGGAACATGAGAAACATGCTAAGCAAAGGTAAGCAGCAAAATAGAGGAAACCTGGATCCCTAACAACCATGTAAACTTCATGGCTGCCTAGGACTTCCTACGTCTGGATTTTTCATATATATGAGAAATAATTTTATAAAAGGCATTAGCTATTTAAGTCATAACATATTTTAGTGGCTTACTCATTCTTTCATAATAATTAGAACTTTGAGAAACCAATTCACATGATTACTTTAAATATATTTACATGTTTAAACTAGAATTTCTACTAGAAACTAAACTAGAAATTACAGTAGAATTTAAACTAGAATTAAACTACAACCTCTGTGTTGGCATCTATTGTCTTTGTTCATTCAGTTTGTGATCTTCCTGGTTATTCGTATGATGAATGATTTTGGTCATAACCTGTACATTTTGGATATTATATTATGAGACGCTGTCTTTTTTAAACCTGTTTTAGCTAGCTTACTCTGACATCGCCACTGCTCTAGCAGTGAGTGGCAAGAGGGAGCTGCCTATGAGTGCCAGGTGGCAAGAGAAGTCCAGTTCCTCATTTGGCCTCTGTTGACACAAAAGAGAACAGCACTACTTGTTGCTGCCGGGTGGGGGTGGGAGCCCACTTCCTCCAAGTCTGGGATATATAAGGCAAGAAGAAATCCCAGGGAACACACCACTATGTCACTTCTAGGACTCCACGGTCCCTAGCTAGTCTGTCTTCTTCCTTCCGCCTTTTAGATTCCTCTTATTTTTAATATATATAATGTCCAGGGGTTTTAGTTGTACTTACTGACGAGAATATGAAAAAATGTATCTCCTCCATCTTCCTCGAAATGGAAGTATATATCCATTTTATTACAGAGCAGAATGACCAACTCCCTCATGCTGCCATAACTAGAAGTCCCTCTTTCTACTTTTGTCTCTTAATTTTTTTTTCTTTCTCTCCACTTTTATATTTTCTCTCACCAGTTTAACTAATAACCGTTTTCAGTGATCTAAGTTTAAAAATAAAATAACTTTTTTTTCAAAGCATTCTTGTTATTTACTGGTATATAACAAACCATCCCAAAATTTCATGGCATAAAATGATAACTATTTTATTATCATTATGAATTCTCTGGGTCAGAAATTCAGACAAGATACAGCATAAATGACTTATCCTTGGATGATGATATCTGGGGTCTCAGCTGGCAAGACTTGAATAGCTGGGGGAGACTTTAATGGCTTCGGTCCAGAATCACCTGCAGGTTTCCTCGCTCACGTTTGTGGTACCTGGGCTGAAGGGTAGGCTTATTTGGAACCATTGACTGGAATGCCCGATGAGGTCTCCTGCTGTGTGAAGCTTAGGTTTCCCCACAGTATGGCAGCCTCAGGATAACTGGACATTTTAAATGGTGGCTCAGGGCTCCAGGACTGAGTGTTCTAGTAAACAAGGCAAAACCTGTGTGACTTTTTCTGATCTAGCCTTAAAAGCCATATATGGTTATCTCTACTGTAGTCTATTGATTGAAGTAATTACAAGCCAGAGAGTATATGGACCCCTCCCACCTCTCTGTGGGAGCTATGTCAAAAATTTGAGACCAATTTTTTAAACTTCCACAAAAATATGCAAAAATTTGAATAGAACTTTCAAACTTTCAAGCAATGCACCTTTTTGATATCAGTAGTGCCAAAGTCCTCAATTCTTCATTTGGACACAGTCATCTTTTCACTTTATACAAAATATATCCAAGTAAATATAAAAGTTTTAAATGTTTTCAAGAAATTATTTTTCTTCCATGTCCAAAATTATCTGTTAAATTCGATGGCAAAATGTAAATGATAATTAATGAATATCAAAATTTTCATTAAACTGTATTTTAATACAGTTGAGGCTTTCAATTCAGTTTTTTGAAATTTAATTCAGTTTTATTAAATATTTCTATAAAACTAAAACTATTCATAATTGGAAGGAATATGTGTTGTATTTCATGCATATTATATCTTGACTTACATAGCCACAAAGTTAGGATACTTTTAATTGTTTAATACTGCAAATTGCTCCTCAGCTGCCGTGTACAACTGCTGTGAAAACTGTGCTAAATTGTGAATAGTAGATATAAAGGGTTCAGCAAACGAACACTCTGCTCTATTGGCAAATATTTCACTGTTGCAGTCATAGTATTTGAGAGGACAATTATGATAAGCTAATTTTTTTCTTACTTAATTACTTCTCCAACTCAAAATCCTTCTCATACTCTGAAGCAATGTACCTTTTTGATATCAGTAGTGCCAAAGTCCTCAATTCTTCATTTGGACACTGTCATCTTTTCTTTCATGGACACAGGGCCAGAGATGCGGCAGAGCATTTTTCTGGGGTTTGAATCACAGCAACAGATGTGTAGGATTGTGAGTTGCCCAGTGCCATCACTGAGCACTGGGGCCTGAGTGATAGAAGTGCCCATGTGATTGTTACCACATTCACCATTTGCGGGTTTCTGGTTTATGGGCATCTCTAGCAGGACTAGGGCAGGGTCCCCTTGCATGGTTTGAAGGTGGTGCCACTTCTCTGGGAGCATGAACTTTCAAACTTTGACTGTCTAGTCTCACTCACTGATAACTCTAGTTCAGAGTTTATAATCCAGGGAGATTCCAAGAACATGAAGCTCCTTCGACAGTGTTGCCATAGTAAACTGTGCCCTAGTCAAATTGTTCGATTTGTTTGGGCAAAACATGAAGATCTAACATGTGGAGATGTGATCATACTTGGTACTTACAATGTTTCCTGACCTTTAGATTTGAGTCATAGTTTTGGTACATTGAATTTTCTTATTTATTTGAGAGGGGAAAAAGGGCTCCTTTAATCAAGAGAAACTCTTGTATCAACAAGCCTAGATAACTTCCAAAATGTAAGACCTTCATTTATATTTATTCTCTAGAAATTTCTTTTCTGTACCTGAGAATGGTGTACAGAATTTATTCTAGAGATGACCTCAAGGTCTCTACCTTCTGTTTTCAAGTTGTCTAGGAATTTCCTCTGGATAATTCTTACTTCATAATCATAAAGGTTTATTTTAATTAATACTCATTCTTTTGTATGTAGAAAGATTCTCTCACTAATCCATTAGCCATATGAAGAATTCAGTCTCTCTCCTCTCTCTCATTATTTACTGGTCAAATCAATATTTACAATCATATCAATATCAATATTTACAATCCATTTAAGTGCAGGCATTTTCTTCTTTTTTAAACCTAGAAATGGTATCTGTTATTGTTACTCTTTTCATGACTATTTACAACCAATTGTGGATTAATTTGTCCATAGTTAAAGAAATCTAAGATAGTAGCAGACAGGTGGTAGAGTCATTTTAATTGTGTTTGGGGCTCTCTTAGTACTCTAAAAATAACAGCAAAATAATATTATTTATCTATTTTATTACTCCTAACAGTCCGATGCAAAAACCAAAACCAATCTGGAATTTCCATATTTGTAGTAAGAGTTGTGTAAACATCAGAGTATTCACATAAGCATTCTGTATCAATTAAATTGAGTATCCCTTCCAATTAAAAATTTTTTCAATGCTAATATGATTATTGTTGTTTTAGGCATTACAAATTCAAGTAATCTTTAGCAAGTTTAGGAATATAAAAACAAAGGCTATCTAACCGTTGTATATATTTCACTTTACTTGAATTCTCAGTTCTCCAATAGTCTCTCTCTCTCCACATATCAGATAGTCTAGTATTTTAAATATCACTCCTACCAATTATATTCAGAGAAACACAAATATGGACAATGAAAATTACCTACTTGGAAAATGGCTATCATTTTATAGAGATTTTTTTAAAAAGTATTTTTCTTTAGCTTTATTGGGAGGAAGGTCTATGCAAAAATTTCTTTCCTAGAGTAGTCATTCCTGAGCTACTCATCTGTTATGCTTCTTACAGAAGTTCAGGAGGGTAATATCTGTTTCCTTAAAATGGTGTGATAATGGAGTACTGCAGATTTCCTGATGTGAAACAAAGAGATAACAGCCAGAAAGCTAATTAAAATAGATAGACTGACTTTAAAGAAAAGGGTAAAGCCTTTTCCTCTTACACTTTTAAATCTTCCTGCTCCCACCCACTGCAAAGACTGGAAACAATAAAATCAGTAATAAGAATGACATCTGTATGCTCACTCTTATGAGATGGCCTATTTTGTTTCCTTAAGGATTTCGTCTCTACCTTCTTCTACCTTGTTGTGTGTGGGTAACTGACAAATGCTTATTTTCCTAGCGGTGGTACATTTAAAAACAATCTCCCTTCCCCAAAAGTACTTTTTGAAAACGCTAGGCCGGCTAAATGAGTGACTGCAGAGTGACTGATTAGGATCTTAAGGCAGTAACAGTATGATAGCCTTAAAGGAAATATTGCCTTTTGTTTTACACATTTCTCTGGGTTAGTGATATCCTGATACTTGATTTGTAACAAGGAAGAAACTCTGAAATCTCCATTTAGGAACAATAATTATAATTTCATTGTTTCCTTGGATTTGATGAATGCACATGGACGATGTTCTGCCCAGTATTTCTTACTCTAATGTAAAGGTGCCTCCATCATTAGGCTTATATATTCTATATTAAGAGGGAAGTGAAAAGAGAAAGAATTGCGAGCTTCATCATAATTACTGGATCGTCAGAAATGTCAACACACATAAGGATAAAAGAGGAAGTTGGTTAAAAGAGTCAAGCACACTGTCAAAAAAAAAAAGAACTACTGAGGAATGAATAAAGAAACAAGATGAAGTCAGTATAGCTAAGCTGTTTTAAAACAGAGTCTAGATCATCAAGCTGACAAAACTGGTTTGGACTAAAAGGTCTGAGGCATGAGGAATAGATTTTATTTTACTTTAACTAGGCTGAGGACTTAAACTTTTGAACTCTTCAGTCATGCATCAGTGTCTGGAGAATGTGTAGATCCTGAAGATAACCCTCTGAGGAACTGAAGAAAGACCGTTCACATGTCCAGATCACCTGACATCCATTATCCAGGCTACGGGACATCTGGAAGATTACTATCAGACCAATCCAGAGGCTAAGAATGTAGAACTGATTCTTCTCAAGAATCAGTACTTTTTATTCTAAGAACTCTTGCTTTTCTTTTTTCTTCAAAACACTGAGTATTGCCTAGTTGTGTTTCTCATTTGCATACCTTAAGACCCCTGAATAAATCTTTGCCATTTATTTTTAGTCAAAGCCTCCTGACTCTTTGTGCTCAGTTGACACTAGAGAAAAAAAATGACTATGACTATTAGAAACTGATGAATAATTAATTGAATGTAGATTTTTTGGTAGGGGATTAGTAGTAAGAAAATAATTGTATGTAAATACATATTATTTATTTATACTCTGTCTCATTTAATAAAAAATTTGTGGTGGTAGATATTTGTGTAAATATCTTCCTAATTGAAAAACACAATGAAACAAAAGGAATTTTCTTCCTCAATATGGTTAAAAATATACCTTCACAGATGAGAAGGCATTGCTTCTCATCTGTGAAGGTATACTAACAACTCACATTTGTAATTATAATAACCTTTGTAATTACAGAGCATTTTTACAATAGCTTTGTTAGGTCAACAGGACCTTGTCCTATCATAAGGATGGGGAAACAGCGTGAACTGCTCAGTGACTTGACCAAAGTGGCATCATTACTGATTATTAGAGCCAGAACTAGAACTTCAGTCTCCTCTCATTTTAGGTAGTGCTCTTTCTACTGCTGAACACACAGATAAGTATTCCAAGGTCTTTTCAAGTCACAAGTTTCTTTGGTTTTAGAGAATATATAAATGAATCACATTATTTCTATAGTCAAACAGTGCTGTCCAAGATTTTAAATATAGAAGTTTGGAAACGGTGGAAGGTGGGTATGCTGGATACTCTGTTTGCTCCACGGATCTGCTGTTTATCTCTCTCCACCCTGCTCTGTGTGCTGGGAGGTCGTCCAGAGTGAACTGCATAAATGGGCTTCTGGTTAGGTTCATCACCTTGGAGATGGGCGGAGAGCAAGATTGGGTATTTAGTCTTCAGTTCCTTTTCTGCTGGGCCACAGATTGCCAATAACTGTGCTCTTTAACTGAAGATGTAGCAGACTCTGTGGCCCCCACCACCCTCAGTCCTCATCACTTCTTAGACATGGTGGGGGCTTCTTCTTGTGCAAATACTTGCACACTCAGCCTGAGGCCTTTTTCTGGTCATAGAAGCATGCCTAGCCCATGCACAGGGCAGGCCAGAAATGCTGGACAGTTGATATCTCCAGGGAGCTGCCCTTAACCAATAATATATGGGAATTAGTGGAAAAACACCTCCACTTCCTCTCCCCTAGGTTGGGACAAATCAGGGCTGTGTTTTTTTTACCATCTCCCAGAGGTCCCTATCAATAATGAGTCCTAATTGCACTCATTGCTGATCTTCTAATCAATGCACCCTGTGTTCGCCTCCTTCGCCGCCCTACCTCATTTACCTAGCCCCTTCCAGTGCCTTCTGGGATTGCTTCCTAAATAAACTACTTGTGCTGAAGTCTTAGCTTCAAGGTCTGCTTCTTAGGAATCCCAACCCAATGCAGAAGCTACAGTTCTTGTCAGGCAGCTGTCTTCTATAGCCACGGCTTACCCTTCGAGTTGCAGGAACCTCTTATTTCCTCTCCTTGTCTCTTCAGGCCAGGTACAGTTCTGGATGCCCGCTATTGCCAGTCCCAGAGTGATTCACCATCCCATGTATGCACAGTTGCAAGACAGGCTTGGCAATGCAGTCTTTATGTCGGGTGGCTAAACAATGGATAATCTTTTAGTTAAAAAGAAAATGAGAATAAGAGGAGTGAACATCTGTCTCTATCACAGAAGCATACTTCAAATTCTAGAATTTTTTTGAGACATGTTATGAGGTAATTAAATGATCAAAAGCAACGCTAAGCAGGCCAGCAATGATTACAATGTCATTGCCACCATAAGGTCAATAAAAACATCAGGGTTATCAACAGGTTGCTCTTCAGGATGTTTGCCGTTTGGGAAGAGCCGGTTCTGCCCTGGCCATGATCTTCTTGGAGGCAGAGTTCTTGCAGTTTCTCTGTAGTACCAATATGATGACATACTAACCTCATGCTTCTTAGTTTTCGCAAAAGTGCTCCATACCCAGCTGCCTGATGTGTTTCATTTTACATCTCAGGCATCGCTGTGACAATGTCTGTACTCATTTGTAGCAAAAATAATTTTTTTCTTTTTACATATCAATAAAAATTTGGAGGGACTGCTGGGAGGGATTTGATTTCTTGAGTACAGTGGTTGAGAATCCCCATGTTAGGTGTTTTAGAAGATAAGATGAATAATAAACAGTCCCTTTCCTCCAGAACTCAAAGTCTAGCTGTGATGGAGGGCGGGAAAAGATTTGAAAGGAAACTTGGGGTGGGAAGGAATAACACCAGCATAACTGGCAGGGTACTTTGTTAAGATGTTGATTATCATGAGTTCCCAATCTTACCTTGACACAAGGTGCCTGAAGCAATAAGGTAATAGGTAAGAAATAAAGGGATACCTTTGAGGGCCAGGGGAGAGAGTGGAAATTCTGGGGCACTGAGGAGGGGATGGAGGTTGGTGGGCCATGAGTAGAGGAACCCTCTCTTGTTCTGCGGTCTTGTCCTAGTTGGTAATATCTCAGAAAAGGCGGCTGTATGGTGCCTTAGGCGGGCTCCACTGCTGGCACCGGGATTTCCAGCTGAGGCAGAACTTCCTCACCAGCCCTTCCCCATTTCTACTTAGCATTGGAACAGAAAGCCTGTTACATTTCAAGACTGGGCAGTGAGACTATCAGAAGGATCAAGGTAGGTGAGAGATTAGAAGTCCTTCCCCCATTTTCTGATCCTTACGCTTCTCCCAGATTCTGGTGTGAACCAGGAAGATAAGGGGACTCCAGTGATGACCGTGGTGGACTTTCTTGGTAGCTCAGGGTAGCTGAGATGGATTTAAGTTGATACAAAGAAAACAAAGATAACAAAACTGGGACACCTTAATGTGGTGGTTTATGATAGAATCTGCTCTGTGCATAAATGAGGCAAAGCAGAATGTGACAAGGGATCTATGGGAGGCCAAGTGATGTAGTATAGCTGTAATAAATCATGGCATATTGTTTGCTTTTTGGCATATTATTTGTTCCTTTTTCACAAAGCTTTTTTCCAGGTAGACAGAGGAAGGAACTGAACTAGAGGGCAGTTAAATAGAGAAGGGGGGAAAATTATTTCCTCATTGATCTCTTCTGGCTTGTTCCTATTTTATAACACAAAGCATAGGAACAAATAATGTACATGTGGTAAATATTTATGTTAGCCGAGCATTAATGAAGTATTTTCTGATCATTCTTTCTACGTTCCCCTAGTTCTATATCACGCTTTAGCACATCTTGTAAAATCCATGTTTTCATCCTCTGGGTTATGGAGGCAGAGAAAACGCTGTCTAGTCTGCAAGGCGTTATGGCGCACAGTGCAGATCCCTTTGCTCCCCCCATCTCTCCCTCCCACAGACACCTTTCTCCAGCGGCAGTTTCTCTTTCTCATTCCAGAGGCTTCAGAGCAGAGAGCTCTATGTAATTTCTATTTTTCCTGGAAGAAATTATGGCGAACAGTCGAGTGGGTAGGCTTAGAGACGTTTTCTATACATAGTCTGTATATCTTTGATTCTAAAACACTTGATTAAAACAGATATTTAATGTTTTGAAATGAAGAATGTGTCTTGCAATCAATGTCAAAAGAAATCTGTCTGTTTCCAGGCAGAACTGTAAGTGATGCTGTGTTTGTCATTGTGCACGAGCATGCTTAGTGTCGTGTGGAAGATATCTTTTTATTTAATTACCAACTCAGATGAGTTATTTGTAACAGTTCTTAATGCAGGTGAATTTTAATTTAATTCTAGATTCCCAGCTGGTTTTTAAAAATTTTTAAAGATTATATTTCAGCAAACCTAAACTTTTTAAAAATAAAGATTGCCTGCTATATGACAAGCAATTAATTTCAAAGCAACAGGGATTGTCACATACTTTGAGCTAGATCAGAAAAATCTCAGAGTTGGGAGAGATTTTTTGTGATCAATTCCCTGGGGAATGGTCCATCTATTAAAAGGTCTTAACTAACTTTTTTCTCTAAAATTTTTACTATTTTTACTAGAAATGTTTAATATTTAGTAGAAGTAATAATAAAAACGTATAAAGAAAAGTCAATAAACTTCTTTGCCTCCCCTCCATTCATTGCCACCCTCCATCTATCCCTCAGAGGAGGATCCTTCCATGTCTTTTTCATGCTCATGCATGATGGGCATATGTAGGTTTTTGTTTAAAAATTCCAACGATTATATACTAGTCCCGAGACTACCTAGAGCAGATTCGGCAGTGCTGCACTAAGAAGCCCTCAGTTCCTGGAATAGTTGTTCTCCCTACATCCTCTCCCTATCTCTTTGTGAGCAGGCCCTCAGGTTGCTGGAAGATGGGAGCTCACAGGAGCCCACAGGCACTGAATTTTTGCTACTGGAGCTTGTGCTCACAGAAGCCCAGAGGCACCTAAGAAATTATCCCTGCAGCCCCGGGGTCAGCGACTGCTAAGTGCAAAGTATGAACTCTAGCTCTCCTGCCCTCTTATCAATATAATTTAGTCAATCATTTCAGGTAATATTCTGGATTTATTTTGTTTTTGACACTAAAAACAATGCTAAAATATATGTTTGTACAGACCGTCTCTAACATACAATGATGGAGAAAGGATACATTTAGGAGAAACTGTACTCTGAATTCTTATCTTTTTCTGGGCTAGAAATATGCAGTACATTACTCTCTCTGTGACCCTGGGTAGCAGCAATAAAATGATTTTGTCCAATTGTAGGGTAATGTAAGTGTTCTGAGCACATTTAAAGTAGGCTAGGCTAAGCTATGATGTTTGGTGGATTAAGTATACTAAATGCATTTTTGACATGATACTCTCAATTTATGATGGGTTTATCAGGATATAACTTCATCGTAAATCAAGGAGCATCTGTACATATATCATTATGTATTTAGCAAAAGTGGAGTTTGTGGGTAAAAGGCATCCTGTACTTGAGTCTACTGAGATTGAACCAAGAGACTCGCTACAGTGTTAAGACAAAGCGGTGGACCTAGAAGTCTGAAGAAGGAGCCAGGCAAAAGAATTTTGTTTCTTTCTTTCAACAAACATTTACTGATCTCCTACTATGGGTAGTTCTGTGCAGGGTCTACGTATTCCATAGAGAATAAAACAGAAATGGTTCCTGCCCTCTTGGAGCTTGTTTAGTCAGGGGGGAAAAGACATTAAGCTATGATCTTCTAAGTAAATGTTTGCAAATTGGCTAAGTGCTATGAAAAACAATAAAGGATGATCTGCAAGAATATAACTAGGGGCCTAATTTAGAATGGCAGATCGGAAACAACTTTTCCGGGGAAGTGACAATTATTAGAAAATAAAAAGTTTAAAAATTCCAATGTTTAGATTGCTTACAGAATTCTAAAATTCATTCTAAACGATTTTATTTTGTATTTATTAGAACAGAATAGACTTGAAATTGAGTTTTGCTCCAATTAGCAATGACTGCAGAACGGCCATCTTTTTGCTGAATTCCTCAGACATTCCCTTCTCTAGTTTGTCCTCTCTACCCCGCCCCACCCATCCTTTCATATTTATCCTATTTTAAAAATTGTGATGATATTTGCAAGGTGAAATTTGCCCAGCTTCCAGCTCCACCTTTCTCCAGGCCTACATCAGGCTAAGATGCTAGAAAGAGGTCTTCCATGAAGTGATAAAAAGTGACAAAGAGGCGGTGAAAAGTGACAAAGATCCTGTGATAGAACAACAGGAGATCTATTAGCAGGAGAAATGTTTGGCTTAAATGTATCATGCTGAGGTATCTGAAGGGTCCAAATCCTACCACCACTACCCGTCTGTAAGAGGGAAACTGGCACTTGTAGGATAGGGCAAAAGGAAAGGGAGTGAAAATTAAGGAGACCAGAGACACCGGGAGAACCCCGATGCCAGAACAGTCCCTGACACATGGTAGGTGTTCAATAAATATTTGTTAAGTAAATGAATATATGAATGATGCTCATCAGGGCAGATTGTGTGTGGACTGATCAGCAGCCACTTGGGAGAAAGAAAGGTGCTGTTTTGCCTCAGACCTTGGACTCTATGTGTGTGCGATGGTTTAATAATTAGAATTTTTTTCTAGTAATATTCTGTGCCTGCTTGGATTTCTAAATTCTAAGAGCTCAGATAAGAAAACATACCATTCTTTCTCAAGATAGGGGGAATGTCAGATATGAATGAGGGAGGAGTTTAGGCAAATCCAGGGCTTGGGTGGGGGTGAGTGCTGAGGCTGAGTATCCAGACCTGGGTTCAGTTTGCTTGACCAGACCAGGAATCACTGTCCGAGGCTTAGGTATCATCATCTTCCAGTAGTCAGTTGGCTGGAAACCAAGAAGTTCTGTGTGACTAGAGTCATGAAAGGCAAATTGGGTCAGGACAATGCATACCCCTGTTGGGGATGGGGAGAAGACCTATTGTCACCTCAAACCAAGTCTCACCACAAATAGGCTAGACATAATTATGACATCCTCCTGGCTATTTTGAATGCTAGCTAGAAGGATAAGATGTGACAAAGACCTCATTTACATATAATTTTTCTTATGGAAATGTGAGGGCTATTAGAATAGCTAATCAAGGGCAGCTATTTATTAAGCACTTATGCAAGGCACTGGACTAGGTGCTCTGGGATATGGGAAGAAGTGTATGGGGAGGAGAAAAAAACAATTTGCAGTCAGACTCAAGAATAAGAATACGAAGTCAGACTCCAGATTGTGTGTATGAAACATCTTATACATGAAAACAGCTAGCAGTGCATTAAACGAGTGCCAAATTACTTGGCACTTATGAGAGGAGAATTATGCTCTCAGGATTTGGAGGAGGGAGGGTTAGCTGCAAGACTAATGATTTAAGGTTTGAAGTAGACCTTGAAGGATGAGCTGGGAGAACCATCTAGGCTAAGTAATGATCTCAAAAGTCTGAAGACCGCTATGATCTTTTCCTACTCTCCTATTTCTTCAGATTCTGCTGGCCCCGCTGGATGAAGGGCCTCATGTAAAGGGGAGCAGGGGGCCTGACTTCAGCGTTGCCTCAGGGTTTGTCACCCTTGCTGATCTCTGCAGAGGCAGAGGCATTCACAGTAACACGAGAGCTTCCTGCTCCAGACCCGCCTGGTATTGTGGGCTATTTTTGTCTTCAAAAGCTGGGTGTGTGTGTCATGCTGTCAAGGTCTTGAACACAAGATTCTAGAGGCCGCGTGTTCTTTAAAAATTTCCCCTGCTTCCTAGAACCAGCGGTGTCTGAAATTAGAAGACAGAAATTTGTACCCTTTGGAATCTTGATAGCTTAGCGAGTATGATTCTAGACACCGAGGGTTGGTTAAAAGTGGTAAATTTTTCTTAACTCCAACTTTTCTCCTCCTCAGAGCTACTTTAAGTTCTCTGGCCATGTTCCTATACGAGGTTGGCTCTCTGGAGAAACATGGGCATTTTCCTTACTTTTATTATTATTTTTTTCAAATTGTGGAAACAGCAGTCACTTAGTCCTTCCTGCCCAACCTTGGCCCCAGAGTTTCTGACTTCTCCCCAGAGACGCTTATTTGGAAACTTTTTGAGCCAGTGGAGAATCGACTTAGCCCCCTTAGCGGAGGCTTTTTTTGCTTTCAGACCAATGGGAATATTGTGTGTCCCGGATGGAAAGATTTGAATACTACCATTATCACACTGAGTCTATATAACAAGGCTATTTCCGTGTCTTGGCACACAGCCTGAGTTAACTTTGCTTTGCTGCATGTAGATACAATGAATTCTGTTTGAACAAGAAATCATGTGTAACAAATGCTTTTGCAAAACCATGTCCATTTAGCAATTACTTTAATAAAGATGTGCTTCGGCAAGGGAGTTCAGTACAACAGCTGCAGTTAAACACCTACGTAATGTTTAACTTAACATTTAAAAACTAAACTTTTATTTTAGAAGACATTTTGATTTACAAAATAGTTGTGAAGTAGTACAGAAAGTGCCCATATACTCCATACCCAGTTTTCCTTGTTATTAATAACTTAGAGTGGTACATTTATTACAGTCATTTTTTACAGTCAATGAACCAATACGATACATTATTATTAACTAAAGTCCACACTTTATTCCATTTTTCTACTTTTTACTCAACATTCTTTTTCCGTTCCAGAATCCCATCCAGGATTCTATGTTACATTTAATCCTCATGTCCTCTTACGCTCCTCTTGGCTGCAACATTTTCTCAGACTTTCCTTGCTTTTGTTGACCTTGATAGTTTTGAGAAATACTGGTCAGGTGTTTGTAGAATGTCCCTCAGTTGGGATCTGTCTGATGTCTTTCTCATGATTATTCTGGGGTTATGTATTTTGTGGAGGAGGACCACAGAGGCGAAGTACCGTTTTCATTACCTCATACCAAGGATATATACTATCAAGATGACCCGTCACTGTTGATGTTCATCTTGTTCACCTGGCTGAGGCAGTGTTTGTCAAGTTTCTCCACTGTAAAATCACTCTTTCTTCCTCCCTTCCCACATTCCATTCTTTGGAAGGAAGTCACTATGTGCAGCCCACAGTGGAGTGTTACGTTCCACCTTCTAGAGGGCAGAGTATCTACATAAAGTCTTTGTAATTCTTCTCAACAGGAGCTTTACTTATTTTCCCTCATTTATTTATTTATTAAATAATTTATTTATGTCAGCATAGACTCATGGATATTTATTTTATACTTTGGGATATAATTGAGTACTATTTCATTTTTATTGTTCAAATTATTCTAATTTTGGTTATTGGGAGCTCATACAGTTGGCTCCTGTGTCAATTTGATATACCCATCACTGTAGGGTTTTTTGAACACTTCTTTCTGGCACTACAAGATGCTCCAGGCTTACCTTGTGTATTTTCTGCCCCAGTCCTAGAATCAGCCATTTCTCTAGTCAGTTCTGGTTCCTTTTATTGAAGAATGATTTTAGAATACAAAGATCTAGGGGCTAGATGTGTTCATTGCTACTTGGGTATCATTGCTTCAAATGCTTAGAGCAAGGAAACAAACAAATATTCTAAACCTTGTGTACACACAACAATAAATATTGCTATATTTATCCACCTGTATATTACATTAAACATGAGTTCATACTGTCTCTAACTCTAATGGATTACCACATGGATCATTCTAACCATCTCCCCTTATTTGTCTGTAACCTTCCATTGTAACGGTGAGAACACTGACTCCTGTTGCCATCCACTTACTTAATTGTTCGATTCTAATATACATGCGTAGTGCTCTCAGAATTATGAATCTGTATCCCCATGGGAAACAGCTTCACTGAGTAACGTGGTTTTGTACAGTTCCTTTACTTTTAGTCTTACAAACTTCACTCACGTGTAAAAGTGACTTAGGTCAGCACCTTTTTCCCCTACTTGCTTCGGTGAAGTTGTTTCATACATTTGTAATACAGTTAAGGTCTTTTGTCACAATCTTCGTTCCATGCTGGGATCCCTTAACCTCTTGAATAATTTTCTAAAAATTTGTTAAGGGTCATTTTTTGGTCCCCTGAAGTTCTATAGATTTGACAAATACATGTCGTTATGTGTCTACCATTGTAGTATCATCTTGAATAGTATCATCCCCAGAAAAATCCTCTGCATTTCCCCTATCCAACCCTGCCCCTTCCACAATGAATCTTTGGCAACCACTGATCTCTTTACTGCCTATTTAAATTTAACTTTTTAAAAAATTTTTTAATTAAAAAATATTTTTAAAAAATTTTGTAGCTTTTATAAATTAGTTGGGCTTTTATAGAAAGTGAGTACTTTTTTTGGAAATGAACGTCTTTGACCCTAAAGAAGTTACATGAGTTATTAGTTATCATACTTGCAACTCGTGGATTTGGGGCTTACCTCCTGAAGCAGCAGTAAAATCTTATCATTTTTAAGGAAGTGACATTTCACTAATTAGTGACCTTGAGATATTTAGAGGAACTGGGGCACTTGGTGGGGTAGTGAGATGAAGGAGGCAAAGAGGATGTTTTAACAGAAAATGTAAGAGATTTCAGACTTCACCACATTCTGGGATCAGGTTAAATGTAGACCTGTAGTTTAGGACCTTCTTTTCAATTCTGCAAACTCCTCATTAAATCTCTGCTCTGCTTGAAGTTGCTGTGCTATATGCTCTAGGCCTACCTTCTTCAGGTGTCACTGTTTGGTCACATACTTCCTCTTTGAAAGAGCTGGCCATGCTGCAACATACAAGGATTTCTGTAGCTCAGACTTTAGGGCATTCCTCTCTGACTACCAAGGCCACTGGCTTATCCTGGAAGGACAGAGACACAGGCAACCCCAGGTCATACTTTACTCTCCATTCCCCTCTGTCAACGTGGCCCCAGTTCCACAGTTGCTGTTGAATATATAAAGTACTTTAAATTTGGGGAAGAGAGTGGAGAGACCCCTTGTGCTATAGAAGGAAAGACTTCTGCTCTTTTCCCTTAGGTGCCCTGGGTTACATCTGAAAAATATATAGAAAAGAGACATGAGAAGACAACATATTGTTTAATCTGAACATATATCTAGCATATACATGAACAGTGCCAGCTATGTCCTAGGGTGTCTTTCGGAAGTTCTCACATATTTATTCTCCCCTTTCCCCTACAATGATTCTGTGAAGTAGATTAAAAAAAAAAAAAAAAGCTTTATGTTACAGGTTAAGAAACAGATTCAGAGAGGCTGACTAATTTGATGGTAGAGAAGTACAAATTCAACCGTGTTAATCTGTGTTTCTCTTTTGATAAGACATGTATGCAGTGCTGATAGACCGTCAAAGCACAATGTTAAATAATGTCAAGTAAATTTGATATGATTTTCAAAATGTGCTGGCAATTTTCATTGTTGAGTATTCATATATCAACACCAAATAATATTGACTTGTTATCTTTGTTTATAGGAGGGTTTAAGAAGATGGGGTTTCAGGTCAATTACTCGTGGGGGAAAAAATTCTATGAATTCCTGAGATTAGATCTGTCGATTGCCACATAACATGTGATATTTTACCCTATGATTCTTTTTATTTTAGCAAAAAAAAATGACGAAATTTAATAAATAGTTATGTATGGGAACACCACATACATCAGAGAGTCAGGGACCCCACATGCAAGAGAGGTTGCTACCTCATGAGTCTTGAAGTACTGTGATATAAATGCCTATGGCATCTCTATCAATTGTAAAAACCCACATTTTACAATCTTTTCTTAGCCTTGAAACCAACTATGAACAAGGACTGTTTAAAAAATAACGAAAAGCCATAATGTTTTGAACATTGTCAAAGCAACATTTTAGCATATTCAAATACAATTTAAAAAATGAATGGGTAAATAAATGGAATTGACAAAACATGTCTTTCTGCACAGCAGTTTCCCTGGACATTTATTTTAAGACACATAAAACCAGAGTACTTCTCATGAGTTTGATCAATAGATCTCTGTTTTAATGGAGAATTAGAAACAATGTAGAGATCATAATGTTCAACCTCCACTCTATCCCACCAGCCACCTACCTCCAATCCCCCAGTGATGCAGAAACTACCATCACTATTCTGTCCAATCTATGTAATTCCTGTTTGGTCACTGTTGTGTACATAGACAGTGTCTCAAGTCATCAAACCACAATATGGATATTGCACACTGGACAGAAAACCACACTGCGGATATGGTCCTTCTCTTACCAAACTTGAGGGGTTTGCCACTTGAGGTGTTCCATTCAAGAATGAGATAGTCGAAACAGTCCTTAGATAGTTTTATTCACTTGCAGCTAGTAAAGGAGACAGGGGATTCACATCTAAAGCTCCATCTCCCCTAAGGAAGGCTTACCCATTGCTTATATACATGATTTGGTTAAATACACGTTGATTTCTTCTTGCAGTTGGTTGCTGTCAAGCTCAAACTGTTTACAGCTGAGTCTGCAAAATATCGTGCTACATTTTGACATTTAGCAAGAATAGCATTTAGTAAGAATCGCCCAGACTTTGAGACCTTTGTCTTAACACTTCCTGACTTCTACACTTAATGTTAAATTCCACAAAGAAATCTAAGAACATCTTGATATTGCTGCCTGATTATCGTGCCACAGACAAATTGCAGTGAATATATTTTTCTGGCTTACATTGGTGTAACAGCTTTTTAGCTTTGACCAGTTTGTTGTTCACTTACTTTTCTTTTTCTTGAAAATAATCTCTTTTGTCTGATTATTTGCTCTTTAAATGACATGCTCAGCCTATCTTGTGATGATTGCCTTGCCAGATCATAGCAATTTTTTAGACTGAACCTTGCCATCTCTCAATCCACAAGCCAATTTTGCATATGGCTACTGACTCAGTAAATATTCAGTCGTGTTCCTTAAAACCCTAAAACGATTCTCTAAAACTCTTGCCTATTATTAAATAATCTTCCACTTTTCACCTAAGAGTCTTTTAAATTTCTTATTGCAGAAAATTTCATACAAAGTAGAAGAAATAGTAAATCAAATTTCCATGTATCCATCATCCAATTTCAACAATGATCACTTCATCCCTACACTTGCTTTACCTATAACTCCTTTTCTCCCTTTTTTCTCTTGCCTAAGAAGATATGTCAGATAAAATATTGTTAAGAGCAATGTTAGAGTTTACTGCCTGTTTTCCTCCAGGAGTTGTATGGTTTCAAGTCTTACATTTAAGTCTTTAATCTATTTTGAGTTTATTCTTGTATATGGTGTAAGAAGGTGGTCCAGTTTCATTTTCTCACATGTACTTGTCCAGTTTCCCAGTACCATTTTTTGACTACATTATGTTTACTTCAATGTGCATTCTTGCCTCTTCTGTCATAGATTAAATGAACACATCAGCATAGATTTATTTCTGGGGTCTCTATTCTGTTCCATTGATCTCTGTTTGTTTTTATGCAGGTACTAAGCTATTTTGATTATGACAGTCTGTCTCTATAGTTTAATATCAAGTAGTGTGATATCTCCAACTTTGTTCTTTTTAAAATTGGTTTGAATTAGAATTTAAGGTCCAGATATTACATTTCGTTGGTACGTCTTTTAAATCTCATTTAATTTATAGATACCTCATCCTCTTTTTCTTCCCTGCAATTTATTTGTTAAAACATTGAGTTGTTTTATAGTGTTTCCTCCAGACTAAATTTTACTGATTGGATTCCTACAGTGTCTTTTAACATGGTTTTCCGTGCCTTCTATCCTGTAAACTGATAGTTAGATCTAGAGGCTTCCATTTTTTTGGCAAGACTACTTCAGAGGGTATGGTGTGTGCTTCACACCTGCAGAAGGCCTGCAATGAATAGTTGTACTTCTTTTGTGACATAAGCAGTCATTGTTGATTATTGCTTAGCTTTATTATCTTGTTAAGTGTTTGTATAATGATGATACTCTAATGCTATCAATTTTATTCTTTCATTGTTGGAATACTTTAAGGAGAAACTTTCCCTCATCAACTATTTGGTTATCTTGTTTTACAGTTTGTTCAGCAAAGGCATGTTGAGAGTTGATATTTCCTCCTTTTAATTACTTTTCAGAATAATGAATTGGTTCCAAAGGTGAACAATGATTTCTTTATAGTATCTTTTTAAACACCTGGATGTCAACACATCCGATATGTTTCAATCAATTTCAGTTATTATTTATTATTGCTGCTCAATTTTTTACTGCTTCGGCTAGTAGGAGCCACTTGAAGTTGGCTCCTGAGTCCTTTTGACACAACCCTAGTGGTGTTAGATAGTCCCCTTGCTTTCCGGTATGACAAAATATTCCAGCCTCATCTTATATACTTCATGCCTCAGATTTGAAGTCGGCCATTTTCCCAAAGGGACTTTCGTTCGATTTAGTGGAAAATAGTATTAAGAGATCACAATCTTGTGCTGAGGTCAAAAGTAATAATTCAGTAAAGATCTACAGGGAATAAGAGAATGAGCTATGGGATATTTGGGAGAATAGCATTCCAGGCAGAAGGAACAGCAGGCGCAAAGACTCTGAGGCTGGAACAGAGATAGCAAGAAGAAGAGAGTGGTAGGAAAGAAAATCAGGGAGATGAGGGGGAGCAGGCCAATTAGAAGGGCTTTAGTTTTGCTTAGAGTAAGATGGGAGCCATTGGAAGGATTTGAGCAGAGCAGTGACAGGATCTTTTGTTTTGTTTTAATTGAATCGCTATGGGTTCTGGGTTGTGAATGGACTGAACAGAGTTAAGAGCAGGATCTGAGAGAAGGGTATCACACTAAACCAGGTAAGAGATGGCGGGTCTTGGACCAGTATGGTAGCAGCGGATATAATGAGAAGTGATCAGGTTCTGGATATATTTTGAAGATGGAAACCAAAGAATTTGCTAAAGAATTGACTTGGATTGTGAGAAAAGAGGATTCAAATGTGACTTCAAGGTTTATGGTTTGAGACATAAGTAAAATTGTAAAACATCATGAATATCTGACATCTGAGACTGGCATCTCTTCTGTGGGTCAGTGTTATGCTTGTGGAGGGAGGGGAGGAATGAAGAGGGGTTAGGCAGAACTTCACAGAAGACTAGATACTGAAGTTGAATCAGGAAGGATGTGCAAGAGGACCAGGTGAACAAGAGGGAAAGAACATTCTGAGCAGAGGAAACAACTTGTATAAACACAGAGTCATGAAAGGATTATGGGTCTGGAATTAAAATTCATTTTCGGAGTGCAGGACCCATGGCAGGAAATGAGTCTAGAAAGGTAGAGAGAGACTACGTATTCCATGATAAGAATTTGAATTTGATTTTATGGATGATAAGGAGACTAGAACTTTTAAAGCTTGGGAATGATGTTGTCTGGTATGCATATCAGAAGGTCATCTAGGCAGCAGAGTGAGAGAGAATGAAGATGGAAAAAATGAAATTTCAGTCATTCTAAGATTTTATCAAACACCATTTTACATTAAAAGAAAGGTGAATATCTTCATCCCATTCTAACAGCTCCCTCCATCTCTCTGAGTGCAGTTTTATTTCCTACAAAACCCTCCCATTACAAAGAACAATAATATAAATAAAGATAACTTTTGGTTCTGATAAATTCTCAGGCCTTTAAAAAGGTGCGCAAAACCCCATCTCTTTTGTAATTATTCTAAGATAAATAAGAAGTAATATTTACTTAACTATAGTGTTTTTGTGATGCAGAGGAAGGTGTGAACACTAGACAATATGATTAAACTGTAGCACAGAACATGTTACCATGAAGAAGTTAAATGTCAGAAGGGTCACATAATATGAGTTAGGGGCTAAACTGTGCTTCTATTACTGTAAACTCTGATAAACCTCAAATTTTTGTGAAGTGCTAGTTATTACAATAATATTTTACCACTTCTGGTTGAACTAGAAGTTGAGTGCTCTTGATAGCTTCTCTATGGTGAAATCGAAAAAGATCGAGTCAAATGTTGAAGTAAATTTCAGTCGTTGATGTGAAGTCCAAATATAACTTGATAGGAGTCTTTGGATTTTAATTTTGTTTGAAACAGAGAACTGTTGTCCCAGTGCCCAAAGTAAGGCTCTCCTTGACATGTTCAGGTGCTGGTCTGTCTGTTTCTTTCATCTAACCCCTCACCCACTCTGGATCTTCCCCTTAATCATTCTTTACTCTTTCTAGCTTTGATGATCTGTTTTCCATTCTACAGTTCACAGGATGTTCTGTGGGCATGCTCTTTTTCAAATTTTTCTCCAAAACTGATGCCAAGACAGTCATAAACCCATTATAAAAACTGTCGATTTTTCCAAACATCCCATTATGCAACTTAAAAACAGTTTTAGCACAATGGGACAGATATCAAACCAATAGTCTTTATTAGAGATGGAGTCTAAACTGGCTCTGGAAAAGGCATCCATTGGATTTTTGCATTTACTATAATTAGTTATTATAAATTCGGAATCCTGTAGCTATGGACCATTTAGTAAGATAAAGTCTTGTTGTACAGACCCAGATTTATTAAAGCATCAAACATTTATTGAGCACTTACTATGTGCCAGGTGCTATGCAAGGTAACAACAGAGATCCCTAGACTAAAAAAATCAGCCCTTGCCCGTATTAAAGCTTGACGGAAAGTAGTCATGGGCTGCATAATGATGTTATTGCCTAATGACCGCCTAGCTGTGGAAACATAGTAGCGCAATGCATTACTTATGTGTTTGTGGTGATGCTGGTATAAACGAATCTACTGCACCGTACAATTATATATAGTACATAATACTTGATAATGATAATAAATGTTACTGGTTTATGTATTTATTATACTTTTTTATTGCTACTTCAGAGTGTACTCTTTCTAGTTATAAAAAAAGTTTGCTGTAAAATAGTATGCCATGTTATGGCAGCAGCTTCATACATCTTGTATTTACAGCCTCTCTTGATTGTATCATTTTCTCTTGTACTTGATTTCGTACATTGTTTTGTACAGTAATATGCTGCACAGGCTTGTAGCCTAGGAGCAATAGGCTATACCATATAGCCTCTGTGTGTGTAGTAGGCCATATCATCTAGGTTTGTGTAAGTACATTCTGTGATGTTTGCACAAGGACAAAATTGCCTAACCACACATTTCTCGGAACATGTCCTCAGCATTAAGCAGTGCATGACTGTAGAATTCAGAACATATTTTCTATATAGAATCGAAAACAATCTTCAATGGTCACAAATTTGTATAATTAGCTTTAGACAAAAATTCTCATGTTGGAGAAGCAATGTAGAAAAAGTATGAACTAAGAATCAGGAAAACAGATCTACAGTCCTGCTTTGCTACTATTCATTCATTAATTCAACCACTCATTAAATATTTACTGAAAGCCTACGCTGGGGGAGAAAATGATTAAGTGCTGAGGAGCATGTTAGCAAATAAGAGAGACTGCTACCTGTTCACTATCTGTTCTGTGTGATAGTGAGTGTATGGCTTAAGTTTTCCACATCTCAAACTTTGGTTAGTCTAGATGTCTAAGGTTTCTTTCAAAACTAAAATGCTAAACTTTCTGACAGCGTTGTGGAGAGAGAAGCTGCCTAGGCAGAGGGTTAACTTTTGCCCTGATTTCAAGATAACTTTGTAAACACAGTATTGTAATCTTTTGGTCAGCCTTTCATCTGCATTTGGGTCATCTTGACAAAGCCCGGGTATAGCAATTCCTACTCAGAAGACTTCAGGGGCAGGACGAGGTCACAGTTTGGAAAAAAAAGGTAGACCACTTGCGTCAGTACAGCTAAAGAGTTGTTCCCAGCACGCAACCTCCTCTGCTGTTCCACCCAGACTTCCGTCTAGCAACACGATTTCTGCCACGGGTTTATCGCTTGGGTGATCCATTGCTCTTCTGGTCTAATAAGCCTTGTAAAGGGAATGCTCCTCAGGGGACCAGAAGTGATCGGCTTCATAGGGCGGGAAGAACTGTCCTTGCGTCCTGCAGTTTTTCCAGTGGGTATCAAGGTAACAAGTTTTTTGTTATCTGGCTTGAAAATTGCAATAAGTTAATACCATTTTTCTTTTCTTTTTCTTTTTTTGCTTGTAGCCAGGATACATTTTTCAAGGGGGAAAACGGATTTCTGCAAAAAGAGAGGAAGAGCGCGCGCGCAAAATATTTGAACATTCAGGAATACCAAGTTACAACCTAGGGAAGCCGTCTTGTGGCTTTAGGGAAATGAGCAGCTGGGCTCCTCGGCCAATCTGTCGCTTCCAGTCAATGAAAAAGACAGAGGGTTTGAAGTTCCTTCCGAAACTGGGCCGGCTAATTTAGCCCCTCCCACGAGCCCGAGGGTCTGTTATATCTCTGTTCCTTGAGTACCTCTCTCACTGAGACCGACCACAGCAAGCAGAGGCTGAAAAAAAAAAAGAGCAAAGAGGAAGAAAACAAAAGCTGCCAGTTATGGAAGATGTAAAGGGTAAGAGCAAAATTGATTTGATCCGAATCCTTAAAAGAA
>NW_006494611.1:12647814-12663987 GCF_000325575.1 Pteropus alecto | reverse complement strand
GCCCAGACCAAAAGCGAGTACTTGAAAGAGCAAGAGGCAAAAAACCCGAAATGAACTTTCCCACCCTCTCCTTCTGAGAGGGAGCAGAGAAACAACTTCGGGAAGCTTTTTAGGAAGCAAAGCCCCGAGGTTATAGTCAAGGGTGGCTTTGAGGCAGCTGAAGGGACTCATGAATTATTCATTACCATTTGTATTCAGAGCTGGTTTTTCAGAGGCAAATGACTTCTTTGGTCCCCTTGCAGTTTAAGAGCTGCCTCATCTACAGTCCAGAGTCATCTCGCGTCGGGTCTGTACCTCGGCGTATTTGCTTGAAGATGCTGGGCTCCGTGTGTAGATTTGTTTTGTTCTCGAATTTCCTGCGTGCTTGCCTGTTGTGGAATTAGTAAAGGCTTCTCTGCAGGGAGTTAGAGAAGTTAATGTGGCAAGAGGCTATCACAACAGGATCCCACAGTATGTCTTGCAAAAGACCGAAAGTTTCTTGGGACGTGTGGGGGAGTGTGTATGTGTATGGGGGAGGGAGGGGAGAGAAAAGGTGGAGGGCGAAGGACAGTTTTATCTTAAGAAAGCGAGGCATATCTGACTTACTATATTTAGATTTTGTCTAAAAACTACAAGAGCAGCCTGGTTTGCACAGATGGTGTGCAGTCTCTATCTTTTACCTCTTTTGGGCATTTTCTGCCCGGAGAGCCAGCTGCTTGCCAGCCAGTAGGAGCCAGGAAGAATCTCTGATGCAGTGTGGGTGTGTAAGGTTGCAAACCTTCTTCATTATCTCTAACTTCTAATATCCGCACACGTTTTAACCATATAGAACACGGAGGAATGGGATGAGTAGCCGGAAGATTTCTTAATAAGGATAATAATGATAGCTGTTAACTTTTACTAAATCTCCTCTGTGCCGAGAGCCGTTCCAAGCATGTGACACGTGTTATTTATTCCTCACATCGACTTAGGAAATGAGTGCTACGTTACCATCCCCATTTTTCAGATGGCAGAGTTGAGGCAGTGGGAGAGTAGCTTGCCTTGGGATCTCGCAGTTGAAGTGCTGAATTTGGATGCAGGTGATCGGACACAGCTTCCGCGGGCCTTTTTACTCCCCACCTCCGCCTCTCCGCCCTACAGTGTTGCTCCACTTCCAAGGCTCCCGCTACTGCCCTGACACTGTGGATCTCGGGTTTGCAAACTCTTGAAGCTACTGGAGAGATGATACTGATGAAATCTCCAGTCTGGGAAGGAATTTGTGCTTTCCTATCAAGTTCACATACTTCTTCTTCTTCTTTTTTTTTTTTTTTTTTTCTCGTTTGGTGCTCAGAGCCCCTCTCTATGGTAGAGCCCAGGTATTGTCATTACGCCTTTTACAGAAAGGAGAGACTGAGGCCAGGAGGGGTTAGGTGACAAGAATCATCCAGCTAGACTACACAAGACATCCCCTGCCTCTGGTTTCCCTTCTAACCTGCAGAACAAGCCCAGTCATCTCTGAACTTACGTCCCCAACCCCAGCTACTTTCGGTTCCTAAAAAAGACCTTGCTTCTTTCCCTCCCAGACTGCTGCTGCAAGGGACTTAACTCTACCGTAAGACCTCTCTGGCTCTCTCCTTTGCTTTCAGCCTGGAGCCAAGCTGCCTGGGTTTGAATCTCAGCTCCGCCATTACTAATTGTGTGCCTCAGTTTCCTCATCCGTTGAATGAAGAGGATGATAATATCTACCTCATAGAGTTGTAAGGACTAAACGAAGGATTCATGCAAGGTTCTCAGAACAGGGCCTCATGCATATAGTATATGCTCAATAAACATTAGCTGTTGTGATCACTCTTTCAAGCCTTATTTTGGTTGTTAGTTTCCTTTTAAGCCTTCTCTAAGCCTTCCAGCATTAGATTAGGCCCTATCTAGGATGTTTCTACACCTCATCCCTTAATTCCTAAGGTGGCTTATCATACTTGTATACATTCCTTCCCTCTGCATTGCCTCCTCCTTCTCCGACTATAATTTCTTTATTCACCTTTGGATCTGCAATGTCTAGAGCAATGTTTAGCATGTAATGGGCACTCAATAAATATTTAGTAAGTCAAGTATTATTTTAGTTGATGTTCATCCAAGAGTCAGCATGCTGGTTAAAAAGGAGAACTTTGAGTTGCTGTAGAGCTCCTGCTGGTACATACAGCTCTTTTGTGCTATCTATAAAGACATTCCTAAGTGGATATACTGAGAAACGAAATGCTTCCTCACTAGGTGGGTGATATTCAGAGCTGATGTGGCCCCAGGCCAGGGCACCCAGTTTGGCCAGTCTAGCTCCATCTGAACTTCAGCCCCCATGTCCCCCTCAGCCGGGGAACAACTGGAGATTTCAGATGCCTCATAGCACAACCTCACTTTCTCTGAACAGAACATTCGGTTCCAGAAATAGTGTCTCTCCAGCCCCATTTTATAGCATAGTCTGAGACAATATACTCTGGTAATAGGAGAAAAACAAACACTACAGAAGTTAGCCCTGGATAAAATAAAGTACATTAAACTTGTTTCTAGCACCCTCCCTTTCCTCTTCCTGACATACCTTCAAATCAGTTTGACAAATATTATTGTGTGTCTACCATTTGTAAGTCGCTATGCCAGATGTGTGGGGTATAAACAGTTTGCTCACAGTCTAGTGGGGAAGATAGATATATACAACCAACTCTAATTACAGTTAGACTTTGTGAAGTGCTGGTAATAATCACTAACATTGATTATTTATGATGTGCCGGGCACTGTAATTTTTATATGCATCGTCTCACATAATCTTCACGGTAAACCTATGACATAGATTTTTGCATCTTACAGCTTTGAAATGAAGTTATGTGGCCAAGGTCACACAGCTAGTAATAGGCAGAGGGGGAATTTAGACCTATATAGTTAGGCTGCAAAGCCTGGGTTCCTAATGCGTAAGTTCTCCTGCCTCCCTAAGAGCCATAATAGAAGTCTAAAGAAAATGCCATGAGAAACAGAATAGGGAATGATGATTTCTGGGAAAACTTCTCAAAGGATGGGACACTTCATTTGGACTTAGAAATTAGAAAGATGAGTAGGGTCTGGTGCTCACAGCAAGGCCCTTCTCAGAGCCAGTGATGCTTAAAGACCTTTTTTTCCCTCTCTTTTATCAAAACCATTGCCTAGATTTAAGAGTAAAAAGCTCTTTCGCCTTTTTAAAGTTCTCAGCAGGGAACCTATTTACATGTGCATCCTGAAGATTGGAAGGCAGGAGTTCAAATTTTAGCCCTGGCTATGAATTTAGACTTACAAATCATGTAATCAAATAAACCTTTACAAAGTAATTAGCTGCATATTAAATTATTTCCTTAATCATGATTGTCATTAGGCACATGTGGTAAATCGTTTTTACAAATGTCGGTGATAGGTCTTGCTTTTACTTGGCTGAGCTGTGTTTTAAGAGTATTTTCTCCTTTGTATTGTCTTTTTGGTTGTTTCTGCACTCTATCTATCCAGTGACTGTGCCCAAGGGCATTAATGTGTAATCCCACCTGTCACTTTGAATTGTGTGGTGCTGGGCTCAGTCCCTAAAGAGTGAAGGTGAGACCTGGGACAAATCGCATAGGGTCTATTCTTGGTGAGCTCTGTTCCCTGAAGCAGTTTGGGGGAAGGCTTTCGGGCAGCCCTGTGGTGAAGAATGATCCAACCCCTTGATTGTTTGATGGAAACACAGAAGAGCAGAGGCACTAGCTTTGTCTTGGTGAATGCGTGTATGTGTTCTGAGGCAGTGTTTCTCAAACTTTGAACATGCATGTGCATCATTGGGGATCTTGTTAAAATGCAGATTCTGACCCAGCAGCCCTGGGGTGAGGCCTGAGATTCTGCATTTCTAAAAAACTCGCAAGTGACTGTAATGCTGCCACTCCATAGGCCATTCTTTGACTAGCCACATTATAGTTATTGCATACCTTAGTGTCAGGGCTTATTTTGGTACCAAATGACCAAGCTACTCCCCAGTATTGCTCTCCCCTCCCCACAAGCCACCACTTTGAGTTAGCGATTAGCTATGTGATTGCAGGATAATAGGAAGCCTCTTTCTTTCTTTTTCTTTCTTTCTCTCTCTCTTTCTCTTTCTTTCTTTCTTTCTTTCTTTCTTCCTTCCTTCCTTCCTTCCTTCCTTCCTTCCTTCCTTCCTTCCTTCCTTCCTTCCTTCCTTCCTTCCTTCCTTTCTTTCTTTCTTTCTTTCTTTCTTCTCTCTCTCTCTTTCTCTCTCTTTCTTTTCTTTCGTTTGTTCATTCAGTTAATATATATCCAGAATAGGCAGTTGAGACCTCCAATTTGCCATTCAAGAAACAAGACTAAACCTTCATCGTACACAAACTATTATTACACAAAAAGGTCCTGTGTTGAGATTTCTGAAATATCTCCCACCTTTTCTCCATGGCTTCAAATGTCCATAAGCTACTTTCATTCGCTGCCTCCAACCTGAGAAGCAACGGAGCAGAACATGTGGCTGCCTCCAGAACCATTTGCTGGGTGTTTGGAGTGCCAGGGGACTGCAGGTAGCAGCCATGCAGGGAGTAGCAAGGACTCAGGGCTCTGGGACCGGGAGCAGCTTGCCTGGGGCCTTGTCTCCACACTGTGGAAGTAAGGTGGGAATCATCCCAGGTGAGGAGGAGGAAAGTGGTTGCAGAGAGGGCTGATGGAATTTTTGTTAGAGAAAAGAAGGCGGGGAGCGTTTGCCTAACATGCTTCCACCCTGCAGATTTTGTGCTAGAATATCACAATGACTCTAGAAGCCCAGGAACAATGGTAGCACACACCCTACATAAAGAGGTGTTTCCTTTTGATTCACAGGAGGAATGAGGACAGTTCCTTTATGTGCAAAAGGGTGTAAGTAATATGGAACATGTCCATTAGAAAAACATGAAAATATAGATTAGGAGGAGAAGAAAAACAATCACTTGTGACAATACTTTGTTTCTTTTACTATGCCTGGGTTGTTTCTGGCCTTTAGTATTTACTTGACTAGGACCTTGAAAAATTAGGAGCTGGCATCGTGATCATAGACTGTATATAGATACGATTTTGAAGCCTGGCTTTAAGCATAGCAAGGAAGCACGGGTATTTTATAGCATAGTCTTTGTTAGCATAATTTTTATAGTCACGCAGTTTATTCAACAATTCCCCTGTTATTGAACATTTAGGTTGTTTTCATTTCCAACAAACGTCTTTGTGCATGAAGTTTTTCCATATGAAGGCCTGCACGCTGAGGGTGGAATCCCAGAAGTGGAATTACTGGGTTAAAACTTGTAAATATTTTTTAAAGTTCTTGATTACTGTTGCCAAGTTGCCTTCCCTAAGGGTGGACCCTTCATGCTCCCACAAGCAGTTCCTGTTTTGCTGCATTTCTGACAGTTTGGGTGTTTTTGTTTAAGCAACTTTATCTACTTTTATGTTGTTTTAGTTTGTATTTCTTAAATTACCAGTAAATGAGACATTTTTCACATAATGTGCTTTTTTTGTATAGTGTCTGTTTACATCCTTTGCCTTTTTATTACTTATTTGGATTTGATATTTTTAAATTAATTTATGTGAACTCTTCATAAAATAAAGATATTCAGGTTTTTCTGCCATATTTGCAATTGTTTTTCTGAATCTTCTCTTAGTATTTTTATTCAGAAGCTTATAGCTGTGAACAGATCCAATACATTTTTATCTGTGATGTTGTAGCTCTCAAAATAGTTTGATATTGAGTTTTCATTGTCCTTTTAACCCAGTATGGTATATTTTTTAAGTTCCAAGTGATCGTTATTTTAGTTTGAACCACTAATTCAAATTAATTTTCTATTTTATTCATAATAGAGAATATGGCTTTATAATTTCTAAGGTTTCTTTGTACCTAAGCATATAGTGAATTTTTATAAATCTGTGATCATTTGTGAATAAGATATATTCTGTTTTTAAGATAATAAAATGGGATATTTGTAAATCTATCCAGCCATTTTAATTATATGGTAATCCCTCCCCAACCATAATTTTCTCCTATGTGAAGTTATAGTATATACGCATTTACTTTTGTATACTTCTATTGATACCTACAAGAATTTCAGTTCTAGGGAGAAAAATGAGATGTGAATCATTTTTATTGTGGCTTGTTAGAAAAAAGGGGTGGTGATGGGGAGTTGGGAATACAAAAGGAAGGTAAAGTAGATGGCAGAGAAGAAGTCTTAGGAAATAGTCTTGGGAAAGATAAAAAAAAGATAAGATAAAGTTCTCCGATGCCATCTTAGGCAGCTGAGACTTGTATGGCTACATAACTTTAAGAAGCATGGAATGAGTAGGACTGAAAATTATCAAAATTTTCCTTTCCAAATAACAATGATAGACCCCAGAAGCCAGAGCCAGGAGGGGCCTCTGATTGGCAGGATTTAGGAAGCAGTGGTCAAAATCTCCGAACCATAAAATCAGAACAGTATTGCTCAGTGGATAAAGACTCAGACAAATGCACAAAAAGATATCTGAAGATATCTGAAGAGATGTGTTATCAGCAAAATAATTTTTTAGGCATTGCACTGAAAAGGTAGGGTAGGGAGGAATGGAAAAGTTGCCAGTGAACAAGGGTTGATAAATAGAAATTAATAGTGCAGAATTCATATTTTCTAATTTAAGCTATGTAAAATGTTGTTCATACCATCTTTTAATTAATGTTTTTGTTATTGCTTTATTTTTGTGAGCTTAGAAATAATTATAAGGAGTTTTTCATAGATTTACTTTCTTTTTCTGCTTTTTTGGTTGATAAAGTTAACTGGTAGGCTACTAAGGTTATAGCTCCTAATCCCTAGAATTTATGAATGTTATCTTATACGGAAAATAGTCCTTTTGGATGTGATTAAATTAAGTATCTTGAACTGTGGAGATTATTCGGGTGGGCCCTAAATGCAATCACAAATGTCCCTACAAGAGAGAGGAAGAGGAAGATGACACAGAGAAGGCAATGTAACCCTGTAGCAGGATGCTGTGCTGCTGGCTTTGAATATGGAGGAACAGGTCATAAGGTATGGAATGCATGGAATGCACTAGACAACAGAAAAGGGTGTCTTTGCAGACACCTTGATTTCAGTCCAGTGAAACTGATTTCAAACTTTGGACCTCCAGAACATAAATAAATGTGTGCTGTTTTAAGTCACTGGGTTTATGGTAATTTGTTATGGCAGCCATAGGAAACTAATACAGTAAGGTTTTAATAAATGGAAGTGGTAGTGGCTTTAGTTAATTAACCTACAGGTTTATGGTATGTTTTGGGCCATACACTGTTCTAATCACCTTACAAATATTAACTGAGGTTGGTACTGTTTATTGTTCCTATCTTACAAGTGAGAAACTGAAGAATGAGTATTTAAGTGACTTACCTAAAGTCTCTCGATCAGTAATTGTTGAAGTTAAGATACAAACTCATAGTTGTTAATATTATTATTTTGAGATATAATTCACAAACCATATAGTTCACCCACTTAAAGGTTACAGTTTGGTGTTTTTTTAAGTATATTCACAGAATTGTGCAACTATCATCAGATCAATTTTAGAACATTTTATCACCCCCAAAAGAAACACAATACCCATTAGCAGTCACTTCCATTTCCTACCTACCAACCCCATCTCCTCTACAGCAAACACCAGTCTACTTTCTATCTGTAGTGTTGCCTATTCTGGACATTTTTATGCCACATATTCCACTGTATGGATATACCGCATTTCATTTATCCATTCAACAGCAGATGGATATTTGGGGTGTTTCCACTTTTTGGCATTATAAATAATGTTGCTATGAACACTCACATTCAACATTTTGTGCAGACTTATGTTCTTAGTTTCTCTTGAATATACTTAGAAGTGAAATTGCTGGGTCATACATTTATGTTTAACTGTTTGAGGAACTGCTAGACTGTTTTCCAAAGTAGCTGCATCATTTTACATTTCCAATATCAGTATCATGACGCTTCCAATTTCTCTTTATCCTTGTCTACATTCATTATCTGTCTTTGATTACAACCATCCTAATGGGCGTGAAGTGGTATCTTGTGGCTTTAATTTGCATTTCCTTGATGGCTAAGACTTTTGAACATCTATTCATGTGCTTAAGGGGCATTTGTTTATCTTCTTTGGAGAAATGTTTGCCTAATTTAATTGGTTTTTTTAAAAAAACAATTATTGAGTTGTGGGAGTTATATTTTCTAGATACAAGTTTCATCAGATACACGATTTGCAAAATTTTTTTTCATTTTGTGGGTTGTATTTTCATTTTTCCAATGGTGGTGTTTGTAGCACAAACATTTTTAATTTTGATGATGTCCAATTTATCTATATTTTGCTTGGTTGCTTATGTTTTTGGTGTCCAATCTGAGAAACCATTGCCTAATCCAAGGTCATGAAAATTTGCATTGATGTTTTCGTCAAAGAGTTTTATAGTTTTAGCCATTACATTTAGGTCTTTGATCCATTTTGAGTAATTTCTGTATATGGCATGAGGTAGGGGCTCACCTTCAGGTGAATATCCAGTTGTCACAGCACCATTTGTTGAAAAGATTCTTCTTCGACCCATTGAAATTTCTTGGCACTCTTGTTGAAAATCAATTTATTGTACATGGGAGGGTTTATTTCTGGACTCTCAGTTCTATTCTGTGATCTATGTGTCTATCCTTGTGTCGGTTCCACATTGTCTTGATTACTATAACTTTGTAGTAAGTTTTGAAATCAGGAAGTGTGAGTTTTCCAACTTTGTTTTATTTTTTTCAAGATTGTTTTGGCTATTATGGTTCCTTAAATTTCCATATGAATTTTAGGATTAGCTTGTCAATTTCTACAAAAAAGCTAGCTGGGATTTTCATTTTATTTTTGATGTATCCTCTGTAAAACACTGGCTTTTTAAATCCAATTTGAGTCTCTGTTTTCATAGAGGACTTTAGTTCACATTTATTTTACTTGCCATTCTTGTTTTATTTTCCCTAGTGTTTAAATAGTTTCTCATATTATGCTCTTTTCTAGACAGACTCTGGACTACTGTTTGTTTTTATATATTTCTACAAAGCTGTGAATAACAGACATCTTATTTTTATTTTTATCTATGGATAACTTAAATTAAAAGAAAAACATTCCTGAGCATAAGTTTATCTTACTATCAAAGGAAAGAAAAAGAATAACTTTTGACTCTGTTATGAAGGATAAGAATTCAAAAGCTTTTGTGTCTCTGTGTCTTCTTTTCTTATTTTATTTAATCTGGTAATGTTATAAATTCCAATGTTGAAAATTCTATTAGTCATTTATTTCACAAGGTTTTTACTTTTTATTTAAGTATTAATAATCAAACTCACCACTCCATGAATTTATCAACTTCAATATAGTTCTTTTCTCACTATACTTTTCCCCATTCTTGAGGTCTTAATTTGGGTTCCTCTCATAATGATTTGGTAGGAATACCAAAGTAATATTTTAGAAAGGGCATCAGTATGGTAAAAGAGTAAACTAATCTTTTCTTCCTCCCTTCCTTCTTTTCTTTCCTCCTTTCTTCCTTCTTTCATTTCCTCCATTTATTTTTCTTTGTATTCTGAGAATATTTTCCTAAGATTGTGCTCTACAACACTGATTCAATTTTCCTTAATTATCTCCAATATAAACTTTCATTCAGTTACAATGTTTTTGGTTTCCATGAAATCTTTTTTTTTTTTTAATCTTAGTTTGTTCTCTTTTCATAACAACATTCTCCTGTATCCAACCAAAAACTAAACAAAGGAAGATTTCCCTCTCATTCTTGTACCATATCTATTTTGGAGACAAACTTTTCTTCTGTTGTCCTCTCTATTTTAGAGAAAAATTTATTTAATCTAAGGCCTTTTCCTTTAAAGAAAAGAGATTCCTTTTGTAGGTGTACAAATAAAAATATGTGTTTTTCACCTTATTCTAAAAAGATTTAAGGAGGATTTAGAGGAGAGTCATCCCAGGTCAATGTTGGAGATGGCTGGAATGCATAGTCTGCCCTTGACTCCCTCAGATTCTGTTTGCATCCTGGACGAATGCAGTCACAAAAAGCTGAATTCCTCTCTATGTGTGGGATAACAATCCTCTAGCCAAAAGAAAAAAGGTAATTCAGATCTAGGCAAAAGTCCTGTTGCTATATTGTCATATTTCAGAAAATAGAGAAGCTAAGACTATCAGAATTCTGTCAATATTGTTGTCCAGAGGCATACAGGCATTCAGGAAAGATCCTTCTCTGGGACCGTTTTCTTGCTTTTGCTCCTTCCCCACTGAGAGCAAACCTTTGTTGAACTGGGGAGTGAGCTCTTGTCCCATTTGGTGCCTTGCCCAAGTAATGCCTTTTGTTTGAGCTCCATTGTAAGGTCTCTTTTTACTCACGATAGACACTCGGAGGCAACAACAAACACATAAACAAACAAAACGAAGAAAGGCAAAACAATAAACCCAAGGCTTCCCAAAGAGTTCCCATCATACTCTGCTACTCTTCTCCCATAGTGTGCTTTTGTGTTCCCAACTTAATGGGTGTCGAGAGGCCCAACTAAGTCCTCTGTTTACTTGACCCTAGTTATGCTGCCTTGTCTCAGAATAGATGATACTGTCTGTTAGTGCTGTTTCTTAATTCTAATGCATTGGTGTTTAATGGGTGGGTGGAGCGGGGAAGCATTTTTTTTAGGGTACAGACAGATTATCACAAGAATGTGGGAGAGTATGGCAAAGTATTTTTACTTATTCTCTCATTATATTCTTTGGTCATAATATTTGGCTTTGTGAGATCATTCTGGCATCAATCTAGGGAATGAACCAAGAAGTTGGTGAGCAATGGGGGAAGACTAGGATTGAGTTCCTGCAATAATCCAGTAGATAAGAGATAATGGGGACCTGTACCTAAGCTGGGGGTTGGGGGTTGATGGGAGGAGCTAGATTTAGACAATATTTCTGATATAGAGTCTGAGATAGAGAGCTAGGTGGTTTGTTGGAAGGGAAATAGAGGGAGATGTCAAGACATTTTCATATTTAGATTTGGATGATTGGGTCAATAAATGTTTATATAAGGCTGGGAATGGGGGAAGGAAGTAGGTTTGGCAGAAGAAGAGGGAGATAAGAAGTTTATCCTGGCACATGCTAAATATGAGATGCTCATAAGACATCAAGGCAGAGATATTTTGTTGGTTGCTGGAAATTTGGACCTTGAGCTTAGAGAGGTCTGGGGAAAATCGAGAGAATTATAGGAGTTGGAGTTGGAACATGGAGTCAGTGGTTGAAAGTATGGGCATGAATAAATCACCCTAAAGTGTAGAGGATGAAAACAAAAGAGGATAGAGAACGGGACCTAAGGAAACACCAATGTTAATACAAGGATGAGTAGAGAAAGGATTTAAGAAAAGAGATCAGAAAGAATGCCTAGAAAGGAAGGAGCAAGCCAAGGAGTATGAACCTCATAGCCAAGCGGCACAGGGTGTTTTGAGACTGAAGTTTCAAGAAATGCCAAAGTTGCAGAATAGGTAATAAAGTGTTCTAGGCACTGAGGATACAGCAGGAAACAAAACAAGATCCTTAACCTCATGGGGCTTGTGTTCTGTGTGAAGGAATCTGGGGAGACAGCTAAGCGAAAAAAGTAAAATGCATGGTATATCATGCGATAAGTACTAAGGAGAAAATTGAAGCAGAGAAGGGAGATAAGTGTTGGGAGATTACGATTTTAGACAGGATGATAAGATAGAAGGTGAGTTTGAGGAAATACCTTAAAAAAGTGAAGAAGTCATTCATGTGGCTATCTGTGGGAAGAACATTCCAGGCAGAGGGGCCAGCAAATACAAAGTCCTGAAAAGAAATTAAGTGTTTAAGGAACAACAAAAAAGCTAGTGTGGCTAGGTGGGAGAGAGCAAAGAGGTGAATGCTGACAGGTATATTTGGCCTAAACAGACCTTCTTGGGCCTCGTAGGCCATTGTTTAGCCTTTGGCTTTTATTTATAGTGAAATAGGCAACCACTTTGGGTTTTGAGCAGAGGAGTGACTTGATCCAATCCATGTTTCAATAGGATCACTCTGGCTGCTGTGTAAAGAACAGACTGAAATGGGGCAAGGGTAGCAGGAGACTGGTTATTATTCCAGTGTCTCCCAAGGGTAGTGGGAGACACTGGAATAATATAGGTGAGATATGTTTGTGTTCAGTTCTAGATGGTAGCAGAAATGGTGAAAAGCAATTGGATTTTGGATCTATTCTGAAAATAAAGCCTATGCTATTTCCTGATTGAATCTGGGTGAGAAACAAAGAGAAAAAGAAACAGACTCCAAGGTTTTGGGCCTTACATGGAGCTGGTAGGTGGAGTTGCCTTGAGCTGAGATGGAAAGACTGTAGGAGGAACAGGTTTAAGTGGGAAGATTAGGAGCTCAGTTTTGGATGTTTTAGGTTTGAGATGCCTATTTGATGTAGAGATTTTGAATTGATCAGATGCATATACAAGTCTGGAGTTCAGGGAAGATGACTGCGCTGAAAATACAAAACCGGGTCATCAGATGGTGTTTAAACTCAGTGAGATTGGATTTAAATGCATTAAGACTGGATGAGTGTAGATAGAAAAGAAGTTTCAAGGACTGAGCCTTGGGATGCTTCAGCTTTAAGGGCTGGGAGAGAAAGAGAATGTGTGTGTTGGGTGAGGGGAGGAAGATAAACAAGGAGAGTATGGTGCATGGTGTCCTAGGAGCCAAGTAAAGAGTGTCTCAAGAAGAGGAAGTGGTCAGCTGGGTCTAATGCTGCTTATGGGTCAAACCAGGTAAAAATGAAAATTGACCATTGCATTTAGCACAGTGGAGGTCGATGGTGACCTTGACAAGAACACTTTTGCTGGAGTGCTGACGGCAAAGTTCTCACTAGAGTTCATCCTATTGTTTCTCTTTTCCTCCTTTCCCATGCTCTCCTTCCTCCCTCAACTAAGGAGGAGTCAGTGACATCTGAGTGTGAGGAAGGCATGGTTCCTCAGAGGAAATTCAGAGTTCTGGTACCAGAAGAAGGGGAAATGGACTTTTGGCAGACAATACAGCAAGTGTTCACTTCTGCTAGAAATAGCCTATTTCTGTCTGTGTCTCCTATTTACAGTCCCTACCATCAGCTATCTAGAATGGAAAGGTGTTTAACCCCTGGTGCTGACAGACCATCCAAGCTGCAAACATTTGTTGTGAAAGAAAAGCCAGAGTTTTGTACAGGGCCGGGAAATGTGGTCTTTTACAAATGTGCCTTTCTCAGTGAGCTCACTCTGGAATTCAGATTGTAAAGGCAGCCCAAACTCTAGGCCCCTACCTACTCTTGCATTCCCTGAACTTGCCTTATGGTTTCAGAGGATATATCTGTTTGCAAAACCCAGTGGTTTGGAGGACTCTGCCCTTTAAGGGAGAACTAGAGTAGGAGTAGGAAATCACGATTTAAATGTGGTCTAGATAGCTCTGCATTTGACATTTCAAGAAGACTCAGTGAATGTTAGTGCTGGAAGGAATTTGACTTTTCAAATCTTTTCATTAAAATAAAATTAATTAAGGAGCATTTGAGATCTTGCTCCCTAGCATATGTCATTAAATAAATTCTTATAAAAATTCAAGAACAAAATGAATATTTGCTATCTTTTTAAATTACAGAAATAATACAAGTTTATTATGGAAAATTTGGAGTATTTAAAGGGCAAATAAGAAAATAATTTTCTGTAAGTTCACCATTCATAACTCTTTGTCATGTAACTTCTAAGTCTTTCTCTTATTTCCTGTTTTTTGTCATTTATTATTCTTATTTGCTAAAAATTTGGGGCCATATTATACATACCAGTTGCAGTCTTCTATTTTTATAACTTGTCATGACAATTGAATGGCTTTTATTGTATGATTTTTAATGGCTGCATATAGTATTCCATCATTTGAACATATGCAATATATTTATTTAACCATTTCCTTTTGTGGGACATATAGGACATTTCCAAATATTTTACTATTATAAATATTTATGGATCGATCTCAGTGGATGTCTTTGAAGATTTCTTAAGGATAAACTCCTAAAAGTAGAATCTCCAATTGGCTCTCCAAAATACAGTAGTACATGAGGGACAGAAACACTGAAGTCTTGAGTTGGGAAGGAGTGTGCCCAAGTTGCACAGCTGGTCGGTGGCTGAATGAGTTTTAGAGTATAACTCCTCTGCTCATTAAAAGATCCCTTTCCTTGATATCATGCTTCCTGTTATATTTAAGCCTCTTGTTATTGATGTCCTGTAGGACCCCTTGAACCTTGATGACATGATTTTTTCCTGCTAACTCTGTGGCTCCCACTCATGCCAGGCTAGTTCTCTCATTTATCTGTGGGCATGACCTCTGAACAAATATAGATACCTTTCTTCCATTAGAGAAGATGGTGTTTCTCAGATACCTTTCCCCTTCAGGGCTATAAATGTTTCACCATTAGTCAAGAGCCACCATCCATTGGACATTTCTTCATACACCTTTAGCATTCCTGTGGTTTCTCTGACTTCTTTTTAACCTTACCAGATACATATTCTCTCTCCAAAATCCTAATTCATAGTAGTACTTCTCTATAGGAAGGCCATCTTTCAGTGGACTCCAGTGAGTGAGTCCCCATCATACCCAGTTGTGGTTCACTTGGGGTCACCCCAACCCATCCAACCAGGCTGGCAGTGTGGGGGACAAAGAAACTTTCATCTACACTTCTAGTTTCTTCCAGCTGGTTTTATAGTTAAATTGACATGAGACAGATTAACAAGAGAAAATAACCAAATTTATTTACATAAGTACATTTGAGAACCCCACATACATTAGAGAGACTCCATATATATGAGAGGTTCAGAGACAGAAGGTTAAAATGAGGTATATATGGCATTCTGAGCTAAGGATGAGATAAGGCAGGTCAAGGCTTCAGAGGGGAGGAAGGTCATTCTTTAGGACGATAAGAAGAGCAGATATTCAGTAATTATAGGCCTTATAGATGGGTCACAAAAAGTTATCTCTGGTGACAACATTTATTATAGGTAAGGCCCTAATTTAAGTTCCTCAAGGGGGAAACTAAAGTTTCTTGTGAACCTTCAGGGGCTCAGTTGCCTTTAGCTCAAAATAATTCACTTGCCAAAATAGCACATCTTGAAGAGGCCTGTCGAATCCCTTCAGCAGAAGCACAGCAAGGCCTACCCATTAGAGCAGATCGTACTGATGGCTCTTCCATAACTGAGAAACTTTTAAAAGGCAATGACAATTTGGCCAATTCTTAACCTATAATACCTTCCCTAATTTTATAAATGTATTTCTAAGGGTGAACCATTCAAAGTTGACAGTTTTGTAGGTCCAAAACTGTCAAATATTGCCAATATCTTATGATTCATCCTAATATGTAAAATGATCCTAGATGTCAAGAATATGCTATCGAAAACTTCCAAGTTTATCCTCAAGACAGATTCTGGAAGGCCTGCCATGACTCCTAAGCACCCATCCAGGGCTGTATTTCTCACATACCTAAAGGCAAAGTTTTTGTGTTTTTTATTTAACAATGTTCACTGTTGTTGAAAATGTGGGAGAAATTAATATTCTCAAAATGTTGGCCAGAGTACAATGGGTAAACTTTTCTAGAAGGAAATCTGGCCTATTTTAAGCCTTAAAAGTGTCCACACTCTGACCCAGCACATCTACTATGAGAACTTACCCTAAGCAAAGCAGCCTGGATGTGTATATAGATGTACCCACAGGATATTTATTAGAATATTATTTGTGATAACGAACCATTGGAAATAAGCTAAAGTAATGTGTATCCATGTGTGAAACAGTAATCAAAAGATATTGTAAAAGAATTTCCAAGGACAAGAGAAATAAGCATTGTTAAGAGAAAAACAAGTTAGAGAGTTGAACATTCGAGACCCATTTTGTCAAAAAAATTGATAAATGTAGACATGAAATATATACAGGAGGAAGACTAGCAAGATATGCAGTGAAATACCTCTTTTTTAAAAAATTTAAATTTTCTGTTATAGTTGACATACAATATTATATTAGTTTCAGTTGTACGATACAATGATTAGTGATTTATATAACTTACGAAGTGATCTAAGATAAATCTAGGACCCACCTGACATCATACATAATTATCACAATATTACCGACTATATTCATTATGCTCTGCTTTATATCCCTCATGACTAT
>NW_006494611.1:12612536-12647772 GCF_000325575.1 Pteropus alecto | reverse complement strand
GCTTCACCCATCCTCCTAACCCCCCTCCCATCTGACAACTATTAAAATGTTCTCTGTATATATGAGTTTATTTCTGTTTTGTTTGGTTTTTAGATTCCACGTATAAGTGAAATCATATGACGTTTGTCTTTCTCTGTCTATTTCACTTAGCATAATGTCCTCTAGGTCCATCCATGTTGTTGCAGATGGCAAGATTTCATTCTTTTTTTTATAGCTGAGTAATATTCCATTGCATGTATGTACTGCTTCTTCTTTATACATTCATCTATTGCTGGACACTTCAGTTGCTTCCCTATCTTGGATATTGTAAATAATGCTGCAGTGAACATATGGCTGCAAATATCTTTTCAAATTAGTGGTTTGGGTTTCTTTGGATAAATACCCTGAAATGGAATTACTGAGTCCTTCTTTGTCTCTTGTTATAGCCTTTGTTTTAAAGTCTATTTTGTCTAGTGTAAATATTGCTACCTCAGCTTTTTTTGTTGTTGTTTATTTCCATCTTCATGAATATATTTTTCCAGCCCTTTACTTTCAGTCTGTGTGTGTCTTTCAATCTGAAGTGAGTCTCTTGTAGGCAGCATATATAAGGGTCTTGTTTTCTTATCCGTTCAGCCACCTTATGTCTTTTGATTGGAGCATTTAATTCTTTTCCAGTTCAAATAATCAATGATAAATATATAGTTATTACCATTTTATTATTCATATTATTGATCCTTTTTCTTCTTTTTCTTAAAGAAATCTCTTTAACATTTCTTGTAATACTGGTTTGGTGGTGATGAACTCCTTTAGCTTTTTCTTGTCTGGGAAGCTCTTTATCTGTCCTTCAGTTCTAAACAACAGCTGTGTTGGGTACAGTAATACTTTTCATCACTTTGAATATTTTGTGCCAATCCCTTCTGGCCTGCAAAGTTTCTGTTGAGAAATCAGCTGACAGTGTTATGGAAGCTCCCTGGTAGGTAACTAACTGCTTTTCTCTTACAGCTTTTAAGAGTCTCTCTTTGCCTTTAACCTTTGGCATTTTAATTATGATGTGTTTTGGCGTGGGCCTCTTTGGATTCATCTTGTTTGGGACTCTGTGTTTCCTGGGCTTGTATGTCTATTTTGTTCACCAGGTTAGGGAAGTTTTCTGTCATTATTTCTTCAACTCCGTTTTCAATTCCTTGCTCTCTTTCTCATCTCTTTCTCATACCCTATGATGCAAATGTTGGTATGCTTGATACTGTTCCAGAGGCCCCTTAACTACCCTCACTTTTTTGTATTCTTTTTTTTTTGTTGCTGTTCTGATTAGGTATTTTCTGCTACCTTATCTTCTAAATTGCTGATTTGATCCTCTGCTTCATCTAATCTACTGTTGATTCCCTCTAATGTATTCTTTATTTCAATTATTGTGTTCTTCATTTCTGGCTGGCTATTTTTTATGTTTTCTATCTCCATTTTTATGTTTTCTATTTTTTTTGTTGATGTTCTTACTGAGGTCATTGAGCATCCTTATAATCAGTGTTTTGAACTCTGCATCTGGTAGATTGCTTGTCTCCATTTTGCTTAGCTCTTTTTCTGGAACTTTGTTCTGTTCTTTCATTTGGAATATGTTTCTTTTTTGCCTCATTTTTGCTGCCTCCTTGCGTTTGTTTTCTATGTATCAGGTAGAGCCGTTATGTCTCCTGGTCTTGGTAAAACATTGAGCATCCTTATAATCAGTGTTTTGAACTCTGCATCTGGTAGATTGCTTGTCTCCATTTTGCTTAGCTCTTTTTCTGGAACTTTGTTCTGTTCTTTCATTTGGAATATGTTTCTTTTTTGCCTCATTTTTGCTGCCTCCTTGCGTTTGTTTTCTATGTATTAGGTAGAGCTGTTATGTCTCCTGGTCTTGGTAAAGTGTCCTGCAGGGCCCAGTGGTGCAGTCTTCCTGGTCACCTGAGCCAGGTGCTCCAGGTGTATCTCTTATCTAGATTGTATGTACCCTCCTAAAGTACTTGAGCCTTGATTGCTGTTTGCATATCAATGGGAGGGATTGACCCTTTGGGCAAATTGGTTATGAGGATTGGCCATAAATACAGTGGAAGAGCTGTTGTGCAGGGGCTGATCCTATGGAGCAGGATCCACTTTAGTGGAGCTCTGGTGCCTGCTGAGTCTATCCTTTAGGTGTGTCATTTGTGGAGGTGGTTGGGTGTTGTTCTGGTATGGTTTGACTGGCCACTGGATCTGTTGATTCTGGTATCTCTTGGGAGGTGCTTTGTTTCTGGCTAGGGTCAGCTGCTACCTATGTTCTGCCTGAGACCAGTTAGAACGAGTTACAAAGTGATCTGCAGATGGACATTACTTGTGCTGGGCTTGGAGATGCTTGGAAGAGCCTAAACTGTGAACTGAGGCTGGCACCGCTATTCTGGGCTTGGGGCTGCTTATCAAAAGATACGGGACACGCCAAGGTCAGATGCTGCTTGTTTTGGGTTTGTGAATCTTCGAGAGATTTTAGGAAAGTCTGCAGCATGAGCCAAGACAGGCCATTTGTATGGAAAAGCCACTGGAATCAGCTTGGGTGGGCTCACAAGTTGGATAAGGTGGAGTCTCAGGAAATCACTGAGTCAAGGGGAACAGTGTTAGCTGGGCTGATGGAGACTCAGATATGGTGGCCACCTTTGTGTACAAGCTGGGTTGGAGGAGGGCTCAACAAAGGAACAATGGCTTCTGTCAGCACTTCTGTCTGGGAGACAGCTGCCCCTCCGGCCCTCACCCTGAAGCCAGACAATTCAGTTCCTCTCCATATGTCGCTGACCCCCTCCCAGCCAGGCAGCGCTGGAGCTCAGAGTGAGTGAGTCCATCAGTGAGTAAGTCTATGCACAAACCCTTTAAGAGGAGTGCCTGGGACTCCCACAGCCCTCAGTCTCACTCAGCCACAATCACCACTGGTTTTCGCAGCCAGAAGTTATGGGGAGTCTCTTCCAAGCACTGGAATCCTGGGTTGGGGAGCCTGGTGTGGGGCTGGGACCCTCGCTCCTAGGGGAACCCTTGCTCCTAGGGTGGACCTCCACTCCACAACCGAAATATCTTTCCCCACTTGTAACCATCACATGGTGTGGGACCAGCCTGTTCCGGTCTCCACCCCTGATATCAATCTCTTGTGGCGTCTTCTGTATGTCCTTAGTTATAGGACTTCTGTTGAGCTAGACTTCAGTTGATTCTCAATGATGTTGTTCTGCAGTTTAGTTATAATTTTGATGTGGTCATGGGAGGAGGCTAATTGTATCTTCTAAATTTTAGTGGTAAGTATATCAGAGTTTTGCAATCATAAAAAAGCAAATAATTTTATTTAGAAAAATCCATCATGAAAAAATTTAAATGTTAAATGGAAAGTAACTAATTGATCAGTAAAAAATTAAGCATGTTTAGAAGGAATATGTGGAACAGTAAATTCCCTTTAGCATTATTTTTAATTTTCAAATACAATTTGGGTATTTGTATCCCACAAATGTACAAATATAAGAAGTCTCCTTGCTTTCTGAAAGCCAATGCTGTAACAGAATATCGAAAAATAAGATATGAATAGCCCAGGAAAAATAACGAAGGAAGGAAGGAAGGAAGGAAGGAAGGAAGGAAGGAAGGAAGGAAGGAAGGAAGGAAGGAAGAAAGAAAGAGAAAGAAAGAAGTTCAAAATAACAAAAGCAGGTAAAAATAAGAATGAAACTGGAATGAAGAAATTATCTGGGATGAAAGAAAGAATATGTGTTTGAAAACTGAAAACGTTGAACTCTTAGAGTAACAACATAGTAAGATTGTTAACAATTCTTCTTTGTCTGCCTTGTAAATGAAGTTTCCCAGCACATAACAACAGCTCTAAGGGACATGAGGAAATCAAATAACAGTCTCAAAGCAGAACAAACCTTGATAGTTACCTAGTTCAGTGGCTTCTGAATTTTTTTAATTTGTTGGACTGGCAGAATCTTTTTTTTAAAAGTCAGTATTAATTTTTACCAAAGTGATACGTGCACATAATTAACTCAAGTTTAATACGACATAATAAAGATCTGCATTTGCCAGTCCCTTCACTTTCTGCCTCATGTCTCCCCTTAAGTCCTATTCTCCAAAGTAGCCACCTTTAATTGTTTTAAAATTTCTTCTGGTATTTGTTCTTACACTGATAATTTAGGTGTTATCTGTTGTTTTCCTATTTTGGTAGCTGAGTACTTTGCTTTCTTACATTTCTTCTTCCAGGGTTGCCCTCTCTGTACCATCTCTATAGAGTGATGTTACAATTTTTAGTTAAATGAATGGCCAGTGACTTAGCATGTCTAAGTAAGTATCATTTGTGGCTCAGATTTCTTTTCCTGTATGACTTTTTATTTTTACTGGCATTAGTATGGCCTCATTTCTTCATCTGCTTAGTTTTCTGTGTCTCTATTAGTAATGCTTTTTTTTTGCAAATCCTTCAATATAATTTCCTATATAGTCAGTAATCTTTTCTTTCTTGTCCCTCTCCTTTTCTTATTTATTCTTTAAAAATTTTTCATCTATTGTTTTGAGCATTCAGTCCCTCTCATGTGGCCACCCAGATCTTTCAGTTCTGGAAAATTTTCTCATGTGGTTTTTTTGATAATTTCCTTCCCTTGATCTTCTCTGTTCTCTCTTTCAGGAAAGCCTCTTAGTCAGATGTTGTTTCTCTTATATTAATAATTTTAATTTCTTTTGTTTTCTCTCCATACTCTTTGACAGTTGACTCTACCTTCTAGGATTTTCCTCAACTTCATCTTTTAACCCATTTGTTAAAATTTATTTCAGATATTATAGTTTAAATTTTTAAAAGCTCGTTTTTATTTTCTGATGGTTTCTTTAAACAGAACTATATACTCTCTCGGTCTCACAGATGTGATATTTTTTCATCTTTCTGAGAATAGTAGTTGAGGTTGTCTTCTGTTTCCTCTGTTGTGTTGTTGTTGCTGTTATTTTCATTCCTGTCTTTCATATTAAAGACTTTTTCACATATTATTATCTTCACACAATTTTGTCAGGCTGATATTATTATCCTCATTTTATAGTTAATGAGTTTTAAAGAGTATGTCATTGTTTCTTTTTCTTACCATGGATGTCTCAAAAAGTTATCATGGACCAGCCCAATTCATAGCTCAGCTTCTTGATCAAGTTGGATTTTCTGTTGAACCTTTAAAGTCTCTTCTTACGCCACCCCCAACCCCCAGAGATAGTTGTGTTACTATATTAGACAGCTCTGATCTTTTTAATATTTAATTACATTATTTCTCTTTCCTTGTGTCCTCCCTCTGTCATTAGCACTAGTTCTGCCCTCTGGGCCACAGAGATGGACCAAATCTAAATCCCCTTTCATAAGATAGTCCCTCAGATAGTTGAAAGGATATTGTTATGAGCCTTCCATGTCTGTTATTCCCCAGCCTGAAGAGACCTAGGCTTTCCTATTGTATTTCACCCCTTTGTTAAGCTCTACTTGGCTAACATTTTTGGAATGCTTTGAATCAGCTCCCAGCTGTCAAAGTCTCACTTTAAGTGTGGTGTCTGTAACTTAATACAGAGTACAAATGTGCTTTGAAAGACTGATACTTAAATGGGATACTGTCATTTATTAATGTGTCCTGCAATTGGTTTAGTTCTAACTTGGGAAGTTTCATGTGCTCTAACATCTTTCTTAATAGGTGGTAATAAGTTTCTTACCAATTTTAATTTCTAGGACTCTGGGCTGCTTATTTCTGTTACTTCCTTTTTGATTGGGGTCATGGGTATGTTGTCTTTTTTGTTGGTTATTGTTTTTATTTTTAATCTCCTTTTCAATACCAATTGCAGCTGATTTTAGATATTAACCCCAAATGGAGGTGCTAAGGAGATATGGAAAAATGGAAAGATCTTGTTAATGTAACATGCATAAACAAAAACTATCATATGCATATTTGAAAAGGAAAATACAATGTAAACTGGGGTTTTCCAGGCACCATATTAAGTACTTTCCGCATATTATCTCATTTGAGCTTTACAATAATCTTATGAGCTAAGAACTACTGTTACCCCCATTTAGAGGTAAGGAAGTAAGGCCAATGCCATATAACTAGGAAGGCCAGAGGTGTGATGCAGACCTACAAATGCCAGACTCAAGGCTTATAGAGATGAAGCTCATACATTACATTTGTGCTAATAATAGCTGATACTGTTAAATGGAATTATCTTATACAGTTTGTCTTGAACAACACAAAGGATAGGGGTGCTGACCCCCTGTGCAATCAAAAATCCACGTGGAACTTTTGACTCCCCCAAAACTTAACTTGTCCCTCGGTATCTCTTAGGGATTCATTCTAGGACCCCCTGTGGATACCACAATCCGAGAATGCTCAAGTCCCTTATACAAAATGGCATAGAAAATGCATACTTAAAAATTTACTAAGGTGTACTGCATTTTTCTCTTCTTTAACAGAGCATACCAGACACAAAAACTTTCATTTGACAGGTCCAGGTGATGACGATAACATTCCAAACATTAATTTTGACGGTTAAGAACAAGGATTAGATCTCATTCATATTTATATATCAAGTACCAAGCACATTCCAGGCAATCAAATGTAGTTCAAATTGGTGTACAAATTTATGAAGAAGTACTGAACGAACGAACAAATGAACGAATGAATAAATGAATGAATGAAATAAAACAGCAATGGCTATTAAAGTTTTTAAGTCTATTAAATTTATTACACCTATTTGCCCCTACACTGAATCTTCAATAGACTGCTTTGTTTTATGAGCTCATATATCTGCTCTTTGTAATTTTTTCCCCTTCTTCACTGTCAGTGTTCTAAATGGAACATCTGTAGACATGAGATGTGCCTGAAGCTCTTTGCAGATGGGAGAGAGTAAAAGGAAGTTTCCCTGGGTAGATCATCATGCCCAAGGGAGAGGAATAAACTCATATTTGATCCAGGTCATGGCTGTATTCAAGGGCTTTGATCCGAAGTGTGGGGTCCAGATGCAGGGGCATCTGGGGAATACATTCTTGATCTGTGGCCATGTCATTGGACAAGGAGGTTTGTCTGAATAAGCAGGGAGACACCGGAAACTGACTTCAGATCCTACATGAAAGGAGTGAACTGAAACCAGTAGAGGGAGTCAGCCCCCTACCAATTTGGTTAACATTTGCGGTCAGGCTCTAGTGCTAGGGTGGAAATGAAATGAGGACCAGGACCTGGGTAGCCAGACAAACCGTTACACATTCTGGGATGGATTTGGCTAAGGAAATTTGCCCAACTTCTCTGAAAGGGCAGGTTAAATTCCTTCCAGGACACTTGCTCCCAGGCCTAGAAGCAATCATGGGTTTTCTGATGCCGTCCCGCTAGGGTGAAGAAGTTTGCTAATATACTCCAGAAATTAGATGAGGTTGATCCTTGGGAGACAAATGTATTATGTCTTCTCCAGAGCAGGGTAAAGCTGGACAGGGGTACAAAGAGAGAGACAAATTGCTGATGGAAGTTCTGTGAGTAGGAGCTTTTCTCACTTTTTGGAGCTTCTGCCTTCTGAGTTGTTAATGTCTCTCTCAAAACATTCTTCTCGGAACTGAAGATAATACTGCAGAGATAGCTCCATGAAGGCACTGATTTTCAGAGGATCCATAAAAGACTCAGGCTGCGCCAGGCCCTGTGATAAGTGCTTGACTTTCGTTACTTCATTTACCCCTGAAACAACCCTTTTTGGGCGGTACATTTCCTTTCTGCATCACGTTAGAAGTGAGATTTTGACAGACTGTGTGAGTGAGTATGTCCAGAATGGGGAAAGATCCAGAAACCATGTCGAATAAGGAACATGTGTCAAAGAAGGTAGTGACATGAAGGTGAGTGGTACCAATATGGTAGTTTCAAGAAAAATTTAAAAACTTTCCCCTCGTCAATAGGAAATTTAGCCAAAGTGTTTTAAGAGACTATCTAGTGTTGGAGGAAGTGGTTATTATAGGCCCATTTGAGGAAGTCCTGGGTCTTAGGACAGTAACGAGCAGGGAGGATGTGAAGGAGGAAGAAGAGAATGTCCTCCGTTGCCTTAGTAACTATCTTGCATTAGTTCATCTCAGTTCTTCCTGCTTGGTTTTTTTTCCTCCGCAGCCTCGCCGTTATTTTATCTATTTCTGAATTGATCTTCTAAAAGCTCTAAAGCTGCTTTTTAAACTCCTGGTCTTCTAGATCACAAGTCCTATTGGTTTCAGGATTCTTGGATGAGAGTGAGAAGGTGACATAGAGGTTGATAAGGGATGGTCAGGTGGAGATGCAGAGAGCATCTAGGATAAAAAAGACATGGGGCTAAAAATGGAAAGCATTGGTTGAATTGTACAACCAGCCACATACAGGTTGGGCAAGTTCTCTTGGTGTGTAGCTTAAGCTGTCACATACCTGCAAAGTAGGATTATGTATATGTGTGTATGTGTGTATGTGTGTATGTGTGTATGTGTGTATGTGTATCTTCCGTTGTCCTAGGGAGTTTCTCTGAGGATTAAAAAAGAGAGTAGACATAACTGTGTTTGCAAACTATTGTTGAGGCTATCAAAATGCAAAGTTTCATGGGCATCACTATTTTTTTTAACTAATTATTTTTTTAATGGTGACATTGGTTAACAAAATCCAACAAGTTTCACCTGTACGAGCATCACTATTGCTGTTGCCATTTGCTGGACCCTGTTTAATTTGGAAACTCCCTAATTCACTATGATTTGTATAGTGGGGTCATTCCAATGAGGAATTTATCCATGATGTCTGAGAGGTCATCCACACCAGATTCACATGAGAACAGAAAGCAAATCTTGTTTGTTAATTGGAAGTACTGTCAGCTTCAAATGGAGGTCTCTCGGAGTTCTTGGCTGGCGCATCGAGGGGGGATTTCAAAAGAAAGAGGCTAAATCTTGACTAGACCTCAGAGTACTCTTTCCTTTGCTACTCCCTTTCTAAAAAGGAAAACAAATTCTGCTGTTTGGGTGCATGTGAACATATGTGTATCCGCTTATTCTAATCCACTTTCCCAAAGCCTTCTTTTGCTTGTCCCATTTTAAAAATAGAATAATCTAACATCCCCATTTTTATATTATCTTAAATTTTAAGACTTTTGCAGTATACTGCTAAACTTTGCCCAACTGACATTACACCTTCTCTATTTCACAGGTATGCATTAAAAAAACCAGTGTCCATTTATATTCCTCCTAGGATTTTGATGGTAGGAAAAATATCTGAGTTTATTTTTAGGGCAAGTCACATGGCAGAAAGAATAACAAATATTTGTGGTTGTCTTGGGAACTCAGCTTCTAGATATTACTGATTATGGGAAGGAGGAACAGATTTGGAGATGAAACAATTTGGTGACTAACAGAACAACAGCAGGCTCCGGAAAGAAGGGTGGAAAGAGGTAGAAGATGTATGTAAAAATATAGGTTCCAAGTCAAATGTTTTCTTTGTCTGTTTTTGATTACTGTATCCTGCCTTCCTGAGGGAGGAATGTGGTGGGACTCTTTATATAACCAAGTGACCTTCTTGTTCAGTATTTTTTTTTTTTTTATAGATAGGAAAGATTAAGGTAGCAATGTGGCCATTTGCCAAATTGTCTGTAAGACGGTAGGTATCAGAGGAAGGAAACAGTGAAGCCAGGAAATCTAGCTTTTTGTGTTTCTGGATCTTTCTTGGAATAGCCCATCGTGTGTGACATCTAAAGATACAGTACCAGCTGCTCACGAATACAAGTTCCTTAGAATATAGACTTTATGGGAGCACTAAAAATATCTTTATGGCTTGCTGCCAATATTTCCAGCACTGACTCTCACCAGCAGCTCTTTGCCCTGGCTAACCTCAGAGACGTTGGGACTCCTATGAGCTCTGATATCTTGTATAGAGAGTGGGGCTAGCTGCAGGAGGTAGAGGCCTGGAAAAAGGCTCTGGCTTTGTTCTCCCATTACCCCAAGACATTGGTGGGCCTGAGAAGTGGAAATTTAGAGGTCAATACTTGTATGGCCTTCTGAGTTGCAAACCACATCTGACTTGCCGTTTTCCCAAGCAATGTTTGATATATATTTAGGGCCTGTTGGAAAGCACCTTTGGGCTTCAGTGTTCCTTCCTTTGGAGCTGACAGCTAGTGAAGAAGGAAGGAAGAGAGTTACTTATTGGGGGAGGAAGTAAAGCTGGAGGCTAGGTTAGGAGTAGGATTCAAGCATCAGGGTCTGTAAGGCTCTAAGCTCTTATCACTCTTTTCCATCAGGCCAAAATCTGGAGGAGTATGTTGTTGCAGGGAGTTTAGGCCTAAGGGAGTGTATATGTGTGAGACACAAGTTATAAGGTGGGTTCTATTACCTAAGGTGATAAGGACTGACAGGCCCACATGGAAAAGTCAGGAAACACAGGTGGCAGTTTCTATTGCTGTGTATCAGCTGGAGTGGGAGCCCCTTTGATGAGGGCATAGTACCAGCTCAAATGACCAGACAGCCACTGTGGAAGTCACCCCCTCTGATCACTCTTTCATTGTCAAAACTCAGCTCGTTGACTGTACTCTTTCTGCATCTCCTGCTGCAGTGGCTGGACAACTTCCCTCAGTTGTCACAGATTGCCTTCAAGAGGGTTTCTTGTTCAAGGCCAACTCCATTGATGTCTCGAAAAAAGTAGGTAGAGCAGAGTGTTCTAATATTTCAATGAATCAACCTTCCAATCATAGTTCTGCCTCTTTCTAGCTATATTACCTCAGGCAAGTAACTCATCTTCTCTGAGTGTCAGTTTTCCTATCTGTACAATGAAATTAATATTAGTACTTAGTTTACAACTTTGTTATAAGGATTAAATGAGATAATGCAAGACCAGCTCACACTGTGGTTTTAGCAGCAGTTACTGGAACAATCTTTTGTGGCCAAGATCATAAGGTCACAGGACATGAACATCAGCCACAAAACCCAATGTAGCAACTTATGAAGCAGAAACCACTATTTTCCAGCAGATGGCTATGCAACCTGTCCACACTGGGCTAAAGGAAGTGGGTAAAGGGGTAGGTTGGGGGTGGGGAAGATAGAAGAGTTAAATGAATGTCAGTTTCTCCTAATCATTAAGAGGAAAGAATTTCCCAAATCAGGTTTGTGTTCAAATTCCAGCTCTGTGCTTTCTATTTGTGTGATCATGAGCACATTACTAAACTTTCCGACGTGCAGTTTTCTCAAGTACAAAATGGGTTAATGATATCTATATTACATTTGAGAAAACTAGGGGTCATAAAACTGGGGGTCAGTGTTGTGAGGATTTCATGAATAATGTATGCAAAGTGCTTAGCACAGTGCCTGGTAACCCAGCAAGCACATAACAGATGATGATGAGGATGATTGTGAGGATGACAGGAGATTTTCTTATCTGGAGTCCTATGATGCTGCTCTTTTCATCTGAGAAGGTAGGAAGGAGACAGGGTGGGTACTTGGTAAAACTGGGTGCTGGTGAAGTAGATGTGTTATCTGAGGACCTCATTTCTAAGCCTTTCTTCTACCTCCTGACTCCTTATGTCCTGCCCTGATGCCCAGTGCCTGGGTGCTGCCTAAAGCCCTTTGCTCCCCAACCATCCCAAGGGGTGGTTTACCCCTCCCCTTCCTATACTGCCTCCAAACTCCTATTCTTTCTGTTCAACTTTGCCACAGCCAGGTTTGGGGAACACAATCCATCTCAACAATTCACTCTAAGGTGCAAAAAACCCGCACAACTTTTAAGGCCACCAGAAGTATTTCTTTTTTAACTCCCCCAAATTGGAAATTAGTAGAGTGAGAAGCAACGGAGGATAGAGGGCAATTCAAGGCCAAGGACTTCCATATTGCCCTGAAAGACAAGCCTGGAGGAGGGAGCAGGATCAGCGGGGGAAGAAGGAAGTATGGGTTTCTCTAGCCTCCCTACTTTATCCCCCTTCTTTGCTTGAGAAGGTAAACGCTCTTTCTATAACTTGGGGCTAACATTGCTTCCAGGGAAGAGGGCAACCCAGGACAAGTGCCCACCAAGCCAGGCTCAGTCCTACATTTTGACTCCCAAATATCTACTATCAACAGCAAAAGCTGGCTCCTAAAACAGAAATTCCAATGAGGAAAAGTACCAGCAAATGCTAAAGTGACAAGAATCTTCTCATCTACTCTAGATTTTTCTATCATGAGAAAAAAGGGAAACCCTGGAAATTTGGGAAATTTAAAAATTTTCAACACCATTTACAGATATAAAAAATTTCTGGTTACTTGGGTATTACACATTTGCATATTTGATTTTATATATTGATTATAAAGTTATGGTCTTGTGAACTATAATCATCTTTATCGTAAGCATCATAATCATTGAATTTATAGTTCATATGGCAGTCTCTTATACATTATTCAACTTAATTTAATCCTTGTCAAATAGGTATTACCATTAATCCACATTTTACAGTCAAGGAAACAAAGGCTGAGAATGTGACTTACTCAAGATCCCAGATCTAGTAACCTCTGGGTTTTGTTTTGCTTTGGTTTTTCGATGTAGGTAATGAGCTACCAACGTTAGAATGATGCACTGAAAAGTGCTGGGCTATGGACTTTGTGCCTTCCAATGTGAAGCATGATAAACTATTAATTTCCAGAAAAAGAGCTGAGAGAGAAATAAGAAGAGTAAATCTGTGATTCATTGATACAACTTTTTGGGAAATTTGATCAGTTTAGTATTCCAAGCTTCATTTTGACCATCTTCATTTTTTTTTCAAATCAAAGTTTAACCTATTGAAATAGATATGCTACTTTTATTTTACATAAACATGAAGCTCTATGTGTCACAAAAAACTTAGCAGGATGGGCCTCCTAATTAATCAAGGAAAATGAACTCTATTTCTTGTTCAAAGACATAGATGTTTTAGGAGAGGGCGGGAATGGTAAAGATATTGTTTGTCTTATGAAAATACAGAAGCATAAGATTGGCAGCTCTATGTAGTGCTTTGGGTAATAATACAAAGGAGGGAGAGTGAAAAGGACATTGTTTTATGAGAAGTTAAACTACACCAGTCAAGTGGAGGCTTTGGGTGAAGTATTTCTCTTACAATTTGCAAAGCAAGGATAAAAAGCAAAATAGACTTCCAATGGAGTTTTTCAAGTAAAAGAGAGCTTTGTACACTGGATATGCAAATTATTAGTATTTTGAAGATATTCTACCACCTTGGTCTTTAGGAAGTTGCTTAACCTATGTAATTTGCATTTTTCTTATCTGTAAAACAGGGACTAAAACAATACTTAACTTATGAGTATTAAGGACCTTTATGAGTATTTAATGAAAAAAAAAAGCATAGTGTCTAGAACGGTGCCTGGCACGAAGAAGGTCACAATAGATGTTGGCAACACTTTCCTCCATTGTCCCCACTCTAACCGATTTTAATTATGAAGTTGTGAAACCCTGTACTTTATCTAGATATTTACTGGAAATCTAATTTTCCAAAAGTAGAACATGTGAAAAATTCTTGATTTTTCTTGCAGATACTTTTTGCAAACTAGAGGAAAATATTAGTGCCTTTCTTCCTTGATTTCATTCTGACTCAAAAGAAAGTTGTGGTTAAGAAAGTGGTTTATTTAGGTACTTAATAACCCTAAAGGAAGAAATGTAAGACAACTAGACCTATGACCTCAATTTTTAAGTAGGCAGATTAAAAAAAAATCAGAAAGATGATAGATGAGATCTCATGGTCAGATTTCCTAAAGAATATGGCTCAAAAAAAAAAAAAAACCCTAAGAATAAAATAACCAACTAATTGAGAAATATGATTACGTAATTATAAGTAATCTTAATGGGTAAGAAAAGTGAAAGAAAGCACTTACTTGACCAGAGGAACTTTGATAAGGAGCTCAGAAATTATGGGTGAGTTTAATTTTCTTTTATATATTTCTTCATTTTCTAAAAATTTCTATGATGACCATGATTTTTATAAAATAAGAAGGTATTCCCTAAGGATTTGTAGGATAGAGAAAAAAAAAGATGGCAAGTTATTGAGAAGAATGTTTAGACAATAGGATGACCATGACTTTTATAAAATAAGAAGGTTTTCCCTAAGGATTTGTACGATAGAGAAAAAAAAAGATGGCACGTTATTGAGAAGAATGTTTAGACAATAGGAGATGAGACGTGTAGGAAAAAATGCTAAAGATAATAAAAAAATGTTATTTTGGTTACGGTTCAGTGCAAGAATATGAACAGGAAGAGGGATGTACAATGATAATAGATTATGCAAAGGAAATGGAATCTGTGAACTTTTTTGCTTCAGTCTAGAAAAATGCAGCTTAACCAATTCAAAGTAAAACATGCATCATTCAGAAGTCATTGAAGCAGATGGGAAGTTATTAAGAGAGCCCATGACTTTTCTAAATGACTTTTAAGAACTTTACAGAGATGATGGTCTTTAAATTCTTAGTAATCTAAATCGTAAAATATGGTAAAGGATAGATTTGGGAAACTCTACATGAGGTTGATTCTTGGCAAAATCTTAAAATAAATATGGAAAATTTGTTAGCACATAGGAAAGAAAGCTCCAATCACTTGAAGCTGGCATGGATCTGCTATATCAAGGTATATCAAATTACCCCAACTTGGAAGATGTGTAGGAGGGTGCTAGAGTTAATAAATTTTGGCAGTCTCTCAAATTCATAGGAATAGTATATTTTATTTTAGCAAGAGGTTCACAAAATTTTTTAGTTACCGAAAATTTCTAACAAAAACAAAAGGAAGAGAATAATGTAATAAATCTCAATATACCCATTACCCATCTTCGACAGTTATCAGTATTCTGAGTTTTTGTTTCCTCTATCACTTTCTCCTCCATCAAGTCTTTTCGTTGTTGGTATTGGAATATTTTAAAGCAAATCACAGATTTTATATCATTTTACTTGTAAGTACTTCAGTATAAGAAAGATGTATAACAAAGTATTTCATGATATGCTTAAAGATGAGTTGAGGAAATATGGACTGGATAAGAATGAACTGAGAGAATTAGTATTAGCATGAATTATGGCTAAATCATGTTGACAAATGATTTTAAATCCACCTTGAAGAAAGGTTATAGGGGAATATACCTCAAGATTCTGTCCTTTTCCCAGTCTTACATGATTTGGATGAAGACATAGAAAGCATGCTTAGCAAATTTGCCAACAACACATAGTTTTTAGTAAACATGCACACTGTATTATATAAAAGAATCAAGTATCATCGAGCTGGAAAGATGGGCTGAGACCATAAGGTCACATTTAAATGATACACATAGAGTAAGAATCTTGACTTGGAGATAGTTCATATGAAAAAGATCTGTATGTTTTACCAGACCACAATTCTCAATATGAGTACGTAAAATAACTAGTCATATTAGGCGACATCAATTAAAGTTAAGCTATCAGATCAAGGATGTAATAACTCAAGTATATATGCAGTTTTATTCTCAGTTCAGAGCAGTTTGTTTTGAGAGGGATCTTAACAAACGGGAGGACATATAGTGGAGGGTAAAAGGGTGACATTAGATCTGGCAGTTATGATATGTAAAGAATGATTAATGGAACTGGGGTTCTTTAGCTATAGGAAATGGCAACTTGAGGATGGGATTTATATACTGACTATCTTTAAGAATGTGAAAAAAAATTTTTTTAATGATGAAGTAAACATACTCTGCATTGCATCATAGCTTAGAACTGAGATCAGTGAGTAGAAGTTAGAATGAAACAAAATCTTGGGCATAAGAGCTTCCTAGTAATTACAGATATCTGGCAATGGCCCAGACTACATGAACATGCTCCTCTGTCCCCATCAATAGAGAAGTTTACTACAGAGGTTAAATACCTAAGAAGTCTGTAAAAGTGGATTTGCCACTTGGAAGAACTCAGAAAGCTTATCTGTACATTAGAATCACAGAAGGGCTTTAAAAATGACCAGTGCTTGGGCTCTGTCCCCAGAAATTCTAACGCCATTGCTCTGGGTAGGACTGGGAAAAGTCCCAGGTGATTATCCTACGTAGTCAGGGCTGGGAAACTTGGAATACATGATCTTTAAGAATCCTTTCAAATTTGAGATTTTTTTAAATCTGAAAAACACATGTCACTTTCATGGGGTATTTAAAAAGTTGGAATGGCAGAAGGCCTGAACATGACAGTGAAGTCAGACATAAGATTGAGCTCAGGGAAGAAAGACATTTAAGCGACACTAAAATTACCAGAGGTTACCAGGAGAGAATGCAACTTAGAGCACATGGCACCTGTATAGTTGCAAAGAAGGTAGGAATGAGGTCGAGTGGCAGTGGTATGACGGGGAGAGAGTGTGACTGAAGAAGATGGAGGTCTGAAGAAAATGCTAAAATCTCGATGGTCCTGGGCAAACTGGGAAGATTGGTTACTTCTAAGAGTGCCCCACAGGCTTCTAAATGAGGGCAGCATGGGAAACATTGTCCTGCTCACTCCCCTTGCAGAGTGAAGATGTGTTGTGTATACACCTGAATGCATTGCATTGGCATCGCGAGCATTTGCGAAGGTTAAAATTCATGTTCCCTCTAGCTGTTTAATCCAGGGAGAGTGCCTTGCTTGCTTACCTGGCATCTTGCCAGGGTGCTGGTGTTGGGCTCAGTAGCTTCCTTTGGGGTGACTTGGAATTCCTTATCCTACCTCTCCTTCCCAACTCTGGCTGAAACCTCCTAAAGTGATTTTGAAGCTTGTTTCTTTGAATTGCTGTTTAGCAATTCTTTCCCTGATGTTTTAATCCCCCTCTCACCATTGTGTTAAACAATTCTCAAGGTGACTTCACAAAGCCGGCTGGCTTCAGGGGTGGTGAGCAAGGGCTGCCTTTAAAAAGTCAGGTACAGGTGGCTGAGGGAACTGCCTCTTTGGAACTGTTAGGTATGCTGCCCCCAAATGCCTTTGCAATCTTTTTTTAAAAAGAGAAGTATTGGTGAGATACTTCTTTAAATATAAAGAATAAATCGGGTAATCTTCACCAGGTACCCCTAAAAGGCCTCAAAACTGCTCTTCTCCCTCTATTTTTTAAATAATCAGTCATTGATTAGGGGTAGCTACATTGCATTATGAATTGAAGCAGTAGTTTTCAAAGTGTGGTCCGTGAACCAGCAGCAGCAGCAGCATTACCTGGCAACTTGTTAGAAATACAAATTCTCTGGCCTCACCCCAGACACACAGAACTAGGAACTCTGAGGTTGGGGCCCAGCAGTTTTTACCAAGCCCTCCATGTGATTCCAAGCAGGTTTATGCTTGAGCTGGATTGCAGAAACTATGTCTTTAGAAGGTTCTCCAAAGGTTCTCCTGAGTCTGCCCTCGGACACAGGGCTGAACAGGACAACTGCGAGCCAAAGAAACTTCAGTCTTAACCACTGAGCCAAGGTGAGGAGCGGGGTTGACATGTGCTTAGTAAAATAGGTAAAGCAACAGGAGAGAAAAACTGTAACAGAAGAGTAAAATCAAATAGAATCAGAATGAGGAAGCATTGGCCAGTCCAATTAAGTGATGTCATTACAAAATTAGGAAGACACTATTCAAATGACTATAAATACTAATATATATCTATATAAAAAGAAATTGTATGCTATGAATTGAATTTTTTAATGTGCTGTATTTTGTTTCACCTTGGAGATGTGGCTTGTTGGGAAAACATTATGTCTACTAGGTTCTGGCTGGTCCTTAATTGAAGCTCTACATCAAAAGGAAACTAGAAACTTGCTGAATTTTAAGAAGATTTGGCTGTTAAAATTTTATTTTCTTGAAATAACAGATGCCAAAAATGTGAAAAAAGTTATAATCTTAATCATCACCATATCGACCATAACAACAATGATCATAACTATGGTTACCATTTATTGCCTACTGAGCGCTGACAGTGCTGTGTGCTTGGCACTAGGGATAGAGTTGTGGGTAAGCAGATATGGTTCTTGTCCTCTGACCAGAGGTTCCCAACCTTGGCTGCACAGTAGATTCACCAGGGAGCCATTGAAAAATAGCAATGCCCAGGCCTCCCACTTTAGTGATTCTGACTTAATTATTCTAGGGTGGGACTCTGGAGTTGATATTTTCACAAAGTTCTCAGTGAACTTTGTGCAGCCAGAATTGAAAATGACTTGTGTAGTGGAAGACTTAAGTATGTAGATAATTACAATAGCTTTAAGTGATATGAAGAAAAAGTTTAGAGTGCTATCAAAAATGGCGGTTGGTGTGAGTTCATGGAAGGGGTCTCTGAGGCATCCTTGAGGAAGTGACTTTTCAGCTGGGATCTGAAGACTGAGAAGAAAATAGCTAAGCAAAGGGAGTGGGAGGAGGATGTTTCAGGCAGAGTAAAAAAATTACTCTCGTGAAGTGAGGGCTGAAAGGAAGCCCTCCTTTAAAAGATGATTTGGCTGCTACAGTTTTACTTTCTTGGAGTTATGTGGTGAAGAATCACAGATCCAAAAAAGTGAAAAAAAAAGTTGTGAAATGTGAAAAGAATGAGGGGAGGGTGACGATAAGGGGCTGGAAACCTGGGCAGGGGCAGGACATGTGAGACCTCTTGATTTTGACCTTTACTCTAAAGCAGTGGGAAGCTATGAAGTGTTTCTAAGTAATGAGTGGTTGATATGATCATATAGATACTTTGAAAAGATCACATCTGGCTGCAGTGTGGAAAGCAAATTGTTACGAGGCAAGAGTGGATGCAGGGAGACCATTTAGGGGCCAGCTGTGGAAGGTGGTGGTAGTTGGACTAAGAAGGGGACAGTATGGTGGAGGGGGATGGGTGGGCATCAGAATCTTTGGGAGGTAGAATCTCAGGACTTGACACAGGTCTCAGTAACATTTGTTGAATGAGTGGGTTGCTTAGATGTGAAGGGCAAGGGTGAGAAAGGAATGGAGGATGATGCCATCATTCGTGGTGTCACAGCTGGATGGGAGGTAGAGATCTTCACTGAGCAATGGATGTTACTGAGGCCAAGGGGCCAGTTGGAGTCTCTCAAATCATCCTTTTCATACAGAGCTCACTAGGTCTTCACATCAACTTTCTAAGGTAAGTAATGAATGTTTTCTAAAATTTCAGTCTAGAAAATGAAGATTTAGAAAGGTTAAGTACTTGTCTAAGTTACACAGCTAGTAAAAGGCAGAGTTGAGATTCCATCCTATAGGATCATTACATAGTCATAAATAAGGAGATGCATTATTACCCAAGCATACTCTTCTCTTTAATTAGAGTGACTCATTTTCAGAGACAATGCAGAGTTAACCACGCTTGCTTAGAAAGGATTGAATGTGTAGTCTCTTATATTATATCACTGAGTCTATTGTTTTTGGTAATTCAGTGAGAAAATATTCCATGGAGTTTATGACTAAGCTCTGGGATCCAGATTGGGGATTTACTGCCTAGACATCTGTTCTCTTGCTTCTTACAATGCAAACTGAAGTTGAGGTTTCCTGACAGCTCACTAAAAATAGAACAATGGAGTTGAGAAGTTAAAATGCATTTTTAATAATCAAATAAGTGCCCCCCCCCCCACTTTTCTTGATGGAAAACATTGCATACTAAAAATTAAAATCAATCTTATCCATTCGTTTATTCAACTGACATATGGAATACTGATATAGACCAGGCCCTTTGATGATTTCTGGAGATCTAAAAGGTACACTCTGTTCTCAAAGTGCTCAGTCTCGCAGAGGAGACTGACCCAGGTGAAAGGCCGTTATAGTATCGTGGGAGGGGTGCTGTGAGACAGATGCAAAGGAAGAGTACTTAATTCATTATTAGAGGAAGGGCAAGAGACTTTCTAGAAGACTTTCTGGAAGTGATGACACATAAACTGATGATCCTCAGACTCATTTCCTCATAAGTTCGAGTTAGCTAGCTAAAGAAGAGAGGAAATGAGTGTTTACGGTAGAAGAAAGAAGCAGGAACATTGTATAAGGCGTGAGGATATGAAAAAGAGGGGCAATTTGGAGACTAACACCTTGAACTATACCTGGATTGTGTGGGGTATGGCCTTAAAATTATTGTTAAAGAGTTTCACTTTTATTTGGAGACACGTGAGAATAATTGAAGAAGTTCACACTGGTTGGGTTGCATAATCAGGTTTGCATTGTTATGTTGATCATGTCATCTTCAAAGTAGAAGATAGATTGGAGAGGAAAGAGCCTAGATATGGGTAGGCTTCTACAGAAGCTATTATAGGAGTACAGGCAAGAAATAAAGAGATGAACAAATAGATTTGAGAAATACCTAGTGGGTAGAATCAACAAAACTGAGAGTTTGATTGGAGGAAGATGGAGTCTAGGGAAACTGGGAGCATGGGAGTGACCTTCATTGAGAAGATTATACAGAAAAATTAGAGTGAGAAAGAACATTAAGTTTTAGACAGGGTGAGTTTGGCTGTAGAACATCAAAGCACATGTATCCAGTGGGTGACTAGAATTATAGATTGGGAGCTCAAGAGAAAGTCCTAGAGTAGAGATACAAATCTGAGAGTCATCACCATTCAGTTGGGTTTATGTCTATGAAGTGAGATGAGCCAAGGTTCCAAAGTGGAACATTGAGATATCCCTATTTAAAGAGTATGAGGAGAAAGAGGAGCCAGCAAAGTAAAGGTCAGAGAAGTAGGAGGACTAGTGTCATGGGAGCCAAGAAAGGAGAGAGTTCATGTAGTAAGAAGTTAACAGTGTCAAATTCTACAGGAAGTGTAAACACTGAAAAGCACCCATTGGATATTTGTGTGAGTGACTTTAGTGGAATGGTGGGGACAGAAGCTACCAGTGGCAAATCAGAGTGAATGGGTTGTGGCGAGGTGGAGTTTAGGAAAGCACAGGGTACAAGGAAAGAAAATAAGTTAAAGGAAGTCAAATCCTAAGAACTGGTGTGGCATGGATCAGCTCACTTAGTATGCTGAGAGAGAGAGCTGAAGGTGAGAAAAGTGGAAAGAGCATACCAGCACCATATAAAGCTTTAAGAAGAGGGGAAGTATCATTTTCCCACGTAGTCCTGAGAGAATAGGTAGAGAGGGTGGGCCCTATAGTGTCTTCATTATTCAAGTTAATTATCCCATCTCTAAAGGTGGGTCTACCAATGCCTCATTCCCAGAGGTCAGTTGTAGGCAACAAAGACGAGATGGAGGAAAATTTTCCTTTTCAAATCATGTGTTCTTCAGAGTCTTTGGGTTTGTAGGAATTTCTACAAAGAATTTTATATATTTTAGCCATCATTTCCAAGTACCATAATGTATGCTTCTTAGTTTGGGTATCCTGAGCTTTTGCTGAAATGGATACTTTTCCCCTCCACTCAGAACATTATTGTAATTCCAAAAAAGAAAAAGCATATGGAATCACTCTTGTCGGCTTTGGCCCTTCGAGTCTGCTTCCTTGTCTTGCGGCACCCCTCCTACCTTGCTGAGTCTGAGCAAATAAGAAAGCAGACTGGCTGTGAGCAAGAGGTACACAGATTGTGCTATACACGTTCCTACAGGTTCTGCATCTCATCTGTATTCTATAAGCAGCCTGTGTCTCATAGAGAAAGACAATCTATTTCACCTTGTGGAATAAAAAGAATGAGAATCCTGTGAAACCAAACAGGCTAAAAATAGGTCAATATCCACTTATTGTTTAACAATGATCAGCTCATTTTTTTTCCCCAGTAGAAAATCATGGCAAGATAATTTGGCAAACATCAAGTCATAGTGGGGGCAGTTACTTTGATTATCTTAGAGGGGCATCTTTTATCACTACAGAGAAAGAAATTTCAGGAAATATCATACTTGAGTCCATGGCCAAGGCACCTTCTCTCCCCAGACCTTGCTAGACACATGCAATGCTGACCAAGTCTTTTAGCTGCTTTTTACTTCATGCAGATGACCCCACCTCACCATATTCACAACTCTTTCTTCATTCAAGGTACAAAATTGAGTAGGATACCACTTTCTTAGTTGTATCCTGGATTTGAGGAAATACTCAAAGTCAAAAGACTAAACATACTTTTTTAAAGTGTGGGCAGTTTTGGCAGGAGCTGCTTTAATCTATTACTAGTTTTGTTGTAGGAGGACACTCCTTTATTCAAGGTCCAGGGACCGTTCTCTAACCCCTCCGGCCTTCCACCTCACTAAATGAATACAGAAAATATGCTTTAAAAAAAAATCCAGGGGACTCTTAGGTTGTCCCTCCAAAATATCAGTTGCATCTGTCACACCCTTGACAGGAACTAAATATTAATCAATTGAAGATTGAGTTTTCATTTAAGTGTCTAAAGTACAGACACTCAGTGTTGATGGTCGAAGAGGAGAGCCAGCTGCTTAGATACCAGATGGTCTGTGACGACGTTACCATAGGCAATTAGAAACTTGATCATATCTTATCCAGAGAGCTGCTCTCTCTTGTATTGACGTATAACAGCAGAGGTGCCTCAGAGGAAAAATCAAATTTCCCTCAGAATAAAGCTTTGCATCTACCCAAAGCCTGGTCAAGTGAGAACTGATGATTCCGCTCCAAAGTATAGAAAAGAGATGACATCAGTCTGGAAAGAATGAATGAGTGGGGTCCCAGAGATGGCTACTTAGACTAATCAGGTTGGTGAGTTGCTGGTAAGGTGGTAGATTGGGCAGGGAATCAGCAAAGTCAGTGTCAAACCACCAACGCACTACTTCCAGGTTCCTGTCATCTTTGCCACTTTAAACCGAAAACCCTCTTCAATTCAAAACCTTTGGGTTTTCAGGAATTTCAATTAAGAATTTTAAATTGCTCAGAATTAAGGAAGGAAGGAAGGTAGGGGAGGGCAAGAAGAAAAAGAAGGGAGGAGTGGGGAAAGAAGGAGAGAGGTAGTAAGGTCACATGAAAAATTTTTTTTAAGACTTGCTCGGAGCAGAAGAGAATTAACATGCCGGCCTGAGACTGTTATCATTGAGGGGACCTGCTTGCAAGTTTGGCTGGTGGCTAGTGTCTGGGAGCTTGGATTTCAGGAAGGTTCTCACCATTCTAAGAACTGATGGGGATGGCTCGCTGTGCCTGGACTGCTTGTGCAGGTAGGCGTGGTTTGTGCTGGGCACCTGCTTTCCTTCTGTGAGTCTGGAATGTTGGTGCATGCTGGATGGAAGGTGCCTATGTGACTGGCCCAGGGAAAGCACTAGAAACTGGTTTTCTGTTGAGCTTCTCTGACAGACAGCATTTCACACGTGTTGTCACAACTCACCACTGAGGGAATTAGTTGTGTTCTATGGTCTCTACTGGGAGAAGACCCTTGGAAGCTTGCTCCTGGTTTCCCCGAGACTTTGTCTCATACTTTTTTTTTCTCTTTGTTGATTATGCTTCATATCCTTTCACTGTAATGAATCTTAGCCATGAGTAAGACTATATGCTGAGTCCTGTGAGTCCTGGTAAATCTACAACTTTCCAGAGATGTCTATGCCTTTACCCAGTGGGAATATACTGCACGCATTGTTCCACTTCTTGCTTTTCACATATAAAATGTTTCAAAGACAGTTTGCATCGACATTCATGAATTTCAATCTTTTCCCTGCCTACATAGTATTATGTATAGCTGTACTAGAATTCATATATCCAGACCTCAATTAATGGATCTTTAGTCATTTTTAGTCTTGCTGTTACAAATAATGCTACATCGAATATCCCTATACATGCATCTTTTCGTACATTCGTAAGTATTATCAGCAGATGAAACTCCTAGAAGTAGAATTCTTTGGTCAAAGGATATTTGTACTTTGCTCTTTGGTAAATACTGCAAAGTTGCTACCGTCACCAAAGAAGCAGTATGAATTTTTACTTCCACCAACACGCAAGAAGTGCCCGTTTCCCCACATCCTTGTTGATATACAGTTTATTTGTTGAATTCATCCTTTTCAGGTATACGGTTATATGAATTTTAATACATTTTAATAAGTATATGTAGTCATCTCACCACCACCACAATCAAGATATAGAGTAGTTCCACCATCTCAGAAAGCTCCCTTATGGCCCTTTGTAGTCAGTTCTCGGTCTCTGAACCTTTGGTTACTGATCTAATTTTTTGTCCTTTGTTTTGCCTTTTCTAGAATATTATGTAAATGAAATCGTACAGTATACAGCCTTTTGAGTCTGGCTTCTTTCACTTAGTATAATGCTTTTGAGATTCATCATGCTGCATTTATCATTAGTTTCTTCCCCTTTCATTGCTGAGTAGAATTCCATTGTATGGTGGTATCACAATTTTGGCACATTCATTAGTTGATGGGCATTTGGGTTTTTTCTTGAATTTCTGGTGATGGATAAAGCTGTTAGAAATATTTAGGTGCAAGTTTTTGTATAGACATATGTCTTTACTCTTCTTGCACAAATACCGAAGAGGGGGACTGCTTGGTCATAGGGTAACTATATGTTTAACTTCATAAGAAACTGCCATACTCTTTCAAAAGTGTCTGTGCCGTTTTTCACTTCCAGCAGAAATGTACAAGAGTTCTTTTTGCTCTGTACCCCTGTCAACATTTGGTATTGTCAGTATTTTTATTTTGGCCATTCTAATAAGTACGTAATATACATTTATGAAACTTTAAAATTTTGATATTCTGATAAGTGCTAAACTGTATCTCATTATTTTTAATTTGCATTTATTTAATTAAGGATATTTAGAATACGATATGTTGAATATATATTTTTTTGAGTTGCACATTCATATTCTTTGCCCATTTTTCTATTAGGTAGGTTAATCACTTCCTTAGTGATTTGTAATGACTCTCTATATTAAGGAAACCAACTATTTCATGGTTGTTGCAAACATTTTCTCCAGTTTGTCATTTTTTATTTTGTATATGGCATATTTTGCTGCAGAAATATTTCCATGTTGCTTCTGACTTTTTTACCTCATGAGTACAAAAATAAGGAGGTAGAGAGAAATTATGAATGTAAGGTGTAGAAGGCAGGGGACTGTAAGGCTAGGCATCCCGGGTGAGTCAGTTCACACACCTCCCCAACCCTCCCAAATGACCCCACACTAATGATATATGGCCAGTACAGATTTTCTCAGGTTTTTCTCATTGGCTACAAAAACCCAAGGCTTGTTGAGAAATGCAGCTACTTTGAGAAAGTATAGAGTCCCCAGGGCACAATTCTTCAATTTCAGATGTGGAGGAAGGTTCATTTAGTGGAAGCGATGTGCTTATTGCAGAGACCATCAATACATGAGATTGTTACACTATGTGGGCTGGGACACAGGGAATTCCTGTCTGCAGTCTCAGTGATATCACTTTGACAGAAATAACCTCCTTGCCAGCTCTATACTTGAATACGAAATTTCACAATGACCACAAAGACCTATTGTGCTCCATGCTATCCATGAGCAAAAGAACTCAGGAGAGGCCAGAGGGGTGTGAGTGAGGATGTATATTGTATGGTGGGAGGAAGCGAGGAGGCAAGTGAGGCAAGGGGACTCTTTGGCTCCCCTATTTCCCACATACAGAACCCCTGTTGGCATTTGTTTTTTTGCAGTTATTAACATTTTTAGAATCAGACACACCAAGTGCAAAGTCAGTTACTTGCTGCTAATCTGAGAAGAGCACAGGCCACAGCAAGAAGTACTGTGGGGTGGAGAGTGTTGGATTGGCAGAATCTGATTTGCAGGAAGAGCTTGTTCTGCACCTCCACCTCTATTCCTACTGCCTGGGAGTCACTAGATGGGCTCTTCCTACCCAAAGCTGAGATTCTGAGGCATCCACTGAGGATCAGCCAGACTAGTTTAAGATAAATGCACTCCTCTATTCACTCTAGAGCTGTAAACTCTGAGCATAACCAGCTAATTAACATTTCAAAAAGTAGAAATAAAAGACCATAAATAAAAGCAAATAACTTTTTCTGAAGTCTGTGGTTCAAGAGATCAGTGGAATAGGACATGCAGTTATTTATGCAATTACTTGTGTCTCTACCTCTCTTTCATCCCCCCATCCCCACACACACCTCTCTTTCACTCTTATTCCCTGTCTTGCCTGTGTCCATCCTGTTTTCCCTCCTTTTCCTTTGCCTTTTTCCCTTTAACCAACTGGTCATCACTGAGGTGTTGACATTCATTTTTAGCATTTGTGTAATTATTGACATTGAAATGACTTCCCTGACTTCAAAACAGGCAAGAAAAACCCCACCAAATTAAACTGCTTGGTCCTCAAACTTGACTCTGGATTTACTAATTGTGAAAATGTGGAGGGGGGGTGTGAAATAGAATAAGATCTTTCCATTTGAATAGAACTTTGGGTGAGTTCTTTTGTATGGGGCAAACTGAGAAAGAATGAAGCTGAGTGATTTCTACATGTCTCTAATGCAGGGCCATGGTTGTGGCAGTGGAGTGGAGCTGAGACACTTGGGTCAAATCCTTACTCTGCAGTTCACAGGAGTTATGACTTTGAGCAAGTTCATTAACCTCCCCGAGAATCACAATCTCAACCTCTGCCACTTGGCTGGGAGCTTCTGACTATCAGGGACTAAAGACTCTGTATTTTAAAAGGTACGACACTGTCTGATGTCATCAGTGACAACAGTCCAGACAATCCCTTCAGCCAAACCATCAAAGTCAGTCACTTTTCATTTCTGAATGACAGGATTGGCTTCCACAGACAGCACTAGTACCATGTGCCAGGCACTGTACTAAACCTCAGTCATATGGTATAGGGTAGGATGGTGGCTAAAAGCCTAGCCTGTGGACCCAGAATGCCTGTGTTTAATTCTTAGTTCCAATATTTACATCGGTGTAACTTTGGGCAATTTATTTATTCTCTCTGTGACTCAGTTTCCTCATCTGTAAAGTGACAATAATCATCATCAGATAATAGTACCTATAATTGTGACCTTATTTAAAAGTAGGGTCTTTGTGAATGCAATTAAGGATCTTGAGCTGAGATCATTCTGGATTTAAGGTGGGCCCTAAATCCAATGACTGGTGTCCTGATAAGTCAAAGGAGAGAGAAAAGGCCATTTTCAGATAGAGGCAGAGGTTGAAGTGAAGCAGCCATAAGACAAGGAACTCCAGGAGCCACCAGAAGCCGGAAGAGGCAAGAAAGGAATCTTCCCCACAGCCTTTGGCCTTGTTGACACCTTGATTCTGGACTTCCGGCTAAGAGCACTTTACAGTAAGGGCTATGTGTAGGCTGTTATGTATTGTTAACTCATTGAATCTTACTTAGCAACCCTATGAAGTAGGTACTATTATGATTCCCATTTTGCACATGAGGAAATGGAGGCTTAGAGAGACTGAGCAAAGGCGAGCTTGTCTGGACTCTGCTTTTGCGTGAGCCACTCCTCAGAAGCCTGAAAAGTTTGGCTTTCTGCTGATAGATCCTGGTGACTGTTGGCTTGGCAACCCCTCATGATGATATCCTCTCAGTCACGTTTCTCTAGTCATGACCTACCAGGAGGTATGAAGAAGACCTTCCATGCGATGGTGTTTACTCCTCCTTGATACGTCTTCTTAGCCCTGGTCTTGGCACAAGCTCCACTTCAACAGAGTTAGGCTGTCTCCAGACTTGGCTGTGTGGGTGTCTTATGACCTGACCGCATTGGGGTAGCTTCAGTACCTCATCACAAGAGGCAGGGGTGTGCTGTCTAAAAGGCATAACCTCCTTGTCCAGGGACTTCAAAGGCCCTGATGGTTCCTCGTTTGCTTCTCTAGTGCTGTGTGCATAGACTATACAGATGACTAGAAATAAGTCAGATCACTTAGAGTAAGGGCAAGCTCTCACTGGAACCTGCAAGGTGACCCAGTTGCCACCCTGCCAATCTTTCACTACTCTCTCCCTCATCACTCTTCCAGTCACACTGGCCTCCTGGCCAGGTACTGTCCCAACTCAGGGCCTTTGCATATGCAGTTCTGGTTACCTTAAATGCTCTTGCCCTAGAAATATGCATGCTTTCTCTTTATTCCCTTCACTCTTACTCAATACCACCATCTCAGAAAGGCCTTTCCTAATCACCTTATCCTTCTTCACTTTTCCTTTTTTCCCCTCCTTAGCACTTATAATTATGTAACATACTATAAATGTTATTTATCTCGTTCATTGTCTTTTCCTACCAACTAGAATATAGCACCATGAGGATGGTTTTGTTCACTGCTGTAGCTCAGAGCCTAGGACAGGTCTAATGCATAATATGATACATTCAATAAATAATTGTTGAATGACTAATTTAAAGAATGAACAAAGCACAGCACCTCTCCAACAAAAAATATAGTACCCCCAAACTGAAATGGGACTACTGGAACAATTGAGCTTTGAAGCATAGCCTCCTCTTGTGCTTGATTTTTGAGGAGATAAGGAAAAAGGCTTGATGGAGAAAGAGGGGAATGTAATTCCAAGTGAAGGAACTCTCAGAAATTCCCCAGGAAAAGTCAGAATCCAAAGTTCATTTATTCATTAAATTGGGAATACAGCCATGAACAAGGTAGGAAAAAAGGGAATTTATTCTAGTGATCACAATGTCAAGCATTATGATCTTGGACTCAAGATCTGCTTGTCGGAATGGTGAGATAGGAAAGGCTTAAATTTCTGAAGGGCTGCAAGGTCCAGGTAGACCAGAGTGGCTTTCATCTGGCCGCAGGAAGCTACCTTAGATTCCTGATCAGAAAGAGCTCTGGGAGTGTCAATTATGGAGGATTTCTATAGCCACATGAAAGATAGATTTTGCCAGAGAAGGGAATTAGAAAGGGTGAAAGATACCAGAAAGGGCTGTTGCAGAAGAGGCAGGGTGACTGGAACAGGGGGCCAGATATCATCATAGAAGAAGGAGGGGTCTGAGGCATCTGGACCTGAAGCAACAGAGAAAGGACCTGAGTGTGAGAACAATTTAGATATGCGTCACCAAGAAGAACTTCCTGATGAAGAGGAAAAGAGATGGCAGGGAGACTTTGCGAACCCCGGTCGTGGCACAACCAGATTAAGACCAGTCCATTGAGCTTCAATGATTGTTCTATCACTGGGCTGTGTAAACACAGGAAGGACCACAGCACTCCACTGTTTATTCGCCAGTGCTTTGTCCATGTTTGCTGTTTTGTTCTGTATGTGACAAGCTTAGTCCAGATGTGACCCATCAGAGATTGGAAAGGATTTGAACCCTAGTGAGTCACACTGGATCTGCAGAGCAAAACTTATGTTTTTGTCTGAAAACCACCACATCTGCTAACACTCTAGATATTTTTATTAATGGAGTAAAATTTTTAAAGATATTTGGTATCATGAAGCTGAGATGCTGGGATTTCTCTGCATAGCAGAATTCTGACTAAGGATAAAATTAAATAATTTTGATATTTAATAAGATGCTAACTTCACTTTAATACGGTGTCATGATGGCTGTGTCTGTAAGAATCAAAAAGAATCTTAAAAAAAAATTTTTTTTTGCCTCTGACATAGCTAATTGGCTTGAAATCAGTCCGTGTTTTCTCAAAGCTTGAGTTTCTTTCAGTTTTGTTTCTCTATCAGAGGAAGAGCTGAAGTCTTTACCTGGCTCTCTCACTTTAAACAGAATAGCCTTTTCACTTTTCATGTGAAAAGGAAAAAAAAGGGAAGGAAACAGTAGTCCTGAATTCTCCATATAGTGAGACAATTCAAAGGAAAACACAGCACTTTGCCATTAGATATTTTTTGGTAAAAATATTTCTTGAAATTGTTTTACATTGTATGATAGAAACCACATTCCTGTGATATACAAGGAGAATGAAGGGCTTTTGGGGGAAAGATAGTCATTGTAAATTTTCCATAATAGAACTTAACTGTAGCAGTCATGGCATCTGAAAGAGCTCTGGGGGCCCAAGAAGAGGAGCCAGTATTTAATTGGTTCCCTTTTTATGAGCACGTCCTGGATAAGTCCACTTGGACTCCCACGTCTAGTATCACTTCTTAAGAAGAGTCTGGCTTCCTGCATGTGATAAGGGCTTTTTAAAAACTACCTGTCATAGTCCATAAAAGCATAGTATTTTTTTTAACTTTTAAAAAATTAAGTTTATTGGGGTAACGTTGGTTAATACAATTATATGATTTTCAGGTGTACATTATAATTTGACATCTGTATAATCTATTGTGTGTTTACCACCCAGAGTCATTTCCTTCAGCTACCGTATATTTGATCCCCTTAACTCGCTTCGCCCTCTCCCTCAATTTACCGTCTACCTCCCCCCTCCACCATCATCCCCTGCCCTTCTGATAACCACTAGTCTACAGTCCATGTCCATGAGTCTCTGTTTGCTTGTCCTATTCCTTTGTTGCTTTTAGGTTTATGTCCCACATATAAGTGATTTCATGTGATTTTCAACTTTTTCTGTCTGGTTTATTTTGCTTAGCATAATTATTTCGAGGTCCATCCATGTTGTCGCAAATGGCAGTATTTCATCTCTTCTTATGGCTGAGTAATATTCCATTGTATATATGTACCCAGCTTCTTTATCTAATCATCTATTGTAGGACACTTCGGTTGCTTCCGTGTCCTGGCCACTGTGCATAATGCAGCTACGAACATTGAAAGCATAGTATTTTAATTACTCCTCTCTGGATAATCTAGTTGATTACAAGAAAACAAACAGCCATTATTTTTTTGTTAATAAACTTTTGAAAATTGTATATGAAAAATTCCTAAACTTTCTCTCTGATCTAAATTCTTATAATTTCTTTAATAAGAAGAGTACGATGAAAGGCTTGAATATATTCTAATAATTTGGATATCATTGCAAAAGCTGGGCAAATGTAGAAAAGTATACTTTCAACTGTCCAAGCATAATAATGAATTAGTAAATATTTTCATTAGGAAAAGGAAGAAACAGTTACACTCAGCTGTATTCCACCTCAGGGCATCTGCAGTTGCTGTTCCCTTTTCCTGGAATGTTCTTACTCCTTCTCATAGCTGGAGTTTTCTCATCATCCAGGTCTCAGCTCAAATGTCACCTTCTCAGAGAGGCTTTCCAGACCCTTAATTGGATCCCCTCATCCTTCCTCCGCTACAGGTCACTATACAACATTTCTTGGTTTTAATTTCTCCTTAGCACTTACCAAGACGTGAAGTCACTTATTTATGTACTACTTTCCTGGTTTATTTCTCTCCCCAACTAGAATGTAAACTCCAAGAGCAGTGACCTTGTTGGTCTTTTTCATTGGATGCTAAGATTAGTGCCTGGATAGATGTGGGAGGAAAATGAGACAGCAAAATTGTCACGCTTATGAAAACAAAAGAACTAAATAGGTAGAACTTTTCGAACAGCTGGAGAGAGTAAAACATTCAAAATTTCATTGTATTAGAAATACTGCTGCTGTGTGCTACCCTTGGGTATTGTAATTGTTCATCCAAAGCATGTGCTTGTTATGAGCTGTGTTTGTCAACATCACAACTTTGAGAACTGAGGTAGGTAGTATGTAGGAAGCTCTTTTCCGGATTCCAGAGCTCTGGCATCAAAGAAGACATTTCTGCTATACCAGTTGTATCAGGATATTTTCACTTCAAGGTATTAAAAATCCTGACTCTAATTGGGTCAAAGCATAAGTTTTATGGGAGCACTGGATCAGGCTTCGTTGTTTTAGCAGCTCAAAATGCCATCAAGGACTCAAATTCTCTCCATCTCTGCTCTGCCATCATTTGACGTCATCCCATCCAGGCAGAACAATGTCTGACAGAGAAGAGAAATACTTCCTTTCTTTTCCTAGACTTGCTTCAGCAGACTTCCTCCAGGGTCTCATGAGCCAGTTTGTGGTACATACCCTTTGTTGAACCGATCACTAGTGAGGGAATGAGACTGTGTAGAATAATAAGGCCTGTTGCTGAATAGGGTGTTGTGTCCTTTTCCCATGAGGCATGTGGCTGCTTGGAGGAGTGGCAGGCATCTGAACAAAACTGAGGTTCTTTTGGGAATGGAGAAGGTGAGAAGCACTGTATACTTCATCTGCTGTTCCTGTTTGGAAGCAGTAGATAATGGTGTCGCTAAAACGTTTTCCCCTAAGTGTTATACTGTTTGAGCTGATGGATAAAGACTGGTTCAAGAGTCTAGAGGTTGGAGTGGACTGGAGACCTGTGAGTTACAGTCCTTTGGATGAAGTCCGAGCTTCTGCTCAAGAGCACGAGGAGGAGCTCCCACTTCCGTGTACAGCCGCTGCTGCTGACCGGGAAGGGGCCAGGAAGAGGTGGCTCAGGCTCCACGGTCAGCTGTTTTAATCCCATGCCCTGTCCTTAGAGAAGTGAAATCTATTCTGGAGAACCCATCTCATTCCCACATGTGTCTTTGTCACTTTATTCTATCCTTCTTCCCCAAAGCATAATAAAAAAAGTTTGGGAAGTTGGGAGAAGAGGAGTGTGAGTCAGGGAATGGGGCAACCATTCCATTTCCTGTTCACCTGCACTATATGCTCTGTTTATTCTCATCAAAGTAACTTTTGTTTTTTATGTAATTCTCCTGGAGCTTTTTTATGTAACACAATAAGGTGAAACTATGAACAGAATAGTTTCGATAATGTGAATGATGAAATATTCAAAATCCCACAGCCTCTACACTATTACCAATTAACATGTAAGTGCGGTTGAATTGCAAAAGGTGTGTCGAGCCAGGAAGTGTCATGGAGTTGTAGGCCTTTGATGTTGTATGATATATTCTGAATACTTTTTCACATCTTAAATATTTTGTGGTAGATTTCAAAAAAAAAATGAAGAGGGCTGTCCTTGATTTTTGTTATTTATTACTTGTACCTTCATACACCTACATGACCTATTAAAAGAAACTACCAATTTGGGGTTCTTCCCTCTCACTTCATTTCTGATCACTGATCTAATTCTGCCCATTTTCCTTATGACAGTCTTGGCTTTTATCACAAGAAGAAATCCTTTTGTTCTTGAATTATTTCCTGATTACTTTGCAAGTGCCTCATGGGTAAAAATTAACTTTTATCTTTAATGTCTCCAGATAGCTAGCACTAGACCATACAGAAAGGGGAAGAAAATATTTATTGATTTCTTATTGATATTTTGTCTTCTGCTTTTGGTTTTAGATTCCAAACTCAGGAGATTTTGTTCCAAAAATATACTGATCATCCTTGGCTTCTCCTCTATAATAGCTGTGATTGCTTTGATAGCTGTGGGGCTGACCCAGAACAAACCATTGCCGGAAAATATGAAGGTAACTCTGTGTGTGTGTGGCAGGGGGCGGGTGGGTGGAAAGGGAGGTTATGGTAGATCAGAGCATACAGGAGGAGTTGAGGTTCTGGCAGCCCAGGAGAAAGTCAATATCTATTGGGCTAGAAGAGTAAAATGGAAATGGATGCTCGTTCTGGAAGAGGGAATGCCTTGAGTCAATTAATGGTGGCAAGATAATTGTCCTCATGATTGTTCAGCAAATTAATTCAATAAATAATAGAAACAAAGACTTTATTCACCACATCCAGATCTGTGTTATACTGTGCTGATATTCTACTCTCTAGTGCTATCTCTACTTACTCGTTTCACTGTGCATGTGTCACAACACTGTACTCTTTGTTCTTCTTACTCCATTATTATCACTATCGCCAAAATTATAAAATTTATTGGAAAGCTCTGTATAAAGCACTTTGGAAATTAAAGATTGTGGAGAAGACTTGTTTCTCATCTCCAAAATATTAAAGAACACAGCCCGGAAATACAAATGCATACATATGCCAGGCTGCTGAAACTTTTTGCCACCCACTCAAATCACTTGTTGTGTAGAAGAGGCCTAGATGTTACGTTGGCATCTGTTTGCCACACAAGTTCAGCACACTGGGGCTGCGCACAGCAGCCCCATTGTCAGCACGGAAGGCTGATACTATTTCATTGTCAATGGTCTCTTGCTTTTTAATGTTGAGCGATGTCAGCTCTCTTGGCAAAACTTCACTCAGTCGAAGCCTCACGACATCTCAGTTCTGCTATTTGTTTACCAGTTCCAAATATACACGATTGCCTTCTTGATTTGACCTTTTTACATGTTCATTATTGCATCATTGGAGAAGGGGACTGCCTAGGAAGCAAAATTCATGACAGACTTGAGCTCTGTGTTCCCACTGAATACTTGTCATGGATGACCTCCTCTCATTCGCAGTTGTCATCTTTTTTTTTTCATTTAATTTAATTTTTTATTTTTAAATTACAGTTGACACTCAATATTATTTTATATTACTTTCGGGTGGACAGCCTAGTGGTTAGACATTTGTATAATTTACAAAATGATCCCCCCAATTAATCTAGTACCCACCTCGCACTACACAGTTATTACAATAATATCGACTATTCCTTATATGCTGTACTTCACATCCCTGTGACTATTTTGTAACTACCAATTTGTACTACTTAATCTCTTCATCTTTTTCACCCAGCCCCCCCAACACCCCTCCAATCTGGCAACCATCAGTTTGTTCTCTGTATCTATGAGTCTATTTCTGTTTTGTTTGTTCATTTATTTTGTTTTTCAGATTCCACATATAAGCGATATCATAGGGTATCTGACTTATTTCACTTAGCATAATACTCTCTAGGTCCATCCATGTTGTCACAAATGGTAAGATTTCATTTTTGAGGTATTGAACATTCAAGGGGAAATGTCAAAGAAGCAGTTGGATATGCAGATCTGGACCTCACATTGCTCAACAGAAATATTGCAAGCCACATTTTAATTTTTCTAGGAGCCACATTTTTAAAAAGTGGAAGAGGTGAAATTAATTTTAGTAATGTTTTATGTAATCCGATACATCCAAATATTATTATTTCAACATTTCATCAAAGTAAAGAATTGATGGGATGTTCCTTTTTTCATACTATCTTAAATTCCAGTATGATTTTTCACTTAAAGCACACCTCAATTTAGACTAGTCACATGTCAGGTGCTCAGTAGCCACATGTGGTTAGCGACTACCTTATTGGACAGCACAAGCCTAGACTTCACTGATGTATTGAAGCCTTAGAAATGGATGAGATCATAGGAAGCGGGTAAAAAGTAAGAAAAGAACAGGGCAAGGACCGGAAGAATTCTGTCACATTAGAGGTTGACTAGTAAAGAAATTCCTTCTAAAGCATAGTGATAACATTGTTTTTTTTTTATAGTGCTTTGCGGTTTATGAATCATTTCCATACACAGTGCTGAGAAGAATGAAAGATTATTCTCATTTTATACATAACAAAATGAGGGCCTTTGGAGTTCTCTTGCCCAAGGTGGAAGTGGGGCTAGGATCTGAATGCAGTTTTCTGACTCAAAGATTAATGTTCTTTCCATTTGTTTTAGTTTTTCCAAACAACACATCCTAATAATAGGAATTGAATGCAGAATGTTTA
>NW_006494611.1:12605915-12612513 GCF_000325575.1 Pteropus alecto | reverse complement strand
GAGAAAGCCTCCCCAAGAGAGTGTTATAAGCAGATTACCACATTGGGCACCTGAGGCTTGATCCCACCAGGACCCTCTGAAAAGCTGTGGAGAAAGCATTTCAGAATTATCTGCCCTGGGGATTTATTCCCTGGTTCTTCTCCCTGTTGGTGAAGGGTTGCCCCATTGGATGTCAACTCACTGGTACTTCTGGGTTTGCACATGTATGTGGGTACCACAGGTTACTTATTAGGCAGCAGGAGAGAAGACCCTGGGCAGAAATAGAGAGATGAGAAGGCATGGCTGGAGCTGGAGTTAAAAAGTTGGCCAAGAAGATGTGAAGTGACCACAGAGGTATCTAAAGCATCATTGTATCTATTGCTTTTTTTGTAGGTGAGAGAGTCATTTGTACAGATAGTTTCATTAAAATAGAGACATGTCAATTCAGAGATAGGTACACAGTACTATGGAAGCCCAGAGAAAGGAGCCGCCAATTGCACCTAGTCACATGAAGATATCATGGAGGAGATGACCTTGGGGCCAATGGATAAAGAACACTAAGGAGTTTGCCAGAAAGTGAGGTAGGATGCCTTTCAGACAAAGGCCATACCATGTGTTGAAGAAGAGCAGCTTAAAATAGCAAGCAATCCCTGTGGATTCACCAGCAGTCCAGTATGGCTAGAATATTGAATAGGGGGGCAGAAAGGAATGGTGGCAGAGGAGACTGAAGTTTGAGCTCAGTATGCCTGGCTCAGGAGTGGGCATATCATCTATTAAACTGCAGTAGTGCTCAATGTTGAATCCACATTACAAGCACTTGAGGCAACTTTTAAAAAGTACTCATGTCTGGGCCTTGCCCCAGGTCAATTAAATCAGAATCTTTGGGAGTGAAGCCAGGCATGAGCGTGTGTTTTCAAAGCTTCCCAGGTGATTCTAATGAGCAGTCATGATTGCAAACCACTGCTCTGAAGGTTTCAAACAGCGGGGGAGGTGCCCAGATTTGAGTTCCCAAGATTCCTCTTGGCCAGAGAGCAGATTAGAGGAGGAAGAGAGACTATTTAGGGTCTCTCTATTTAGGGTGCTTCCGCCATGGTCTGGAGAAGACAGGTGAGGCTGAAATTAAGGCACTGTCTGGAGAGAGGTGATAATGTGAGAGACACCTAGGCCGACCAGCCTTTAGTGATCAGATTCCTTAGAGGATATTTAAGATCAAGATGGAGCATCTTGGGACAGCGATGTTGAGAACAAACTCTGTATGCTTCTGCTTAAAGAGGGTGGCAGTCATAGCCTCTTCTGGAGAAACTTCATACGTGGAAGTCTTCCAGCTGTCTCTCTACTCACTTCCTTGGATCCTTCATTCCCGTCCACTTGCAGAGAAAAGTATTCTGCCTGCTCAGAGTGTGACACAACGCTGGCCATGGACTCACACTGCCTAGGTTTGAACCCCAGCTCTGCTCTTATAGTCACAGGAGTTAACCTCTTTGAGTCTCGGTTTCTCCAGTTGTAAGATGGAGCTGATAATTGATATCTCATAGATTACTTATTAAGTGAGATAAAGTAAATGTAAATGTGAAGTACAAAGCAGGTGTCCTGGCCCACTGTGGACACTCAGTGATTGATAATTCATGTGTTACCACCTTTGCCGCCTGTCTGCATGGTGACAGAGTGCCTCTTGTTTTTTCTCTTCTTCTTCCCATCTGACTTGCCCTTTTTTAGCCCTGCTCAGGTCAGCTCTCCAATCCTCATGATCTCGTCTTGTCATCTTCTTACTTGAGCCAGTTTGGGTTCGGCTTTGCTGGGGAGATGGTGGCCTCATGCCTGGGGCTCATCTGGCAAAACACAAGAACTCTTTATTGTACTGATGTGTTTACTGCCCAACTACCTAGGTTGTAAGCATATTGAAGACAGGGACTGGTTTCATTTGTCTTTGCATATATTTTATTATTCATTCACTCAATTCATTCATTTAACAAATGGTCATTGACCATCTACTCTATTTTAGGCCTTGGGGATATAGCAGTGAATGTGGGGATAACAAATGGTCATTGACCATCTACTCTATTTTAGGCAGTGAACAAGACTGGCAAAGTCCATACCCACATGGAACTTATAGTCTAGTGGAAGAGATAATGATTAATCAAATAATCACAAAATAAATGTTATATTACAACCAGCACAGCCTCTGATTTGGGTGATTGGTTGCCCCTTGGAGGTTTGCTGACTCAGTGAATAGAGTGAGCATCTTGAACAGGCAAAACCGCTCCCTCCTTGGATGTAAAGAGCATGTGAAGACCAAGCGGATAGCAGGGTTTGTCAGTGTAGGAGGCAGGCCCCTGTCTCAGATCCCTTAAAGGTCCTGGTTCCCCATTTTCATCCCCAGAGGCTACTCAGTTTCAACCTCCAGGTCGCAGGGCCTGGGAATCAATGCTTTTAACGGCATCCTAGGGCATTCTCATACCAGTGAGGTCTGGGAACCACATTGCCCTGTAGATATGCAATGACGGAGGCAGGCCCCTGTCTCAGATCCCTTAAAGGTCCGTTCCCCATTTTCATCCCCAGAGCCTACTCAGTTTCAACCTCCAGGTCGCAGAGCCTGGGAATCAACACTTTTAACGGCATCCTAGGGCATTCTCATACCACATTGCCCCGGGAACCACATTGCCCTGTAGATATGCAATGAGCACTTTAAAAAACATAGACCTTAATGAAGAATCTGTATAAAAAGTGCTGTATCAAAGTGTCCCTTGAGAAAGTGCCTTTGTTCTGGTGAATGTGGGTGGGGAGGTAGCTTTGAGGTCTGCTTGGTTCACCACTTCCTTAATTGCGTGCTCATCACTGAAAACTGGCAGTGAGAGAGTTGTGAGATATTCCTTGTAGCATGAATATTCCATATTCTGGCACACACAGAGCCCCATAGGGTTCTCTCAAAAGGTTCCAGACTGACCCAATACCAAACCACACGCCTTCATTGAAAGGTGCTCACTTCTATGGAGTGGGGCCTCAGGGACCAGATGGCTTTGATTTTTATCCTAGATCTGCTACTTTCTAGCTATGAGATTTTGGGCAAGTAAATTCCTCTCTTTATACCTCAGTTTCTTTGTGTGTAAAGTGAAGACAGTACCTACTTTGTGGATGGTTGTGAGGATAAATGGAATGGTACCAGTGACTCACTTATCAGAGTGCCCACCATATCAGAAGCCATCAGTGGAGACCAGCTATCAACACTGCTTCGAGGGAGATGAGTGTTAGGCAAGACCCTTAACTGTTAGTGTGTGATGGTCACGGAACTGGTGCTCCCAGAATTTCCAACCGCTGCTAAAAGAGTAGTGGCCAGTCCCCATGCACCTGCTTGTTTCACCAAGAACTAAAGTACTATTCTTAGATAAGCATTTGTGATTTTATCTTTTTATGGAAATTTTGGAAGGATTTGCTCCAATTTTCAAGCTCTACTGGAAAATAGCTATATTATTTTTGCCCCACTGGATTTTAACATTTTGTTTAAAAAAACAGCACCTGGAGATAGATGATGGTGATAGTTTCACAACAATATGAAGGTACTAAATACACTTAAAATGGTAAATTTTATGCTCTGCGTATTTTACTACAATTAAAGAAAATAAAAAGAAACAAAATTGTGGTTTGTGCTGAAGGTCTAGCAACTCCAATTAAAGAAAAAAGAAAGGAAGAAAATGGTCTCTAATGGTTTATAGGCCCTGCCAGCATCGCTGTAGCTAATGGAGACCTGATTTGTTTATAGAGTACTCGAGTCACATTCAAAAGGATAAGCTTTGTTTATTCAGAAAGACTCACTGAGACAGATTGATGAGGTTGCTGAAGTAACTGTTAAAGCTACAGGAACTTTTAAGAAAGATTCTGAAGAACCAATGTCTCTGAAGGGACCAAGAGAAGTTAATTATCACACTGTTGTCTGTGTTACCTGGCTTATGGGTTTTTCCGGGGCGGGGAGGGGTGAGGTAGTGGTGGTGGTGATAGACCTCAACCCCAATAACACCACTGTATATTAGGCTGTGAATATTAATATCTTTTTGGGACTGGAAGAAGTTTAAGAGCCATATAGTTCTAACCACCCTCATTCATTCATTTGATTCAACAATTTTGTGTTGAATTCCTTCTTTGTGCCTAACATATCGAATATACCATGGTGAATGCTGCGTATACCTTGGTAAGCAAAACAGGCCTACCCTAACATAGCTTTCAGTCCAATAGGAAATGCAAACAATCAAATAGCCACATAAATATGTAATTACACATTGCGGCAAATTCTGTCTTTACAGGAAAACTGCAGGCACTCTGAGACATGGATCAGGAGCGTAGAATCTTATCTGAGAAGGTCAGAGAAGTCTGGGAGTTCAGGTGAAGGGCTTTCTGGGCAAAGGCCCTGGAAGGGAAGCTGCATGGCCCATGAGGAACTGCGAGCAGGCCAGTGTGAAAGTGGGCATTTTCAGAATGAGCAGACGCAGTGGAGAGGGTTAAACATCCCACTTCTGCAGAGCCAGGAATAGAAGTAGGTCAACTGATGCTCCAGTTTTCTCTTTCTTTCCACATCTAGGGAGACTTACCCAGAAGCCTGGGCCTATGACATTTGCACAGGTAAAGTCATTTCCATCCCAAGGAGAGGTCTGCCGGGCCTCCACATGGCCTCTGCCCCTGTGAGCTCAGGATCTGTTGCCACCCACATGTCTAGGTCCTGACCAAGGCCCCTACAGTGCATGAACCAAGCAAAGTCATTTCAACACTTCATTCTAGACCACTGCTTCTGTTCACTCAGCATGTCTCGTGAAGATCAGTTATGATCGTTAAAATTATGTGCCTGATCAAAAACTAGCTTAGGACAGAGTTGTCTGCAGAGTAAGATTACAGCTGTATAAAAGTCACCACACATTTTTAAAAGCCTAGAAGGAAATAAATAAAAATAACAGTGATGTCTAGCTGGTGGCATCTTAAATGTCCTTTTGTCTTTTCCTTTCATTTTCTAGATGCTATTTAATAAACTTTAAGTACTCTTAAAGTAGAAAGTAATATTGAAATACTAATATTAAGGAAATGTCAGCTCTCCACCACACAAAGTTTTGATTTTTCTTTAATGTACAGGGCATACTCAAGGGAGCTCTTAGAAACGTTTTAAATATGAGCTACCGAGAAACACTGGGTAAGGGCGACAGCATGGCAAGGCGAAGCGTTTCTGTAAGGTAGAATTTAAAACAATTCTGTTGTCACTGAGTCTAGGACATGCTGGCTCAGACAAGGTTCAGTGGGTTTCTCTACTGTCAGACTTCCCTGAAGCATTCCCTGCCTCGCAGGTTCATGAGATCAGGAAGGGGAGACAGCACACAGCATTCCCCAAACTTCTGGGAAGGGTTATTTGCTCAGATCCTTGCGGGATTAGTGCTCGCTGGAACACGGTTTGGAAAATGCTGGTGTGGTGACAGAAAGAGAGCAAAAGGTGGTGGCTCCCCGGGCTCTCGACGGATCTGCTCAGGCCGTAATTAGCCACTCCTATTAGGCGAGTCCTTGAATAGTTCTGGACACAGTTTCTCATCCCATAAAAATAAGATTAGTTGAAATGAACTTCTAGCTCTAAAATGGGCCAGCGATGAAAAATGAATGACTATGGTGACAGTTTCGTAACAATGAGAGACAAACTCTTAAAATGCTCGAACTGAAAATTTTCAGACAATCGAGATTTATCTGTTCCTCAAGCAGCAAGCAAGGTCAGTTTTTGTTTTTGTTTTTTTTTTATTCTGCAAACCATTTTAGAAAATAAAAACAGTTGGCGCAATTCAGCAGGTTAGCTAGCATTCCAAAAGTCTGCTGTATACACAAGGTAAATATCCTCAATGCCTGTGCTAAAGGGCTCTCTATCTACCCTCTTCTTACACACTTGCCAAACGAAATGTAGTAAAAGCTATCATTTCTCAACCACCTCACTGTGTAAGGCCTTGGAGAAACAGCATGATAGAAGCAAGGCTGGTTCCTTTGTTCTACTGGAAGGATGATTTTCATGTCAACAAAGTCAGACTAAATGATTCCAGATAAAGGCTGCTTGCTGTTACTGCCTTGCTAAATTTTATCATACGCTGCTGTGGTTGGAACATTTTCTGGTGGGAAGAATTCAGGGGCCCTGCTAGAGAACAACAGAATTTTGTCTGGCGTAAACCCTGAGCCTCTTTCTCTACCCCAGGAGATTTCTCATGGATCCAAAGGCCTCAGACCTCAGTCAGGATCCTGTCAGTCAACAGTGGTCACCGCCTAAGCCAATTCTTGGTTTCCTCTCACTGCAAGTCTAGCTGCAGAGGAGTCTGTTCAGCCTGCTTTCCTGCTGTGCCCAAAGCAAGTACTACACAAGCCCTTTCTTTATAAGGGCATAATGCTAATTATCATGGGGAATCCCTGCTGTCTGTAAGAAGGCGGAGAACATAGTGGAGGTCATGGATCCTCAGGGCACAGTAATCCTCCTGGGTCTGTGGTGAAATAGAGAAAACTCGGCACCTTGATAGACTCTACTTTTAGCTATTCCCAGTGGTCCAGGGAGGTCTCTTGAATCATTCTTGTCTCCTTTTTTTTTTTTTGCTGGATGGTCTTAGGTTCTTAGATAACA
>NW_006494611.1:12599787-12605877 GCF_000325575.1 Pteropus alecto | reverse complement strand
TAAGCATTATCAATGGCAGACCACACCTGGAGGTCCACAGCTCAAATGAGCAGCAAAGTGTGATGAGAGAGGCTGGCTCACACTTTGGAAGTGCTTCCTCTGTTTCTCTTCTTTTGCTTCCCTGTTTATTTCTCTCTAGTGTAGGGATGATAAATAAAAAGTACACATGCCCCTCACAATCCCATGACAGACCCTGTTATTCAATCATGGCATTTTTTTGTTCTTGATTATACCTAGGGACGTAACCAAAACTGAATATTAATTGATTGAAATGGGCATTTGCCAGTCTACCCTTGGATAAATACACCCAAAAAATGAGAGCTCATTGTCCACACAATGAAATGTACAAGAATGTTCTGGCAGCTATATTTCTGATAGTCTCAATTTGGAAACAATCCAAACGTCCATCAACAGTAGAGCAGATAAAAATATAGTATATGCATATAATTACTCTACAGAAATGAAAAAGGACAAACTACTGATACACAGAATTTGAATTCATCTTAGAGACATAGTGTAGGCTGAAAGAAGTTAAGGCATAAAGGAGGCACTCTACGTCAGTCTATTTATTGCAGTTCAAAAACAGGCAAAATTCATCCATGGTGATAGACGTCAAGCCAGTGGATATCCATGTGGGAAACTGACTGAGCCTTCTGCGGACTAGGAAATGTTCTATACCTTGACTTCGGTGGTGGTTTGTATGGATATGCGCATGAGCAAAAATTCACTGGGATGTGTACCTAAGCTCTGCATACATTACTATGTTATCTTTTATTAAAAGTAGGAGCCCTTGCTCCTGTTTTTCTCTGTATAAGGAGCATAAGGTCATGGGTCTGACTCTAATTCAGATCCAAGCTCTGTCACCTATTAGCTGTGTCTCTTGAGTTAATTATGTCACCTCTTTGTACTTCAGTTTCTCACCTTTGCAGAGGGGATAAAAATAGTACCTAATTTACAGCACTGTTCTGAGGGTTAAGTCAGATAATTCTCATAAAACGCCTCATAAAACACCTGCCTGGTACATTTAATATACTCACGAAATGTGAGGTGTGGACTTTGTTCTCCTGTTCTCCTCTGACCATCTAGTTCTTACTCATGCTTTTTTCCTCCCCCTCCAATATTCTTTCTTCCTTTATTCATCCTTTCATCTCCCCCTACTCTTAAGAGTTCCCTCAACGTCAAGTTAAAGCACATATCTCTTAAAATATATCGAATACAATTAATAGTTATATTTGTAATAAAAAAGCAAGCAAGTTTAGTATTTTCCATGTCTCTCTTCCAAAGCCCGGACCACATCCTCGACCAATTAAGTTGCACATCTGGAGGATGAAACAGGCATCAGTAGCCTTTGAAGCTCTCCAGGTGATTCTAATGATTTCGATGTGCATACAAGTTTGGGAACTACTAATTTAATGGCTTTCTATTGTCTCAACCATGTCAGCATGTGGTTCTGAATCTTGGCTGCACATTAGAATTGTCTGAGAAGCTTCTAAATGATACTGATGCTCGGGCCCCACCCTGGCTGAGGCCTGGCTATTTCTGCTACGCAACCAGCGTTGAGAGCCACTGCGCTGGAGCAGTCGGTGTTCGAATAGGTCTTGTGATCAGGGCAACTCCACCTCCGACCCCGGCCTCCTGTGTCCCTCTCGAATTAAAATACTTTCTCCTCATGTTTTGAAAACTTCTCGTCCTTTTTTTTTTTTTTCTGTTGCAAGCCATATATGGAGAAGAACCACGTAATGCTGATAAGTTATTGGTTTGTTTTGCCCACAGTATGGGATTGTGCTGGATGCAGGCTCTTCTCACACGACTTTGTACATCTATAAGTGGCCAGGAGAAAAGGAGAATGACACAGGGGTGGTGAATCAGTTAGAAGAGTGCAAGGTAAAAGGTAAGATGAAGAAAAAGGAAAGGGAGGATGGTGGGACATGAGAACATGAGAGTATATGGCAAGCGGAAAACATACAAAAAGCAAGTCAAATGAAAAACATAATGGAGCTGCTCTTGTTCGTTTATCTTTAAAAATTATATTGAAATCAGCCCTTCATAATCAAGCCCTCAAAGCATAACCAAACTTAGAAATAATCGAGTAATTGCACTCCCGTTAACAGGACACTGCTGTGTGCCTTGTACCTACCTAAGTACGAAAAATGTGTCATGTCATCTTGACAATCTCCTTTTGAGATATGTATTATTATTCCCATTTTTTAAAAAAGAGAGCACTGAGACTGAGTGACATAATGCCACTTACTTAAGGTTGCTTAAGCTGGTAAGAGAGAGAACTGAGATTCAAATGGAGATCTACCCAACTTCAAACCCATGTCTTAGCCAGTAGTTCTAGAATCTGAATTGGCCTCAGAACCATCTGGAGGGTTTGTTAAAGCACAGATGCTGGGCTTCACCCCTTGTTGAAGGCCGGACGTTTTGAATGAAAACAGTTAGCTAATAACTTAGAGCTGATTTTCTCATTATGGTTAAGTAACCAGGCTGTTTAAAAATCTGTGAAGGATATGGATAACATATTTAAACTGAATCCTTACTATAAAGCCTTGGCAGTATAGATGTTTATCTTAAAATGAATCAAAATTGTGTTAATTTCCAAAAACAAAACAAAACCTTCAGGAATCTTGGCTCTAATCTTCTCCATAGCAACAATTAGTTTTGCTCTAAAACTGGAAAAAATTTTACTAGGGAGGCTGGGGATCGGAGTGGGAAAAAAAATCACTGAGGAGACATGGATTCAATTCCTGTTCCTTCTATCAAAGAAACTCCGCTTCAGAAATTTTAGGGGACTGGTCATGATCACATAGCTAGTGAGTGGCAGTCTCTATCTTTTCAGTAAAAGCCACTTGCCCTGGTGCTTATTTTACTGTTTTAAACGTCATCTTTATCCTTTTGGATATTCTAGGAATTAGTGTTGTTAATTACAACTTTGTGGAAGAAACATCAAAAAGTAGCTATGTAGAATAGCTATAAAATTCCCATTAAAATCTGAGAGAACCTGTTAGGAAGGTTACGCAATTGAATGTGAAAATTGCACCATCCAGTGGCAAAATTATTGAACAGCAGACAGACCTAGCTCACAGTTTGAAAGTAAGTCCTAAAGCTAGGTTGGTTCAGGGAGTTACCCTGTAAGTAATGTATGTCACATCAAGAAACTGTCTTCCTGAATTTTATCAGAAAACACCAGTATTTTGCTCTAATATTGTCAAGGTATGTTCTATACTTTTAAAATATATTGTCATCTGCTTCTACGTTTTTTCCTAGGTCCTGGAATCTCACAATATGCTAATAAAACACATGAAATAAGCATTTATCTGACTGCATGCATGGAAAGAGCCAAGGAAGTGATTCCAAAGTCCCAGTACCAAGAGACACCTGTTTACCTGGGAGCCACGGCAGGCATGCGGTTGCTCAGGTATAGCGGCATGTAGAGACCAAGAGTGGCTGCGTGTTGGGTTTGGCAGCACACGAGCCTCTGAAGTGATGGGGGAGGACCCCACTTCCCTAACACCTCAAATTCTAAATAAATATCTTAAATGTCCACACCTAGGAAAGAAAATCTCAGTAAGTGGCTCAAATTTCCAAACTCTTAGTATGTATAACTTTGGGAGTTTAAGTATGTTAAAAAACAAACAAACAAACAAACAAAAACCTCTCTCATCCTTCTCCCTATAGGGAATTCAAGGGAGTGAAGGCACAAAGAGAGAAAGATTGAGCTTATATACTGTGGGATTTGGGGCTACAGATTAGCCATTCAAAATCTAGGAGGGGGAAGACCAGAGGAGACTCACAGATGTCCCAAAACAAATACAACTAGCACATTTGATTGGTCATCACTTAGTACTTGTGTGAATTATGTGTTCATTTGTTCATTCATTCATTCAGTATGTACTGACTGCCTACTTTGTCCCAGGTTATGGAAATATGTGACTTCAGCCCTCAAGGAGATCCATTTCAATACAGGGTGATCCATTTTTTTTAATAGAGGAAAGCTCGGAGCTGCTATAGGAGCACACTTAACTCTGCCCAGAGTGGGAGAAGGTCAGGAAGATTTACCAGAGCGGGACACGTGAGCTGAATCATGAAGGATGAATTGGAGAGTGGGGAAGGGCATCGCAGGCAGAGCAGACATCATGCATTCCATAACCTATACTTATTCGGTACCTGTTATGTGTCAGGTACTGTTCTAAGTGCTGGGGATACAGTGAAGTAGACAAAGTCCTGCCTTCCTGGAGCTGGAGCTTGTGTTCTGATAGATGTGAAAAGGCAGGAATGTGTGAGAGACCAGGGTATGTTTAGAGGACTATAAATAGTTCTGCACAGATAGAACATAGAGTACATATAGTAAAATCATCATCATCATCATCATCATCATCATAGTGGCTTGTATTTGTTGAGCCCTTACTATGTTCTTATCACTGCGCTTTAATTTAATCATAATAACTCTATGAACTAACAGGTATTATTAACTATTATTAATCAGATAAGGAAGCTGTGGCTTACGAATGTTAAGTAACTCATCCGGGGTCACATACCAGGTAAGTGGTAGAGCCAAGATTCTGTGTGGGAGTCTGAGAAGGAAGAGTCTAGATCACCACATGCCTTGTAGGCCATGCTAGGGAGTTTCGAGTTTATCTGGGAGTTAACGGGAAGCCATTCAATGATATTACACAACTGGTGACACTGGTAGAGAAGGTGGGTTGGTGGGGAGGAAGACTAGGGATGAGGGGCCAGTTGGTAGGGTAAGGAAGTCATATGGATGAGAGATTACGAAAGTCTGGTGCCAGTTGAAAGGCAGCATCATCTGACTCAGGGCCTCCCAGTGTTGAGTAGCTTACGTCTTGGATTCAATTGCATCCCATCTTCATTACGACAATTCTGGAAGATTCCTCCTTTAGGCCTCAAGGTCTCAGACAGACCCAAGAACTGAAACACAAAAGAGGAAGATTTTTTTTTCCCCAGCCTGGTACCAATGGAGGTTGGGTATTTGTCCCAGAACATTTGCCACCTGACTTCTACTAGAGCCCTAATTATAAACCTCAAGCAGAGCCTGGGTATGTAACCAGCTAGGAGCCACTAGCAATGGCTAACGTAGTGATCAAACAAACCCAGCTATAACCACTACAGTAATTAAAATTACTTCGATAATTATTTAGAGCCAGAGAACAATGACAGAAATGGTGTTTTAGGAAGACCAACCTATTCAGGGATTGGGAGGATTTGGACTTGGAGAGAGTCTGGCCTCACTCAAAAGGCGGGCCCCTCAGACAGCCATGTGTGGATATCTCCATCTCTGTTTATTCCAGCGAGTTATGATTTACTTCCTGGGAAAAGTGACTGGCTGAAATAGGTAGCTGCAGTTATTAAAACTAAACTGGTAACCTCAGCTCTTCCTTTTGTGTAGGATAGAAAATGAAGGGTTGGCAGACAACGTCCTGATTGCGGTGACACAGAGCCTCAGCAAATACTCCTTTAACTTCCAGGGTGCCAGAGTCATCAGTGGCAGAGAGGAAGGTGCCTACGGCTGGATTACTATCAACTATCTGCTGGGAAAATTCATTAAGGTGATTATCTCACAGTACTCATGAGGTGATTCCCTGGGGGCCAATGCTGTTGCTATTTCAGGCAATACTTAGATTGTTATCCAGAGTGAATGACGGACGAATGAACAAATTAATCTACCCCCACATCTGCAAGGGTCACCAGAGGTATAGTTCTCTTAAGAGAACTTTTACCGGAGAATAGGGAAGCCACATATTTACTTCAGAGAGACATTGTGGAAATGAAAAATCTATCATTAAAAATAAGAATAGTTAATATTTGCCTAGTACTATGTGTCTTGTGCTATGCTAAGCACTTTTCTGCATGATTTAATCTTCAGAGCAACTATATGAGGTATTCTCTCATTTTAGAGCCCCAAATTGAGGCCTAGTTAAGGTTAATTATTCTGCTCAAGGTTACAAAGCACACAAGTGAGGATCTGCACTTGAGATTTTCCTGGCCCCTTATTCATAAACACTGACCATATTGCTTCTATATTGCTGCAGTCTGAGCCATGTCTTTGAAGACCCTGTTTTCTTGCTGTTC
>NW_006494611.1:12586359-12599653 GCF_000325575.1 Pteropus alecto | reverse complement strand
TTTGTGTCACCATTATGCCCCTGCTCCTTTGCATTAGGAAGTCCCCGAGTCCAAGAGATAATGTGCAAAGGGGGATGTCCAGAGACTTATACCACTCATAACTGCATTCTCTTTCAGAAATCGAGGTGGTTCAACCTGATGACAAATGAAAGCGATAGTCAGGAAACTTATGGAGCTTTAGACCTTGGGGGAGCCTCTACGCAAATCACTTTTGTGCCCCAAAACCAGACTATTGAGTCTCCACAGAATGCCCTGTACTTCCGTCTATATGGCAAGAACTACAATGTATACACACAGAGCTTCTTGTGCTATGGGAAGGATCAAGCGCTCTTGCAGAAATTGGCCAAGGACATTCGGGCAAGTATAACTGAATCCAGACCTGCCTTCCCCACATCTGGGCTGGCAGCCCCCACATCCTGTTGTTTTCTCTTTCTACTTTAGTAATTGATCTGAAGTGGACTACTATACTTTCCAAACCTTTTCAGACAGGATATCTAAGTAGATCTGGTAGACCCTTATGAATCGTTCCATCCAGACATCACCTCCTGTGTTTGTTTATTGTACTATTTCCAAGGACACGACTCAGATCCTTTCTTGGGAAATTCTCACCCCTGTGGGGTTGACAATGAAAATTATGTACCAGACTATTGTTACAGGGGAGGGCGTGTGCAATTTATAACCTCTTTACCGCTTTTTAACCTCCTTAGCGATTAAACAGGGTTGTTAGAAACCTGGAGAGAAGGAAAGAAAAAAAAAAAAAAAACAGGGAAAACACAAAATTTATTGATCAACACTTCAAATCTTGTCCTCAGATACTTTCTGCATTTTGAAGGAAAGAAAAGTTAAACATACTGAAATCATATGAGTACCAGTCACGCCCTGATAAACACAGAGCAAGGATGTCACATCCAGCTGTTCTCTGTCTCCACTGAAAGGACAACCAGTTCTCTGCTCTCTTCCAAAGCTCACTCTCTGGCTCTCAGAAGCACTATCCATATGATGACACCACGGGACCAGGGGCTGCTGAGATACGCCTTCTGAGCTCCAAAGCTCCATTGAGCCTCTAATCCACAACAGTCCTCTTTCTTCTCTTGAAATATATTGAGTGTGGGTTAAAAACCCATTTTGCTACTCCTGGGTTAAATGATCAAGGTACTTCCAGCCCTTGGAAGATTCTGACTTTTTGCTTGGAAGTGGGGGTGGGGGTGGGGTGTAAACTGACTCCTAGAGACCTATCTCAGGCTCAGAATTTTGAGCCTTGAGTGTTTTCCTTCAGAATCTACTTCTGATCTATGTGATTAGAACTAAGCACTAGGGAACATTACAAACCAAAGGCGTTTCTGGGCCCATCTTGAACTCTATTAGCTTTCTATGAATAGAGAAAGTTGATTTACATCTGGTGTAAATGATACCATTTGTCAGATACCACTTCTGATGCCTGTTATATAAATCTGACTGTACCCAAGGCTGAAAAAGGCAGGTCAGAGGCATACCGATGCCAATGCTGAGTGCTAGGATGTTGTATAATTCCTACACATTAATAAAGTTAGACTGGTGCTTTTTACCCAAAGCAGTTGCACATGACCCCTTCAAGTGATTTTTTTCCATTCAGGAGACAGACAAAATCCTCAGGGACCCGTGCTTTAACCATGGATACAACAGGGTAATGAACATTAGTGACCTTCAAGACAGCCCTTGCACCAAGAAATACAAGAAGATACTTGAATTCCAACAATTGCAAATTCAGGGCACTGGAAACTTTCAACAGTGCCAGCAAAGCATCTTTCAACTCTTCAACACAAGTAACTGCCCTTACTCGCACTGCTCCTTTGATAAGATTTTCTTGCCGCCACTCCGAGGACATTTTGGGGTAAGTTTGTGAAATGATAAGTTTGGTTAGGATGATTTTGGCTGCGAGTTATGGAATATGTGCCTACAAAGAGTTTAAATAATAAGATTTATATTTCTCTCACATGATAATAAGTCTTGAGGTAGATAATTCAGGGCTAGTTCTTCGGCTTAAAAATGTGATGACTTGGAATCAGCTTTTCCATTTCTTCTTATGGTGTTAAGATGGCAGCTATTGCTCTAAGTGTTGTATCTTTACATGCAAAGCCAAAGCAGGAAAGATGGAAATTTCTCTTGCACACAAATTCAATTTTGCAGAAGTGGCAACAAACATCTTTAGAGATGCCATCGGCCAGAATGTGGTGAAATGCATACCTCTAAACCAATTTATAATAAAGGGGAATGGGTGACCATGGTTGGGTGACCATCCCTGTTCATGAATGGGTGACCATCCCTGTTCATCCTCTGGAACTGAGGAATCTTTCCTGAGCACACTGCATTCTTTTTTGGGATAGAATCAGGAACCTGTAAGCCAGAAGAAGGGGGCTGGTTATTTGGTAGACACTCATTAGAATCTGCCACAGGTGGCTTCTCAGATGTCAGAGAAGGAGAAGCAGCAGTTAGGTGTCTCAAGCAAGGTTTTCCTCTATAAAAAAAAAATTGGGAAGTAGAAACTCAGGAAACCCCAAGGAAATACTGAAGATATCATCATTTTCATTGCATTTTAAAGAGTGGGGGGACTCTTTGAATCCCAACTCCAAATTCCTTCTTTTCTTAATTACTCCAAAATAAAAAATATTTGAGCAGAGGTAGAAGAGGTGCCCCTTGACCTATTCATTATTCAAATTTCACATTTTGGTTCTGGAAACCAAGCACTTACTGTAATCATAGTTTAGTAATATGTTGCAAGATTAGCTACAATTAATCAAGTGCCAATTATTGACTAAGCACTTATATACATTATCTCACTTAGTCACTTAAGATAGCATTCATAGAAACAAGGACTTTTGTCTGCTTTATCCTGGAGCACAACTGTCTAAGAAAGAAAGATGAATAGATACATTCCCAGCGCAGGTAGCAGGTTTGTCCCTTCATTCTAATTCCATGAATTGGTCTCCACTGTGGCTGCAGAGAAATTTTGTGTGGTGTGTGTGTGTATCATGATTACCTTATGAATTTAAAAAATATATAAAGGAGAGGGGATTTAAGACATCAAATCTGATTCAAGTGTTTGTAATAGAAGGCCATATTTATTTCATTTTCTATTCTTTACATAATAGCATTATTTCATGATTTCACATATTTGATTCTATTCAAAGCAATGGCTAAAAGCAAAATATTGAGGCTGTCTAAACCAGTAATGCCTTTTCTGTGTGTGCGTGTGGTAAAATATACATACTAGAAAATTTAAGTGTACAGTTCTGGGAATTAAGTATATTTACATTATTGTATAGCCATTACCACCATCCATCTCTAGAACTTTTTCGTCTTCTCAAATAGAAATTCTACCCATTAAACAAAAAAACTAACTTTCTGGTCCTCTTTCCCCTTCAGGCCCTGGAAACCATCATTCTACTTTGTCACTATGAATTTGACTATTCCAGGTACCTCATATAAGTGGAATCATACACTGTTAGTCCCTCTGTGACTGGCTTATTTCACTTAGCCTAAATGTCTTCAGTAGATGAGTCATTCTTAACTCTTCAAGGGATCACAAGACTCTCTGAAGAATGTGATGAAAGCTAAGGATCTTCCAAGCAGAAAAATGGACATATAAAGGGATGTCAAAATTTTTTTTTTGCAACAATTTAAAAGATATTATGATTCCTTGAGGTGGACCTATGAATCCCACATTAGGCCCCTTAATCTAGAATGAAAACTACATAGAAACTAGAGATTAAAGTAGAACAATGAAGTCATACAGGGCAGTGGCTGGGAATGAATGCTACAAAAGTGTCAGAGGTCAAATCTATTTAGAAGTATGGAAAGCAAATGCAGACAAATATGCCAGAGGCAAACGACCCTAAAATTGATGCTACTCCGGCCTCTAAAATGTTTCCTGCCAGGGCAGAGCCAATCTAATGGCTAGTAATACAAATTAGAGAAGCAAGTTAAAATAAGTAATCAAATTAGAATGAGGATTAGGGGAATATGTCAGGTGGTTAGTTTGGAGGCAGAATCTTGAGATTAGACTGTAATGCCTGTTCCTTTTCTAACTAGAAATGCTTTATTTAATCTTTTTTCCAAAGTACTATCAATATGTTTTTAATTGGATCTTTGGAAAATGATTTAACAAACCCTTTTTCTTCCTTTATGGATAAATTTGGCTTTAGGTTAACTTTCTGGATTTGTTTCCCTGAAAACCGTATAAAGGTGGAGTGTCAGTTATATTATCAGGCAACAGTTCTCATGATAAAAATGACCCCTGAAATAAATTGCATCTGGTCTGGAAGAAATTATAAATGAACTATACCTTCTCTGTGGGCTTCTCTAATTTGCATAACGGCTCTGTATATGTAGGGTATGTAACAAAAAGCTTTATTTTTATAGCACTCGTTACTATCCTTCATACTGTTATTTGTTAGAGTTCTGCTGCCTTCCACAGAGGGCAGGGCTTTTCATCACTGCTTAGAACATAGTTGGTACTTAGTAAATATTTGTTGGATGAATGAATGAATGATATGCAACCAAAGGTCAAAGAAGTGTTTCAATCACTTCTTAGAACATAGTTGGTACTTAGTAAATCTTTGTTGGATGAATGAATGAATGATATGCAACCAAAGGTCAAAGAAGAGGTGGAATGAGAAAAAAGCTATTAATTTTGGCAGTTTGGAGGTTAATGAATGCAGTTTCAGAAGCCATGTCAGAGTGGACAAAGGGAGATTCTCCAAAGTTGGGGGAGCAGGGAGGAGGATGGGCAATTGATATCACAAAAACGAGAATAAATTTCAGAGAGGTTAGACTGCTATACTGAAACCAACTCAATTAAATTGAATAGGAATACATATATTACATTTCTATGGGGTTATAATTGCACAAATGTTGGCTGGCAAGAATATGTAGTCTTTATAGGTTGACATGTCTATTTCCCCCACTATGTCCTGAGGCCCTGGAAGGCAGAGATGGTATATTTTTTCATTTTTTATTTCTGGGCTTGCCAGAGTGTCTGGAATATTGTACATTCCTGGCAAAAGAACTGTAGTATTTGGAATATTCTAGAGAGAGAGGACCAGCATGCACAGAAGCCTGGAGGTGGGAATGAAGCATGTTCAGAGACTTGCAGGTAGTTCAATGGGTTCCTATGTGGACCAGATAGGAGACTTACCTCTGGTATTCTAGGAGCTTTCCACCCAAGCTTAAAGATAATTTTTTTTTAAATCTTTAAATGCCTTAGTTTGAGGTTTATGATCCATAAACTCATATTTCTATAGTACAGGAAAATGGTGGTGGTTTTAGGAAGACTGAGGATGAAGATATATTTCAGAGGTTTGGAAAGAAAATAATTCCGGGCTTTAGAAGAAATCAATAACCCTGTTTGGATGAGTATATAAAGGACCATTTCTGAGACTCATAGAAAATAGAACATGTTTTAAGCTCTAGCGTAAAAAAAATACATGGTCTCCTATAGTTGTAAAGTGATCTAATTTTTTGAAAGAGAATCTGACAAGATATGTATGGATATTTAAAATGTGCTCACCTCTATTTTAAAAACTGAAGTCTAACACATCTTCAGTAAAATGTGCACATTTCAAAACATTTTTATTTTTTAGTTACAGTTGACATAAAATATTATATTAGTTTCAGGTATATAATAGAGTGATTAGACATTTATATAACTTATGAGTTAATCACCTGATAAATCTAGTACCCATCTGACACTATACATAGTTATTACTGTATTATTGACTATATTCCCTATGCTATACTTTACATCCTCAAGTGTGCACATTTTAAGGCCACCACTTGATAGTGTTTAAGGGATACACCTATGAGTCCATCATCTAGATGAAGATATAGGACATTCCCAATACTCTAAAAGGCTCCCTTGTCTGCTTTCCCAGTTGCTAATCCCCCCTCCAAAGACAACCACTACTCTGACATCTATCACCATAGATCATCAGTGTTGCCAGTTCTTGAAATCAGTGTCTGTTCTTTTTTTTTGACTTCTTTTCTTCAATATTGCCTGATATGATGTTGTTGCAACGTTGTTCCCTGTAACAGTAATTCATTCTGTCATTGCAATGTAGTATTCCTTTGCATAAATACACTAAAGTTTATCTAGCCATTTCACAGTTAATGAATATTGAGTTGTTTCCAATTTGGGGCTATTATGAGATGGTGTTGGCAGCATGGGAAGGATTAGAATATGCCTGGCCTTGAGAGATCTGATAGAGTCTGGACTTTATTGTAGGTATAATTAGTAGTCAGTGAAGGCTTTAAGCAGAGTAGTGATTTGATCAAACTTGTTTTTAAAAGATTCCTGTGACTGCCATGTGCAGGATGGATTGGAATAGGAGGACTAGAAAGGTAACATGGAGACCAAATAAGAGGCCACTACGGTGACCACACAAGAGATGATGGTGGCTTGGGTTAAGATAGTAGAAAGAGGATCATACCAAGATCTTGTTCTGTAACCAGCCAACAGTATTTAAAATGTTGGAATTCCCAAATTCAAGGGATGTGGAAACTGTAGTTCTGAGCTCCTAGGCGGCTCGACTTCCCCAAAAGAATGAGCATACCAGTTCAGAGGCTAAGTGTACAGAAGAATTAATAGCAGCATTGTTCATAGGCAAAAATCCTGGCATCAAGGGAAAGCCTGCTGGCAGGGTTTGTTGAATAAATTATGAGACATTCACACCATGGGCTCTTACGTAGGTGTTACTGTCCCCACCTGACTTGGAGAGATTTCCACAAAAGATTGTTAAGAGAAGCAAGAAGCAGAATGTTTAAAATTTCATATAAAAAGCAAATTCTTTATGTATGTATATTTGTATATGATTACACAAGTAATGGGGAATAAATGGAACATGTCATATGAAGTTATAAATGTGGGCTTACGTTAGAACTAGAAGTAGAGGAGAAAAATCAAAAAATAAATGAGAAAGAAAAGAAAACTTATTTAAAAGGACAAATACACTCACATTCATTTTTGTTAAATTAGATATGTTATATGTGTATGAGAATATTTTTGTAAATAATGGAATTTTAAGCTGACATTAGGCTTGCTTTGGTTGGAATTAAAGCATAAGGCTGGAACTTGTCTGGTAGAGGATATTTTTCCTGTTCTCCGAGTCCGAATTGAGTCCCTTATGGGATCCCTGCTAACTCCTGTTCTTTGTCCACCAAAAGCCTATTTCTTTGCCATCCTGTATCTTTGCCCATGAGAATTACACATGAATGCAGTTGGCTTGTTTGAGAATCACATTTCCTTTCTATAGTCACTTCTAGTTTAGTAATTTTACAGAAGGCAAAATATAATCCCTAATCCAAACTACTTCTAGCATAGAGAAAGCTTTTAACTCCCTTCTAATAATCATGGTAGACTGTGACTCAACTCAGTGTCTGGCACACAGAGCTCAGAGTGTTTGTTGAATAAACAAATGATGTGCTCCTATGACCTCCAAAATGATTTCCCCTAAAAACTGGCACCATTTAAGGCAGGAAAGAGAAGAAGCAACTCACCTTCCGGAAGGTGAGTTGAATCCCTCTATGTTGGACACAGTACAAAACTGCATTTTTCTCTTGCAGGCATTTTCAGCTTATTACTATGTGATGAAGTTTTTAAACCTTACATCAGAGGAACCCTATTCTCAGGAAAAGGTGATTGACACGGTGGAAAAGTTCTGCTCTCTGCCTTGGGAAGAGGTAAGTGACTGGAAACAGCAGCTGTTACAATTGCCGTGTGCCCTTGACAGCATGGAGGATGTGAGTCTGCCCTTCGAGATGTGCTAATTTGACCAAGATCCAGCAAAGATGTTAGAGAAGCCCAGATGGGGCACTCAGTTCGCAATGAGTTCACCGGCACCCCTCAATAACTTGGCACATAATGACTTAAACAAAAGAGGTCTTATATTTTTCACCTAACATGATACCTGGCAGTAGGCAGCTGTTGGAATGGAGTCAGCAGCTTCACTATCTCAGCCATTACGTCTTCAGATCTAGATTCAGGGATCACAGCCATGTTCTAGGTCAGAAGAAGGGTAGACCCAGGCACATCTGTTCTTTTCCATAGGAAAGCAAACACTATCCCAGAAGCTCCTTAGCGGTTTCTCTTATACCTCATTGGCCAGAACTGGTTAGGAAAGCAGGGTGCAGGATTTTATGACTGGCTTAGAGATTTAGATCCATCATGAGCTGCTCCCCAAACCCCAAATCAGAATTTTTATGGCAAAGAAGATGGGCAGTTCAGAGAATCTGCCACAGACACCATTGCATTAAGACCCTTTCTCACTGCCCAGGTCCAAGATATCCCCTACTTATTCATAAATTTGAAGCACATTTAAGATCTGTTGCTATTTGATGAAAGTTTCCAGAAAGGAGAGAGGTATGAGATCTACTCTGATTAAAAAAGACAGATCATCTGGGGGTAGCTCAAAACAGCAGCTGTTTTAAGTTGACACAGTTGCAAAAGTGAATGGTGCTTTCATTCTGAAAAAATGCTGTTAATTAAAAACGGGTTCTAATTGGCACTGACGATGGGGGAAGGAAGGTTGTGCAAGAGCCTGGAGGTTTGGAATTCTCCTGAAGTACTTTGTCAGAGTTAAAATACGAAGGAAGTGTAGTCAGGGTTTTCAGAAAGAGCCACTCAAATATGCCTCAACACTTTACAGTTTACGAAACACTTAGGGGCAAGCATTTTGCAATTGGTGGTGATCTGTGGAAGAAGATGAGCATCTTGGAGACGAGGTGACTTGAGATCAGGCCTATGTATAGCTGCTGCGGAAGCAGATGTAGGCTGCTCTTTGAAAAAAAAGAAATTTCTTCTTGTTCAGAGTGAAAGCTCTGTCAGATTTTCTCTCCTTACCCCCCATCTACTTTTTTATTTCATCAGAATATATTAGGTTGGAAATCTTAAAATATGCAGACCTGTCAGTCTGTACAGGTAAGTCACATGAGGAATTGCTCAGAGGCCCTGGAATTAAGCTCAGAAAGGCCTGCATTTGGGAGAAGTTCTGAAATATTTGGTGGGGGAAGGATGAGGTGTTAAGGGCTGGATAGGGGAGTGGAGTTGCAGGTGAGACCCAGACCCTCACCCAGAGCTAGAATGTTGAGATGGGTGTAATGACCCAGTGTTCATTTTTTTCAACTGTCTTGTTATAGGTTAACTCTTTTCTTCTTTTCCTGCTAACCTCAACATGAGGAAAGACTGCTACCCTAGTGTGACTGGAGTTTGAGAATGTCCTTTCTAGACACCTGGTAGATGGAGAACTAACCACTTTAAAGCTTATATTATGTGCTGAAAATGGGCAAGATGCTCTATACATCCTGCAGTCGTGCTGCCTATCCCTGCTTTGGCAGGGGAAATAAAATGCAAAGGAGGGTGAACCATCACCCCATTTGGAGAGCACATAGCATCGAGTCCACAAGCATTAACATGATCAATTCTGGGTTGAAAAAGTTGAAGGGATTAAGAAATACAAATTGGCAGTTATAAAATAGTCATGGGGATGTAGAGTACAGCATAGAGAATAAGGTCAATAATATTGTTAAGTATGTATGGTGTTAGGTGGGTACTACACTTATTGGGGTGATCACTTTGTAAGTTACATGAATGTCTAATCACCTGAAACTAATATTGTATGTCAATTGTAATTGAAAAAATGTGATCAATTCTGGATTGGTAAACTAGGTAGATACCTTTGGCTTCTTTATTTTTTGGGTAGTATCATAATTAATCTTTGGCAAGTTAGACTGCATAGCCAATGTACAGTTTCCCAGAAAGGAGGATAGGAATGTTAAAGAATTTAGGGAAATTAGGCCCAGATGGTATTCCCCACAAGGGACAGGCCAGCCTTTAAGAACTTTGGGGTTGCAGAAGTGGATTCTTGGAATCCTGTACCCCATAGTTTTTGTTTGACAGGCCTGACAAGACTACATCAAATGGGAGAAGAGGTCTTTCCACAAAGGAAAAGCAGAGTACAGTTACCAAAGAAAGGGGTGGGGACCTGGATAGGCAAAGTCAATTGATGTCACACTAAGGTCCGAGGAGAATGTCACATGCAGAGGAGCTGGTCAAAGATGAATTTCAAGGGCTGTGATTTATTTAAAAACAGTTTCCAAGCTGGGTCATTCAAGGAATTCCATTGGAGCAGGACAAGGCAGGCTAGGTGTGAACTTAATCTTACAGAGATTGAGGGCTGGCAGGAGCCAAATAAGAAACAGACTCCACTTAGCAGTTGTTTAGAGATGGGATGTTCCTTGTGAGAGGAGAGAAATCTGGACAAAAGGGGTGGGGGGGTGGTGCGGACAGACAGCAAGGAGGCCCTACATATAAAATATCTGGCATAATTCCTAGTAGATAATAAATGCTTAACGAATACTAGTTCTCGCTCTGCCTAGGGTGTCTAAAAGGGAATGCCTACCTCATGGGCTGAGGAATAAAGCAGCAGAAAGAACTCTGGGCTGAGCTAGAGATGTCCTGGCTTGTTGCTGTCTAATTAAGGGCAGGACAGGAGCAGAGCAAATTGTAGACATCTGGGCACATATTTACAACAGCTAGGATTGGTAAAGGCAAGGGTTGGCAGGCAGCCCTTAATATCTTCATTCAGAAGTAGGGTGAGTAAACACATGAAAGACTAAAGAAGATTCCCTTGTGTGACTCATGCAAAAAAAATGAGAGAGAGAGAGAGAGAGAGAGAGAGAGAGAGATATTACGTAAGGACAGAGGACAGAAGGTGAGATGTTGGCACTTTTAGCAGTCTTGAGCAAAATGCTTCCTAAACTGTGTTCCAGAGCTGTTTCTCAAACTTTACTGTATATGTGATCACATTCTGCATTGGTAGTTCTGGGTGAGGCCGAACAAAGTCTTAAGGGATGCTGATGCTGCTAGTCCAGGTGGCTTTTTATGACACTATTTCCTTAAGATGCTTGTAGAGGCTCTGAACAGAGACTCTGGTCAAGAGCATATAGAAAACTCTGATTAATGGACTTCTTTCATGCAAGATTTTTCTTACCTTTAACATGCTAATCTGATTGTGAAACAAGTTTCACAAGGGATGAAAAAGTATACTAAAATTCCATGTTTCTGACCTACTAGAACACAGAAACTACCTTTTTCCTTATTAATATTCTATGGAGCTCTGTGGGAAGTTCTCGAAACAGATCCTAAGCTCTAAGCCCCTGCACGCATTGGAGAGCAGCACTGCTCCCAGAGCCCTCTGGGGAGGCCAACTCACAGGTCTGTGTGCGCTGGGGCTCTCCCCTCTCCCAGTCAATGAAAGAGAGGGCTATGGAGAGGTCCCTGTTGTACAAATATTATATTTCCTTCACTTCGCTTCCAGCTGAAGAGAAATTTTGGTGAAGTACATGAGAAGTATCTGAGTGAATACTGCTTTTCCGGAACCTACATTATCTCTCTCCTTCAGAGGGCCTATCACATCACACCTGATTTCTGGAAGAATATTCATTTCATGGGCAAGGTAATTTGGGTACTCGATGGGTTTCGGGGAGGTTGAATGGTAGTGACTGAAGAAGCTTTGGGCCTGAAAGAGGTAGGAGTCAACCTTGTTTGAGTTTTGGCCTGATCCACCACTTTACCTCTAACCCAAGTTGGCATTTTGTGTCAAACCCTTCTGAGTTTGTCAACCATCTAGTTGTGGATATCCTATAAGGAGAGCTACCCGCATTCTCAGCCCTTCCTTTCTGCTTACGTAACAGTGACGAAGTCTTTATAAAACAAAGAAACAAAATGAGACATTAAAGTAATGTAACAGTAGCCACAGTGATTCTGTGTACTGACTTCAATATCCACGCCAATGGCCCTTTCCATGACTCTGGAAAGGATGGTGATGGTTTCTCATAAGGGGTGAAGGCTTTGCTGGTTGGAGCTTCAAGGTTGACCAATCTGAAAGCTTAGTATGAAGAAAGAGATGAGTGGCTGTGAATGGGGATCTGTGTTTAGAAGCCAGGCTTAGCAAGAGCGCAAAGGAAGCGGCAGCCTCGCTGCTGTGCTTTACCACAGTGCCACCTGCAGGCAGAGAAACATTTATATAGGCTGCGTGACTCATGGGCAACTTGTGCTTAAAAAATATCAAGAGTTGCATTTCTCTGCCTTTCAAGCCCATACCCACTAATGGCAAAAACAAGTTATCCTCTTTATTAAATATAGTGATTCCAAGCAAAATATAACATTGAGACAGAGCACTGTAGTCGCCTTGAGGATACTAATTTGATTACTCTTGTCAAGACTGACCTTGCTAATTCAAACATAAATCTTTACCTTGTTTTAATATCCCTTCCAGTCCATCCTTCCATTTTATCACAGTTAATTTTGTCTGTTTGAAGGATATGTCTATATCAAATTTACAAGTGATTTGTATTCTTTAAACTCCAATGAATGACCCAATGTTTCTAAACCCTAGGCGATAACTGTAACTCTGGAGCTTTCCTTGACACACACAGATAAGGTTCTTGTCCCCATAAAGGAAAGTGGTTTTCTTTACAGATTATAATTTCCCAGTATTGGTAAGGGGTGACGGGAGAGGAATATTCCACTACTGGTATTGGCTGGAGTGTTACAACCTTTGGGGAGACTGTATTGGCAATATGGGTTAAGACCCTTAAAATATGCGCTTCATTTTATCCAATTACTCCATTCTGGGATTTATAAATAATTGGATAAAGTGAGTAAAAATGAACATATGAGGCAGTTATAGATGATGAAGTTATAGAAATCCTTTAAGAGACATGGGATGACTATTAAGTGAATAATTCTACATAAATTTAATCTCATTTTTTATAAGAGAAAACAGAGAGGATTGGAAGGATATGTCGCAAAATGATAATAGCAGCAACTTCTGAGTGGTGAAGTATAGATGGTTTTTATTTTTTTTTAGGATTTTCTGTACTTTCTAACTTTTCTACTATGACCATGCTCTACTTATGTAATAAAAACATTTCCCGAATTACTTATTATTCATAGACTCCCTACATTTCAATAAGTTTTGAGGCAATTGGGAAATATTCCTAGGAAGATGGCAGGGTCAGAGCATGTTTTATCACTTAATAAGAATCCTTTTTGATGCATATGCACAGTCTTCCAAAGTCCATAAAGTCAGATTGACTTGCTGAGGTCATTCCCCAATTTTCCCCTAGTTTAATCAAAGAGAAGTCCTGATTTTACAATGGTTGAGATTCCTGGCCCTAGCATAGATGTAAAAGGCCAGGGACAATCATTATGCTTTTATCCTTTGCCTGCTTCCTGTCACTCCTCAACTCCCTTCCCCTT
>NW_006494611.1:12557620-12586299 GCF_000325575.1 Pteropus alecto | reverse complement strand
GCCCCCATTCACACAACAAAAGAGGAACACAAATCTCCAAAGGCCTATTTAAGTTCTAGGTAGGAGAACTGGGCAATCTATCACCAAATTCTTCTCTGAATTTTGGGAATATCGTAGCAGGGCTCCAAACTCTCCTTCTTAATCACTTGTTTCTGCTCCAGTTTCCCCACAACCAAATTCCCAGTTTAGAACATAGAGGTAATCCATTTAGCGAACTGAATGTGGTGCTCTCCACCTCCTGTTTGCTCAGTGTTATGGACGGGGTGGCATGAAAGCTCGTTTAGTCCTCAGAGCAGAAACAACACTTTCCTCACTGTTTGCAGATCCAGAACAGCGATGTGGGATGGACTCTGGGCTACATGCTGAACCTGACCAACAGGATCCCAGCTGAGCAGCCACTGTCTGCACCTCTCTCCTACTCCACCTATGTCTTCCTCATGGTCCTCTTCTCCCTGATCCTGGTCGCAGTGGTCATCACAAGCTTGCTCGTCTTTCGCCAGCCTTCGTATTTCTGGAAAGATGTGGTATAGCAGGAGCAGCTGAAATCTGCTGGCTGGAGTGAGGAAAAAACTTGCCCAGGGAGCACTTTCCTCCACAGTAGTGCACAAGGTCATCATCCTTCCTTGCTCACCAAGGCCAGTCTTGATCAACATGAAGCTTCCCTGGCTTTGCTGAAGCCTTTCCTTGGGAGATATTCACCACCTTCTGCCTCAAGGACTTCCTGGCAGACAGTGTCTCTTTCATCTTGCCTTTCCCAACTCCCTCTTTCTGTTTTGTACTCTGTGCTCGGCATAGGTCTTAAAAACCTACCACTTTTCATCTTTACTTTATAAATGACCAATACTGACTTTGTCCAGAAGAACAGAGTCCTGAGTCCTGTGCTGAGAAGTTGCGCTGGCTACAGAAGAATCTCAGCTGTATTCTTTCAGACACTTTCTCTCTCATTTCCCATTTATTAAGAAAGCCATATAATGCCTTTGGAGAGGGCAGACACCCATCCCATTCTCAGCCTGCCCTTTGCATAGGAGAATTTTCTATACTAGGCAAATATATGCTAGGGCCAAAGAGTCTTGCAATGGAATTTATGTGCTTGTGTGGTTAATACAATACTTACTCTAATCTGAAACAGGGATGTGAGTGAATCACATATTTCTGGGTGATGCCAAAATGCTACAGAGAGGAACACCCAGATCAGAGATTTTTAAAAAGCTGATGTACATATAGGCATTCAGATATCAGGGCACACTACATGGTAGGTATATACATGCCAGGAAAAAATATATAGTTACAACACAGGGCTGGGAAAATGCATCCTTCACTGCATATATCGGGGTTTTGTTTTTATTGTTGTAAAATTCAAATAACATAAAATTCACCCTTATAACACGTACAATTCAGTGACATTTAGTGCATTCATAATGTTGTGCAACCATCACTACTATCTAATTCCCGAGTATTTTTATCACCAAGAAATTGGCTAGAGACAAGACCATTCATTCCTGAGTAGGCTCAAACCACCTACCTTTCAGTTAATAGCCAAATATGCTAATCAACTGCACTACAAAGATGCTATTGCGTTTTAAAGCCATGCCATGTCTTATTGTCCCAGGGTTTACTTTAATGAGAGAGCTGCATTAGTGTAGAATGGTGTGTCTTTTCACAGTCGTGGTATTTACACATCAAAATGTGCCAGGAACCAGATCTTAAAATGTTGATGCTACCCCTGACATATAAGTATGAGTTCTATTTACTTATCCCACGGAATATTTTGTAGCTACGACCTTGTGATGAAAATATTAAGAGACCCTGTACCTTCTTCCCTTAAGAAATGCTACAAGAGTTACCTGTTGAGCAGGACAGAGTGGTGATGTGTTACTCTGACCTTCCCCCAGGCTCTCCATCTCTGTATCTGGGGATTGACTGCTGGTCTGGTAGAGGGCAGGGGGAGGAGAGGAGGAGGACAATCTCTCCCACAAACAGGATGTCAAATATCCCTACATCTCTTGAATAATCAAGTCACTGTTGACGACATCCAAGTGAATATAAGCTTAATAAAGCTGTGGACAGGAACATTTTCTTTTCTGATACAATTGAACTTGTTGTACCTTGATTGGGAATGAGAAGCCAAATTAGGACATGTTTAAACTCCTTCTAGTGGTAGTTGGTTATATTAGTGTAGTCAGTACTTATTGAGCATTTGTTGTGTACTATGCTGTGTGCCCAAGTGCATTACATTCATTTTCTCATTTAACCCTCACAACAATCTGTAAGTAGGTACTACCATTCCTCTTCACAGAAACAGAAACTGAGGTTCAGAGAGGTTAAGTCACTTGCTCAAATGGCTGAGCTAAAGCCTGGCATGCACTTAATCATTATTTTCTCTCTCAAATATACTTCTAGATTGCCTCCTTATAACTTCTAAGCATGCACTTAGCTCTGCATGAATACAGGGCTTATGGGCATGGTGAAAAGGAAAGTAGACAGATAACCTGTTTCCTGATGGACTTGTGACTTAATATTGCTTTAAGTTCACAGAGGCTGTAATGGTAAGTGTGACACTCTGTTTGTATACTTCGCACGGTAACAAATGTGCCGTATGATGCTAATCTATGATTCCCATACTCCTGGCTTCTTTACTGTTTGCTCACTGAACAGCAGTTCAGCATCAAATAAATAGTTGATAATGATGGAAAAAAAAATTCTTTAAGGAATTTGAGAGCCAAACTCCACTTATAAATCTCAAATCATGGAGATGATCGGCAAGTACAACCTAATCTTATTCCTGTTGGCGAGAAAGATGGTTTTGAGACACATCCAGAAATCTTCTTTGGGCCATTCTGGATGAGGAAAGCCAAATAAAGTTGATTACTATCAATCAGTTTTAACATTGGATTTCTCACTGGTTGTAAATGATTACCATTTTTTTCTGGACTTTCACCCAAATTTGGTTCTGGTGACCCCATTCCCTTAGAAAGTGGGAAACTTTATGAACCCAAAGGGGTAAAAATCAGAAGTGGTTATTTCTATGGACAAAAAAAGTGAAGTTAATTAGGGTGTGTGTGTGTGTGTGTGTGTGTGTGTGTGTGAGAGAGAGAGAGAGAGAGAGAGAGAGAGAGAGAGAGAGAGAGAGAGAGAGAGAGAGAGAGAGAGAGAGAGAGAGAGAGAGAGAGAGAGAGAGAGAGAGAGAGGGAGCAAGAGAGAGTGCAGTGCGCACAAGAGAAATATAAAAGTTTCACATTAACAAGAAATATAAAATGTGATATAAATAACTTTTAAAAGTATACTTCATTTTAATGTTGCATCGGTCAAGATCTCTGTAAGAAAAATATGGTACAATAAAACTGGGTAACTAAGGAGAGTTTAATAAAGTGACTATATCCAAAATATTAACATTTCAACATGTAGTTAATATAAACGTTATTAATGAGATGTTACAGCACATCTTAATCAGCACTGGCTACATTTCAAGTGCTCAACTGTCACATGTGACTAGTGGCTACCATACTGGACAGCACAGGTCTAAAAATACATTCAAAGCTAAAAGGACTCAGGCAATAATTCTTTGTCTTTCTCTTGAGGGAGGATTTTTTTAAAAAACAGTTATAGATGCTATAACATTCTTGCATTATTTATTATATATGAAGTTTACCATTATTCTTAAACAAGCTTTTAAGATCCTAGCTCTGAATTTCACTTTATTTCTCAGGTTCTTTTGCCTTTTTTGTGAAGACAGATGTCTGTTATTCAGGCCAATGTGCCTGATGAAAGACTTGGAAAATTTAATCTGGATCCAAAGATAATACAAGATAATTTCGATGCTCATATATATATTTTTTTAGGCGAGGTAACCCTTGGTTGACCTCACAGATTGCAAGGATCTTGTCAGCTTACGATTCCTTATTTTTTTATTTTTTTACACCTACAGCACCTGGTCTTCCTAGATGGTCTCCCATCCAAGTACTAACCAGGCCCGACCCTGCTTAGCTTCTGAGATCAGACGGGATCGGGCTTGTTCAGGGTGGCATGGCCATAGACACTGATGCTCATAATTTATAGTCAAAATGTATATACAAATATTAAAGATAAATCCCTTAATAGCTCACAGAGCAAAGTTTACCATAAAACAGTAAAATTACTATTAAAATATATTTTCATTTATTGTCAGTTTGAAAGAATTTCACCCAAATTGGTGTGGTCCCTCTCCAATTCAGATTTTAATAGTTGCTACAGTTGCTCCTAGTAAGCTGTGCTCATTAACCATGTGTTTCAGTTTGTGATGGTTTTAATTTTAAAATTTATGATAACAACCTCAAAGTTTCAGTGGCTTACCATAGTAAACACTGATTCTCATGTTCATGGGTCTGCAAGTCAGCTGGGTAGTTCTACTTCAGGCAGTAGGTTCAGGCCTGCTCCATGTGTCTCACATTCTCCTTGTCTGGTGGCTTCCTGAGCCATGTTCTCATGCTGAATGGTAGAGGCACAAGAGAGTGAGAGGAAACACAGAATGCCTCTTAAGGCCTTGGCCAGGACGAGCCCCCAATCATATTCTATTGACCAAAATAAGTCAAATGACCAACCTTAACATTAGCAAGTTGGAAAAACACTGGGAGGAATGGCAAAGTCATATGACAAAGGACATGGATGATTAATTCTAACACAGGAGTGAAGCATTGGGCATAAGGATTCAATCTACCACAGTGTCTCATTAACCAATACAATTAAATGTAAAGTGTGTTTGCTGTAAATTACAATCTATCTTGCCAAGGAATATTCTTTTAAAAATATGTCATTGCTTCCAGGATGACATCGGTCTGCAACTTCTTTCCATGGCCTTAACCCAGGATGCTCAGCAGCTCCCAAATTAGCCCGACATTCTAAAATGGTAGATTTCCTAAGAGACCATGCATCTATTTATTTTCCTTATTTTATATGTTTAGAACAATATAGTTAACTACCCAGGTTTTTATGTGCACATTAATCTAATACAACTGAACAGGTATAATGGGTTTTTTAATAATGGGGAAAGGAGTGTCTCAAGAGCCTTTTCTTTAGAAAAGTGGCTTTTAAAAAGAATGTACACGTGGTAAAAAGCATTGCTATACCTTTTGCATTTATCTATTTTAAATAATTTATAAATTTAAATCGATGATACAAATGATGGCATCACCCTCATCAGCACCTGAGTTGACTTTTTGTTTTTATATTCTTTTTGTCTATATATTGAATAAGAAAGCTCACCAGAGAACATGGATGAGTCAATGACAAGTGAGACACAGTCACCTAAGAAACAACATTACTCCTTATAGTCTAAGAAGAGGAGGAGGAAAATCTTGGGAGCTATGCAGGGATTAGAGTGTATTTAGGATGACCTAAACTGAACTTTACTTTTCTTCCTAAACCTGCCCTCCTCTCCTGCATTTTATCATGATTAATACCATTTCCTTAAGTGACCAAGATCAGAATCAACTTCAACAGGACCTGCCAATTTTGCCTTTGCAATATGTTTCATTTGGATTCTCCTTCCCAATCTTATTGTTATCTCTCCAGTAAAGACCTGATACCCGGAATGGTGGTCTTGTCTCCAATCTATTAGTGCCAGATTCGTCTTTATAAAAAGTAGGTTTAATCACATTGCTCTTCAACTAAAAGTGTTGGAGGCTTTCCATCGCCTACAAATTAGGTTAAACTCTCCAACGGACATTCAGTCTTTTGATCCATGCCTGATTTTTCACCTGACACCGTTCAGGTTATTTGCTAAACTTGAACTACCTTTGCCCCACTCTACCTGCAATGCTCAGCTCAAATGCTCCTTCAGTGAAGTCTTCTCTAAATCTCCAAGGTAGAATAAACTGCTTCTTCCCTGTGCTACCACAGCCCTTTCTTTACCTGGGCTTCCAGTAGAGCATTCGGACCATTCTATTCAGTGTCTGGGTTAAGCTCTTTGGGGGCAAGATCTGTGACCTATCTCTTTCTGAAAACTTGGGATCAGGGGTATATTAGGATGAAACAACTAACAGTCCTAGTTAATCTCCCTGTTAACTGTCAAGGGGGCTTGTCCATACCACTATTTCTGCTTCAGTATCCTTATTTGTTACTTCTTGATATGTCCATCCTCTTCCTCCAGCTTTTAAGGACTAGTTAAACTCCTGATTCCTCAACAAAGCCTTTGATCACCCACATTGAACTCTTCCTTCTTGGACCATGCATTTAGTTTCTGTGTAGATACCCACTCAACACTTGATTGTACATGTTAAGGTAGAATTTTAAGGATTAGAGCGCACCTTAAAAGGTGGTGCTTATCAAAATTTAATGTGTATATGACTCACCCAGGGATCTTATAGATATAAAAATTATTTAATTTTAGTTAATAAAAACTGATTCTGTAGGTCTAAGATGAGGCTAAGATTCTACATTTCTGTCAGGTAATGTCAGCATTGCCATCCAGGGGCCACACTTTAGGTATCAAAGATGTCAGTGACTTTACCATTCCATGGAGTTCCTTCTACTGGCTCTCAGATAAGTGGGCATATACTACCTGACCACCATACTTCATTTGGCAGCCCATCCTACAGTGGGCCAGTTCAAGTGCCACTTTCAATGCTCACTCCTTCTCTTATACAACAATCCTCAAGTGTTTCTTCTTTTGTCAGTTTTCTCTGCCTTATGAGATTTCTGTCAGCCTTGCCTTCTGTCTTTCAGGAACCACTGCCTCACATTCAGTGGAAACCACTGTACCTCAGAGGGATTTCTCTCAGCTTTTCTGCCCTGCCCTAGCCTTCGGTATATTACCCCTGTGCTCTTGGGAGAAGCCTATGGGAAAAAGCTGGTAGGTAATCCATAAGTAAGCCCACATGCAACCTTCAAAAATTCTTTAAATGTTCAGCTGATTTCTTATTATTTCTGTCTGGTGGCTTTTTCTTTCTCTTGTCATTCTACTGGGGTGAAAGAGCTAGTGACTCTCAGGAATTTAGTTCTGATAGGTTTAAAAACACTGTGATTTTGTAGTTTAACCAGTTGGGTGGAAACCCAAGCTCCTGCTATATGTACACAATAATTATTTGTAAAATTAATAAATGACTCATAGACATTTATTTGTTTTTTACAAAGTTTACACCCAGAAATGTAATTCATTAGCCTATATAACTAAAAATAGAAGTTCAATAAATCAAATAGATTTCCAGTTTTGAAAAAGTGACAAAATTATATGTGCTCTATATTGTTAGTTTCCTTGTATAAACCCTCTTACAAAAAATTGAAAGATGTACATGGCTAATTTCGTGGTAACACAAGGTGCCTTTTGACATACAACTTTTTTTTTAAGTTTTGAAATGACTTTTGGCCCAGTAACAAAAAAATGGGGCAAATAAGGATAAAAAGTGGGCAGTTTTTAAAGTGTACTACTCAGCACCAATTGTAGTCTTTTCTTGATGGTAAATCATAATGCTTTCTCTTCAGCTCTGCAACCTACCATAATTGTAATCAGTAGCTTAAAAACATGACCTTTTGTGCTGTTCCATATCTCTTGAATTTTTACCTCTATAATAGTCAACTGAACCATCTTCTTGGAACACACATGAAAATGGAAGTCCTCGTGAAGAATATGCTGTGGATCCGCTCCATCTCCAGCAGTTAAATCCATTTGAAAGCTGTACTCTTTGACTATCTTCTGGACAGATCAGTCTAACAATATAACAGAAACAAGTTATTTTTAACTTTTTTATTATTACAGTTTTCGAATATAAACAAAAGTAGAATAATAGAATACACATCCATGTGCTCATTACAGAACTTCATCAATTATCATTTTGCCAATCTTGCAGAAGCAAATGTCAATTTTAATCAGAGATGGAACAGGATTTAAACTTTATGGAGGGCACTGTGAAAAGAAGTAAGTGTACTCTTTACCAACAGAATCATGGTAAAAGTAAACAGAGGCTTAATATCCTGAACTGCATAGAAGGATGCATCTTGCATGAAGGGAGATAGGATACATTTTATAGGCCCTTCTTCATCCTGATGGGAGAATTAGGACCATAGCTGCTATATTTGCCTATTCCTTTTTAGATAATAAAGTTAAAGAGAGTAGCAGAATCATTTTTATGCAGCAGTACATCAATGGGTTATATTACTTATAGACACTCTATTAGAATATTTGACATTGTAATTTTTGCTTTTAATATATTTAAACCTAGAACCCATCTTTTAATAAACCTCTACAAAAATATACATATTTGAGATAATTCTAGTTTTAATGTAAATATTCAAGTGTCTATAAAGAACTCATTTTTTTTTTCCAGCTACAGTCTCTTACTCAAATTGCTATGCTGTGTCCTTAGGCCTGTTAGTAGTGGGTAAATTAAAAGGAAGAGGGAAGGAGGAATCTTATCTTGACTGTCACCTGCCTTTTTTCCCCTTCCCTGTACACTAAGCAAGGTCTCTTTTGTCTAATCTAAATTTTTCCTTTGGGGGTCTCCAATAGATAGGAATACCTTTGAGCCATTTTAACCCTGTCTGCAGTAGCTAAAGATGGTAGGGAAATAAGAAAAAGTAGATGTGTTGAAACAAAAACTCCAATCTGATTTCTATTAATTTATTAAAAATCAGTATGGAATATCCTTTTACACTGAAACTTATACTTTCGCAAAAGATTCCTGCAATCTTTACTCCTCATTTGAAACTGAGTGACAAGTTGGGAGAAAAAGAAAGCCAATAAAAGGCCTTTTCTTTTTATGCCTTCTTTTGAATACTACAATCCTAAACCAGACCACCATCAGTAACAGAGACGTTCTCCTGAGGGAAGTAAGTTTTACTAACCATATCTTTTATCTTGTCCAATGGAAGACAGTGAGCTGGGGTTAGCATGTAGACTCATAATCATGGAATAGAACTAAGTTATCATAAAAGAAGTGAAACTTAAATTTCTGGCTTAACTGGTACCAACTGTTAGCCACTGGAAACCCAGGTACAGGTGAACATGATTAATCAATTTTGCAACTCCGAAACATAAGGGAGAAGTGACAGTTATTTCAAGGTTGTGGCCAGGACCTGCAGAGGTTGTATATAAACCCTGAATATGTGTGAAATTAGGAAACACATTTTTTTCTAACATGTTTACACATTAATGGTAGCAATTAGGGATGGGTCTGAAAAAGCTGGTTTCACATCTTAATCAATATTTACCTCTGACTTCTGCCTCTGCAATTGTCAGAGCCAAAGGTCCTGTGTGAAGAAAGTGAGGAAGACAGGTTAGATGTTGGTAGAAAAGTTATCAGAGAATAAAAGAACAGCTTCCAAAAAAAAACCAAAGGTAGCCTATATTAGGTTCAGGCCACAGTTCATATCTATCCAGGATATATGTAATTTTGTATAACTTGAGAACACATTCTAAATTGGAAGGAAAGGCACATAACTTTATCTCCATTTGGGTCTTCATCTCCCTTCTTGAACCTTCTCTATTCTATGGTCTCATTTTCTATTCTCTGCTCTCTCTTCCTGGCTTCTCGTTTTCTTTCTTTCCCTTTTTATAGCCTTCCTTTCTTGTCCTTTCCCTTTAGGATGTCATGATTCACATTTCTTCTTGCCTTAATGCTTCAGTGTCACTGAGGTCAGTGCTCTCCTGATGCTCCCCTCTAATAGCACAGATAGAAAATTAGTGAATGACAGGAAAAAAAGACTACTAGGTCGTGTATATTAAAAAAATCATTTTATAGCATATCTAAAAGAAGTATTTTTAAGAAATCCTTGTCTAAAAATAGTAGTATATCTTTTTCTGATATTTTTTACTTCTAGCTTATGGTCAAGAATTAAACCATCTAAATCTAATTTGTTATATTTACTTCAATCCTGGGGAATAACTTAAAGGTAAATTTCTAATCCACAGCAATCAAAATAAACCTTGATTATAAATTGAATCTGTACAAAAACAAATCTGAATTTTAGTTTTGGGTGATAATTTATACCGTTTTTGAATGTTCATACAAATACTCTAACTTGAAAAAAGTCTGAATGTTTTGTTGGAGTCCAGTACTGTCCCTTTCTGTACAAAACAAAATGACTCACTTATCTAAATACCAGTCAGGATTTATGTTATCAGGAAGTGTGTGGTCCTGAAAAGATCTAGGTCTCTGTAAGGATGTTTCCTGTTCAAAGTCCAAGTCTTCCAATAGAACCTGTTCTTGTGGATCACTAGGTGGGTGGTCACAGTAAGACATTTGCCTTGGTCTGGTTCCATTGTTGAAATCAAAATTTCTTAACTGCATTTGTTTTTGAAACTTTGGAAAGGATGGTAGTCTTTGTCCAAGACCTCTATTAACATATTTTTTCAATGGCATTTTCTCTGACAAATCATTATTAGAATGGTCATGTAAAGGTCTCAGTGTGTGCTCTGATACTTCATCAGTATATCTGAAACCTTCCAAATGCATTTCATCATAAGAACAGTGGAAATGGCAAGGTTTCTGCCTTTGAAAACCACCTCTACTGAGATAATTCAAACCTTGTACAGGTAATAGGTCCTGGTACTCATGGCGGTTATAGAAAGGTCGTTTTTGTCTCTGGCTTCTTTTAACGAAACCAAAATCTTTCGCTGGAAATTGTTCCCAAAAGTTACTATAGGCCTGATGGTTCTGAGTAGAATGCCTCCTTTTCCCACAAACTTTGCTGACAAAATCAAAATCATCTCCAGTATCTGCTTCATAGAAGTCACTATGAGGTTGGTGATCATGAAATGGTGTTGGTCTTATTCCAGGTAACCTGTTATTGTAATCTGTTTCCTCCTGGGAGACATTATAACATTGGTGATTAGCAAAAAATGAACATCTTGGTTCTGGTCCTTTGTTACTAAAATCCCAGTCTCTGAGGTGTCTCTCTTCTGGCATGTTGTCACTATACTGGTGTTCATAAAAATCCCGATGCCTCTGGGCAGGTCCATTGTTGACATAATCATAATCCTTTATCTGTACACCATTTTGAGGGTGCTGATCATTAAGAAGCCTTGACCTTTTTCCAGACCTGGAAAAAGCGGGGAAAGGTGCTATAAATCTTTAGTATTTTAACAATAAATAAAGGATAAATGCTATGCTATTAGAAAAATCTCTCTTTATTCAACAGCACATAAATTTGTTGTGATGTCCCCTAAATTGGGTTGTGCCTCATTTTAATTTTTCTCCTTTGTAGTTGGTTATGAACCCTAAATTCTCTCCTGCAACTCTCAACTTGCAAATTTCCAAACAAAAGTCTATTGGTGTTAATTTTTTTCTTAAAAACTGGTGAACAACACACTTCACACCATCTTTTCATTTAAAGGAATGTATCATAACCAGACCACATTTGCCACAATTTATCTGATGGGTTAAAGAAGTAACTTTACAAATACGCTGGTGACATGCTGGATTACTGTACTAACTTCATATCAGAAGAAATAATAAAAAACATGCTGATTTTTATATAATTACTCCTAAGAATGATGAATAAATCTTATAAAATATTTTGTATAAATATTACATTTGGGCTGTTTCCAGTTTTTGACTATTATAAAGTTACTATTAGCATGCATGTCAGGTTTTTGTGTGAACAAAAGTTTTTATTTATCTTGGATCAATGTCTAAGAGTGTAACTGCTGGGTCATATGTTAAATCCATTTTTAGTTTTCTAAAGGACTGCTAAACTGTTTTATAACCTAAAAAACACATCAACTTGAAATAGAGTTAAAAAGAGAAATATATAGCATTTAGAATAGAAAAAGATAACTATTAAAAACCGCAGATAAGATCCTATAATTGACCATAAGGTTAGAACTTTGTTTCCCAACAAGAACAAAAAGGAAAGTTTCATAAAAGCAAACAAAAATAAACACTACCTCCCCAATATTGTCTGAAAAACAAAACAACAGTTTCTGGCACTAACTCCTAAGAGAGATTTTCACAAGAATTTTATTCATAAGGAATAGAAACAAAATAGTTATTTTGAATTTTGAAGATAAATGCTTCATTAGAATGGGAGCGCAGAGAAATATGAAGGAAAGAGACTGTGCCAAGGTGGATCTGAAATACCACGGTAAGCTGAAGAGCTCTATATACCCCTGCATACATTTTATGCATATCCTGTGATGCTAGCTAATACCTAATACAGTGCTTGGCATTGCTCAAGTATTCTTTCTCCAGGGGAAGAAAAAAATCAGAACTGTTGAGGTGGCAAAATGCTTCATGTTTTGAGGTAAGAATTGAGGCTGTTAGAAGAACAGCCTATTAATGGCTATTCTAGCTTGTATTAATTCAGTTCACAGAAGGTAATCTCAATTTATTGGAAATAATAGTTACGTAATATTTCAGTTTGAAAAAAATAAATACAAATACTAAATATTCCTCATGATTTAAAACAGTATTGCATATTCTGAGATTAGTTTATAGAGAAAAATTGCAAATAAAGAAGAGGGCAAAAAATTTGTTTAGTGAAGAGAAAAAGGTTTCAAGATAATTTTTAAATTGCATCAGTTTATAAAAATGTATGTATATATATCTGTGTATACATATATACATGTAAGTCATACAAGAAGTTCTAGTACCATTTGATAGCCTTGATTCAGTTTCAGATATATTGATAGAATAAACACAAATTATTACTTAGAATTATAGCATTTTAAATTTTGAAGGGATCATAGAAATTACCTAGTTCAACATGTGCCAAATAGTTTGGTGAACATTAGTGTCCCATATAATGTTAACACTCATTCTGTTGAGGGAAAAAAGAGAGTTCTGTGCTCCAATAAGTTGGGGAAAATGCTGGGTTAAATAAAATTTACTAAATTTCTACTTCAGGAATTCTAAGGACTTTTAATAAGCTAATGTTCATGGTGATAGTAATCTATGTTTCCAAAACTTATTTGATTACAAACTCTTTTTAGTCTTGTAAAACTAATGATATTTCATGAAATACTGGTTTCATATCTGCTGAGAATACAGCATAAGAAAAGCTAACTGACCTAGAAGACCAGGTGCTATAGGTGTAAAAAATAAAAAAGTAAGGGATTGTAAAATGACAAAGTCTTTGCAATCTGTGAGGTCAAGTAAGGGTTGCCTTGCCTAAAAAATAAAATTAAAAAAAAAAAAAAGAAAAAAAGAAAAGCTCACTGATCTGGTCCAATTGCTCTATGTTACAAATTAAACAACAGTGGCCTGAAAAGGTTATGTCACTTGCTCTAGATTACATACAATTTACAAGTGGCAGAGCTAAGATTCGAATGCAAATTTCCTGATTCCCAGTCCTGTTAATTTTTTTTCTACTCTACCATCATTGAGAAATATGTTTCTTAACTTTTGTAAAATATCTAAAATCATGTTACTTTTACCCATGAAAGTCTTCATTTGGGTGCCAATCCCTGGATTCTTCCATAGAATTGGATGGGGGATTTGCATCGTCATCAGAATCCCAGACATCCATTCCAAGATTACTAGAGGAAAAATATCAATAAAAAATTTTAAATTAAACCAGAAACAAGGACACATAGGCACAAAATAAGAAGGAAAAAAAAATCTGCACACTGTTTGCATCTTGGAAAAAAATCTACAGATATTTTGCCATACTGCTTTAATGGGAAGAATAAAATTTAAGAACCATGAGGTAAAGGTCATCAGTCAAGTAAAATTTGGAGAGGATTTTCAACTGTTAGGATGTAAACATTATCTCCAATGACCAAGCAATCATAAAAAATAAGGGCTTAAGGAATAGGCACTATGAGGAAAGGGTAATAAAAGAGATAAAAGGGGAGAAGGAATAAGGGCAGGGGTACTAGAGGACTGAAACATCGGATTTCCCTAACTCTGCTCTTTCATGTGCCTTCTCTGAGGACCTATGCTTTCACCATAGGAAATTATCTTATTAGTTGATGCCTTTCTCTAGCACCATCCATCTATTCATTGACTCATCCATTCAGCAAATATTTGTTAGGGGCCCAAAATGTTCCAGGCACTGTTTAAACACTTAGAGATATATCCTAGCCCATATTTTAACATTTATGTCCAAGTAACTTGCTTGATACAGTTTTTAAATAAAGTGGGCACAGGCTTTTCCACCAATACTGCACCTATTAAATTAGCAACTCATGTGGTGGGACCAGGAATCTATCTTTTTAAAACATTTTCTGGCTGATTCTGCGATACTGACAAATTCAGAAACTACCATTCTAGAGGAGGCATCCCAAGGCTCCTCTTCTACGACATAGGTGACTGACTGATAATACCTGTATACTTAAAGCTTTTTCAATTTAAAGTAATTTCTTCCATGCGCTATGAGGCCACATTTAGGAGATGACAAAGTCTGAATTTTTTGATAGATAACAATGTAACTATGATTAACATTCTTTAGGATAATTTTCTAAAACTTCTGGATATACTGAACACAAAAATTAGTTATGGCAATCAGACTGTCCTAATGATATACAAATTAGTTCTTTTTTAGTTTCTATATTTAACGATGAGAGTTGTAAAAAAGGTTTTAATTTAAGATACAACAATAAGGTTTAAAATTTACCTTCTCATGGGTTGAGTTTTGAGATCCTTTAAGTAAACACATCCATCTATTCGATGACCACGGGCCTCACCAAAAGCTAAAAATAAACAAGAAGAATTAATGTTAACCAAACTAATGAAATAAATTATGTGACAAGATCCTTGGATTTCTGTAACCAACTAGCAGATTATGTAATAAACTGATTTATTATGGCAGCAGTGATGAGATTCTAAAAATTTACAGAGAAATATTTAATATAAAAATATTATTACCTTATTTTTTTTTTTGAGTAAATGGCTATACCGAAAAATCTAGTTAAAATGTATTAAGTTGAAAAGGTGCTAATAAAAAAAAATATATAGCAGAATAAAAAATAAAAAAGCATTATTATCCATATTTTGAGGTATATTCATTTACATGGCACTAGATGTTTTCATAACATTGGCCCTTGATTTTAGCTGAACTTTATAAAAATACCTTGAATTGCTGTATCTGGATCCCAACCTTCAACATCGATAAGGTACCTGAATAAAAACATCATTTCAATTTTACAGAATAGGTAAGGCTGAGTTTAAAAATTTTCTTCTACCATCTATATCATTCTTACCTACATATAAGGTATCCTGTTCTGTTAATTCCATTAGTACAATGAACTCCAATGAGTTTGTCTATAAAATGTAAAAAAACATTAAAGAGCATGAAAAAAATTGATACTAGTATAATACAAAGCATGTTTTATACATAATTTGTAATAATTTTCAATAAAAATGTCTACCACTAGTAGACTTCTTAGTCATTATATTTAAATCTAATAGGTCAAAGGAACACTATCAAAGATTTTGATAAGAAACAGGCTTTCTATGTTGACATTATAGTATTAAAGATGACTTTTAAGTTAATCAAATGACAAAGTTTATATGATATTCATGAATAACATGCTTCAAACATTATTCAGAAAGAAATAATTTAAAATTTACTTCTTTGATCTTAATTACCTTTGCATTCAATAAAATGTACTAATATTTTCTGGTTGCTAAAAATATCTATGACACCATTTCTCCTTGGAGGTACATTATCTGTTACCACAGTTGAAGAATTAAAAGATGATTCTACTGACCTCTGTGAATGAGCCATGATCCTTTCTATTCATGGCTGGGGTGACTTATCTTAAAGAGTTACCTTACCCTAGAGAAGATGGATTTTAAAAGGCACAGTCATCTCCTGGTTATTGTTTCTGAGAAAATTTTTTAGTAAGAATCATGCTCTAGATTTTTATTCTTCACTTGTATTTACTTTACGTTCACCCTTCCTATCCTCCCAATCCCCAGAGCTCAAGAGTTGATGTGCCACCTCTCCAGAGGACCACGTGTGAAGATTCAGGAAGCATTTGTTCAGTGTCTGCTAGGACACTGTTTTCAACTGACAGAAAGTTAAAACTCACATTTTTAAGTCTTTACTCTCAAATACAATAAATTTCTGTGTGAACATATTTAGAATGAGTTGATAATAAGAGATTTTAGAGACCTGTTTTCATTACTTATTGTGTAGTTTGAATGGAACAGAATTTATTTTTGTAGAAAATAACAGAACTAACTTATGGTCTTTTTATATGTGGAAAATGATCACTATCAGACTTAGAAACTTTTTTTGATATGTACATATTTTTTCCCAAATATCTCTATGTGGCTTTATAATAAAAAAATTTAAGGGGGAAGTTTTTATTTGAGCAATGATAGCTGAGGTAATTCGAGTTGAATCTAGTCAGCATCTTGATGAGTTCAGAGTCTAGCAGGGGAAGACACAAAAGTTAACAAAACATTTATCATGAGACTACAGAATAAATGTACACAGAGTTGTTATGAGAGTACATAAGAGAGAATCCTTATTTTCGCACTGAGGAAAAGAAGGTTTTAGAGGGAACGTTTGAAAGAAACATTTAGATAATCTTGAGAAATATGATGGAGTTTACCAAGTGAAGATGGGAAAACATTTCAAAAAAGAATGTGTAAAGGCAAGGAGTATAACACGTGTAGGAAACAGACATGTGAGATATATGTGAAACAGACTTAAGAGACTTTTAGAGAGGCTGTCAAGAATCAGGCTGTGAAACATCCTATGTCACCTTAAGGAATCTGATGCTTATTAGATGAGATGCCCCCGAAGGGAGTGACCTTATAAGATATGCATTATAGAAAGATAAATTGGTGGACATCTGAAGGAATGATTTGTGGGAGGAGAGACAAGAAATCTACCTAAGAGCCTATCACAATAATCATACCCCAGGTCAGACAGGATGAGAGTAGATCTGGGGAAGTAGGAGCAGGAGAAAAAAGATTAAGAGTTCAGCTTCTGACATGTTCAGTTTATTGGTGTCAGATGAACCCCGTAATGAAGATACTAGATGTCTGTGACATGGAACTCAGGATAAAGGTCTGTGCTAGAGATATAGATTTGGGAGCCTAAAGCTGAAGCCACAGGAAAAGACGAGACGTTATCTGAGTGAAAAGACGAAACAAAGTAATCTGAGTGAAAAGAGGACAGAATCTTTTTTTCTTTTTTCTTTTTAATCAAACCATTTCAGGGGCTTGGGGAAAGGGTCTAAGAAGACAATGAGATCGATGTTCTCAGCCAGGCTGGGATCTTCCCAAATTTGCAGTTGCCAAAAGCAGGACAGAATCTTAAGAAACAGTAGCTATAAAGGCTTTGAACAAAACAAACAATCAATCAAAAAATAAGACAGCTAGAAAACTGAAAAACATTTAGACAGGTAGAAGAAAAATAAGAAAAACAATATCGTCAAAGCCAAGAGAAAAGTTTTAAGGAAGTAATGAACAACAGGTTAAGCATAGAGAGATTCAAGCAAGATAGGGATGGAAAATTATTCCTTGAATTTCTACAAGCTTCTAACTGAACTATAATTAGAGGGTTATAGAAATCAGATTAAAAGTGATGAGTAAGACTCTCTAGTAAATGGGAATAGAAGAAATGAAAACAATGAGAGGAGACAATTCTTCTAAAAGCATAATTAGGAAAGGAAAGAAACAGAGTGAAAGAAGTAATTAAGGTTGCAAGATGGAGAAAAGGGTATTCTTTTAAGATTGGAGAGGCCTGCACACGTTTACATGTTGATATTATAGAGGTGAGGATAAATGAAAAAGTGTCCTGAAGGAAGTAGGATTGGAGAGAATATCCAGTAGAGGTAGAGGATTGGTTTGCTTTTCTTAGGAAAGCAAAGGTAACGAAGACTATAAAAATGTGGACACAGATAAGTATACCTAAATGTTCTCTATTTTCACTGAGAAGTGGGAAGCAGTATGTTACTGCTGCGAGCGAGGAAAATGAGTATGGTTGTAGAGGCAAGACATGGAAGCAACCGGGTAAGCTGACCCGGGACAGGGAGAAGACTGCTTAGCAGCACTGGGAACCCAGCTGAAACCCTTAACCACCAATCCGTGCCGTGCCGGCACTCACACACTGTGGAGGTATTTTCTCTAACATGCAAGGGAAGAGAAAGACGACTGTAGATTAAGCCAGCGTTGAGGATTTCCGTTGGAGTTTAGAGAATATTTCTTCCATTGGAGTTTAGAGACTATCTCTTAAAAGATCTATTGGTGACTAACTTTTGGGATAGGGATAAAAAAAGGGATGTGTATTTTTTCACCCTACATATGAAAATTGTTTTTTATCAACTTAGTTTTTAAAATTAAGAGCCTAAGATCATAGCAACGTTCTAGTATGCAAAGCATCACAAACTTTTTCGTATCATAGACTAAAATGCAACTTTTCACTGCTCAGAAAAACCCAGTAAGAACAGGGTTCTGATTCATTAAACCTGTCTCCCTTATATAAATAGTTGAACTAAGAGCAATTAGTCCCCTCGTCTCTCTGCCTAATCTTTGGAGGAAATAAGCTTACGAAGCTGTTTTTAATTTGCTGGAAAAGACACAGCAAAAATTAGAAGCTCTGGGTCCAGAATAAGGCTGCTACAGTTGGCATATTAACTATTCTGATAAGCCTAAAACCCTGAAAACAATTCTACTCCTTAGGCTCTTACTAAACAGCTGGTTAAAGAGGAGCCATTAGCAAGGTATCTGAAATAAATCACTTCACAAGAAGTAGGCTGGTCTCCTGAAATTCTTCTCTAAGGCCAGGAGACTAGGTAGGCAGTACTAATTTCATCCTTTTCTTTCTATTCATTCACCCCCAAAATGGGTTTCTTGTTCTTTTTATATTTCTGGGTGTAAAAATATGCTTATTTCAGGAGATTCATGCAGGTAAGTAAGGGAGAATTGGTATCTGTTGTAATCATGTAGCCCATGTCATTCATTCTGTGATAAGCAGGCACAGGAAAAGGACAATTGTAATGTTTTCTGGATACCTTTGTGCATTATTTATAAATATTATGTAATGAAACTGTCATTTAAAAATATCTTACAAGCATTTTGCCAAATCACTAAATATTCTTCTTTTACTTTGTTTCTAACATTTGTCTGGTATACCATATGTGTATGTACATGCCATAATTTACTAAACCAATTTCATATTAATAATCCTTTAGGAGCTTTCCAATTTTTCAATATTAAAAACATATCAATGGACATTCTCATAAATACATGTTTACATATACTTCTATTTGTTTAGAAAAGACTCCCCCAAATAGATTCATGAAGTTAAAAGGTTTTCACAAGTTTTTTAAGTTTTATCTTTCTTTTCTTTATAAAGTCAGACTGTACACCAAAAAGACTAAGATATACCTTACTTTATGCTATACATTCTTTAAAAAAAAAAGTTATTTCTAACTTATTTTAAAATACTGAATTACATTTTTATGTGTTCTGAGGGTATCAGCATTTAAGGAATGCTGTAGGGAATCTATCTGAAAAGCAAATACTCATGCCTCGACGTACTTTTTCTGTATGCTTTACTTTCCCCGAAGCAAGTTTTCCTAAAGTAAGGGACACGCACACACTGTAATGTCCGGGGAAATCTTTGATAATTTCCTTTTAACTTAAAGTATTTGAGCAAAACATGTATATCGTGTTTAAGTGATCTACAATAATTTCTGCTAAAATGATCTTTATCAATTAAGTAAAAACGTTTTGATGATATCAAAGATTGTTAATTACCATTTTCTGCATTTTCCCAAAGGAATTTTCTGACCCACTTTTTGAACTGCAGAATAGTAGCATTATCAGGGACTTCAAGTCCGACAGTGTAAAGTTTTTTATAATGAATACTTTTAGGTAAATCCTAGAAACAAAGGAAAATAGAATGCAACAATTATAAGTTATTAAAAACAAATTCTTCAATCCAATAAACTCACAATTCAGTATTTTAAAAATAGAGTACAATGACTAAATCGAAGGCATACTTTACATCAATATGTGTAGAACTCTTTTGTAATCTACATGAAAGAGACTATAAAATAAGCCCAGGTCCTAGTGGCCCGTGATAATCACTAAGTTAAGGATTTGAGTGATTAATCAGACACAGGGTCAACCTAATATACAAACTTAGAGTGTTCAATCCACAGCTGGTGTTAGAATTCTAGATGTCAGCTTAGGCTGTTTACTTAGCCTGTTTTGAAATGGTTACATGTTTCCCTGACTGATTCTAAAATTTGCAAGAGAATCTATTAAGTGGAGGCTCTAAGAATAAAAGGACTAATTTCATCATTTAAGTAAAATCAATTAATCAATTAACGACATTCAACTAAAAAATGCCAAGGTTGGCAATGAGTATAAATGTATAAGATGAGATCCTGGGAAGATTTAATATATTTGGAAAAATAAGGGATATCTGAATAGTTATATGATGAATAAAACAACTGGTTATGTGTGAGCAGTTCAGTAGCAGTGGTAAATGCTAGGCCTTGAAGAACACATAGATTTTTGGGAGCAGAAGTAGAGAGAAAAAAGTTCCAAGTTTATGGAATGATCTGAGGCACAGAATCAAGAATAGGCATAGAATGTTCATGAGATAGTGAGGAGATATACCTAATTAGAAAAGATGGTACACTGTAAGACTGAGAAGAGCAAGATGATTAAACTGGGCCTCAAAAGACAAGGAGAGGAGTTTACAGGCAGAGAGAACTGAAGACATTTTTTTTTTTTTTTTTTACAAAGAAACTGGAATTGGAATGAAAAATACGTTTAAGGACAACTGGGTAAATAAGGATGAAAAAGACTAGCTGCTGAAAAATTGGGTAAAAACCTGGAGAATCTGAGACACATCTCAGAAGAAAAAATCTATAGGTTTGTCCTTGACCTGATGTAGGGTACTAGGAACACACAGGACTGAAGGGATTTGAACCTGACAGGCTAAATAGTGGTGCTTTCAGGGGAATCAGGGCAGGTAGAGAGAGCGCTAATTTGTACTTTTGGGAAAAAGTGGTATGGAAGTAAAGAAACGATGGTATGTTTAGTTTTATGTTATTGAACTATATGACATGGCAGCAAGGCATCCAAGATAAAATGTTACTGAATCAGGGAAAAATGAGAGACGACATCTTTGATAACGCCAATACAATTGAACAGCAAGGTTCAAGAGTTATTTTCCTCTAGAGCAAGGTTTGAAAACTCTTGCTCTCCAAGACTGGGGATAGGGAGGGGACGACTGTCCCTAAGAGTGCTGATGGAGAGGGGAGGATGATGATGATGTGTAGTGGATTCCTAATCTCCTGCTTCAACCAGAACAACTCCCTGTTTATCTGCTTTACATAATAGGCTTCAGAGCAAGATAGAAATGACTCTGATGCTAAAGAAAGTTAAAAAAACACTGTTGTAGAGTAATACTTGTCTCACATTTTCTCTTTTTTTCTTTTACTTTCTTATCCATTATACTGCTCTTTTCCTTTATTTCCTTGCTCCCTTTTTCCTTTTCCGTTCTATATCCATCTGCATTTCTTTCTAGTTATTCTGTCCTCTTAAAATAATAAAATTTCATTTTTTTCCTCTTAGCACGATCCTGATTTTAGAAAAGGATACTATATGATTATGTGAAGGATTTAGATTTCTAAGAGATTACACATGAGAACTTCTGAAATTTATATTAAAATAACCAAGAGAATATCCCAATTCACTTTCCAAACACAATATTAAAAAGTCTTTTCTATTTCAAGACCTATCCATGATAATAAAATATATTTGTAACTTTACCTTAACTTCATAATATCTTGTGGTATATGTTAAATCGATAATTAATCCAAGCTCCACATTTAGTGCTTTTATTGCACTAATCAAGTCCTTTGGTGTAAACTTCTGGGTTGGGGTAAGTCTCTGATTAACTGCCTATAATGAAAAATGAACAATAAGGTTACAAAATAAAGATAAAATGTAAATACTTATAAAAGAACAAGGAAGTGAAAAAAACATAAGGCAAAAAGGACTGGTGAAAACTTTCATAGCTTTAAGAACACTGACAAAGCTTTTAACAAATTAGAGCTATGAGAAGAGCCTAAACACATTTACATATTTTGCTTCAGTAATTTCATGTCTAGGAAACTATCTTAAAGCAATTATCAGAAATGTGGAGGGAAGAGATTGAGTACAAGAATATTCACTACACCATTATTTATAATACTAAAAACACTTTATATGAAGGGTCCAAAACAAAGGATTACATGTAAATGCTACAATTAATGGAGTTTAGAAGAGCTATAGAAAAATATATGCCATTATAGCTTCTTAGAAAAATTCAAAGAAATTATGAATTCCTGGTTATTTTCTCAGAGCACGTTCAGCTTCCCAAGACATCAAGGGCTTCTTGGATGATCTAAACTGAGGCATGAAGAATGTGCACATAAGCCTAATCCACCAGGCTCTGCATCAGATGTATAAAATACACACACTGTATTTCTATAAAATAGCTTATAACTCTTATAGCAGTTCTGTCCAACAGAAATATAAGCTACAAATGTAATTTAAAATTTTCTAGTAGCAACATTCAAAAAATGAAAACATAGATGAAATTAATTTTAACATATTTTAACTCAATGTATCTAAAATATTATTTCAACATGAAATTAATAAAAAAATTGAGAATTTTACTTTTTAAAACTGATCCTTCAATATCTATTTACACTTATAGTACATCTCAACTTGGATTAGCCACATTTCAATTGCTCAAAAGCCATATGTGCCTAGTGGCTACCACATTGCATAGCATGGTCTTAGAGTATTCTCTATCTCCTTCAAAGAGTCATAAGGCCTAATGGCACTGGTTCTGCAACAATAACAAAAAAGAATTAATTAGAACTTTCTACATTAGCTAGAGTTTAGGTCAGAATCTATGGGAGGGCTTTCCTAAAGAACTTCAGGCTATGTTCATCTTCAGATATTCAGAAAGTGCCTCATTCAATTAATATTAATGAGTTTGGTTCTAATAAAATTCTTCCCAATTTGCAAAATTCAAATTTATTCTAGCTGGCATCTGTGACTTTCTATACAAAGATATTATTTTCTTCATGTAAAAAAAAAAGTTTAAATATGTTGGATGTCTTGTGACAGCCCTCCTTCCCTCTTTCCAATAGGAGAGACGGCTGTGATATTGTGAGAACTCTGGAGAGTCATAAAAAGTGGGAACAGTCATAGTTCCACCATTACCTTGTTGTATAACCTTAGAGAAGTCACTAAAGCCCTCTGGGCCCTGATTTACATATCTTTAAAATAAGGTAGATTGATTCTACCAGTGATTCCCAAAACTAGATGCCCACCATAATCACCTGAAGAAACTTAGAAAAAACAAAAAAGTTTCTAGATCCCACCTTGAACTACTGAAATAGTTCCCTGTGAGGTAAAGTCTGGGAACCATTTTTATGTTCACCTGATGATTCAGAGGCAGCCAGAAAAGGTAGTCTAAGACCAGCCTTTGGAACCTACTGTGCTGATTTACCCTTATATGCACTTTTAGCTCTAAAATTAGCTATGTAACCAGGTAGATAATTTCCTCTTTCAAATATCCTAATATGAAGTCCTAAGGCTGAATTAGCCAAAGAATATCATATCCGCTTTCTCATAGTTTGAGGCATTTAGAATAGACATTTAAAATGAAACGAGGCTTATTCTTATTCTCCATGTGTAAGTCTCATTCTGCTTCCAAAAACTGAATGATCTTTAATTCAAGGACTATATGTAAGATCAGAAATTAAACTAGTTGCAAATAAACGTAGCTGCAAATAAACGTATAAAGCAGACATTTCACTCCTGAATTACCAAGAGCTGAATATATACTGCTTGAGAGTATTCTCCAAGTCCTTCCTACACCTTTCTTTGTAATATCTTCCTCTCTACCTCGATCCTATGAAACAAGTTAGTTGGGAATATACTTTTCTCATAGGGTTAACTAGACTAGCTGATTTACATTTCGAACTTTTGCTCCAAAGGAAGAGGAGAAAGCCTCTATATCCTCTCATAGCTGATCAACCAAATCATCTGTCTCATTTCCCCCAAATGTCCAGAGTTTACAAAAACCTGCAGAGAATGGGGTGCTATGGTTCTGATGCCTATTAATCTGACCTTAGGTGAAGGCAGCTACCATTAATAAGAAGCTTATTAGGTGATTCACAAAATAATCCCATTTAGGGATGTAATCAAGGTCATTAGCTATACTAATCAGGAAGGGGAAAAAACCCTCAGAAATAAGTCAAAGTCTTGGATCCTGTTGCTGTAGCTATCTCTGTCAGCACTCTGCCATTACACCTCAGCACATTCCGTGGCATGTTGCAGCATCCTGTGGACAGCACCTGTGACTATCTACCTGAGAGCTTTCTCTGGTCTGCATGCACAGGGTAGCACAGAGAAGTTTTAATGCCTGCAAGAAAAGTCCTCTCAGTCAAGACAGATGGCAATCTGAGAATAATTACCCTAAGTTCCTCGCCCCTTGAGCTGGATAACTCTGAGGCATATTTATACTGTGTGCTCTAAAGAGATTGAACTTGTTCAGAGTGATGACCTGATAACACATTCTTTACCGATTTCCTTCACTTTCCGATTTCACGTCCCCAATCCCTCACTGGCACTGACTGGGATCACCTCCCTAATACACCACTTGAATTCAAAATCTTGTCCCTGGGTCTGCTTCTGGGGGAACCCAAATTAAGACCATTTATAAAATTAGAATCTAAAATACAGGTGGGTCTACAGTGAGAGTTACAGTGAAAGCACACATACTTTCACGCATGGAAAGTTACAGAATGCATCCTATTGAAACAATAGCAAAGGTCTTTGTGATTAAGATCAGAGGCTTAGAAACCATCAAACCACCCTGGGCTTGAATTCTAGTTCTGTTACAATTAGCTATGAGGTTTGGACAAGTTACTTTCCTCTCTAAGCTTCAGTGTCATTATCTGTAAAACAGTACTTGCATTATAGGATTCTTATGAGGATTAAATGGGATAATGCAAAATGTGTAATACAGGGCCCAATGTGTATTAACCTATAAAAAAACCGTAGTTAAGTGTATTCTTACGTTGAACTAGAGAAGTGGGATTCTGCTTCATTAAATGAGATCCAATGACTAAACTCTAGTCATCTGGAAAGGACTGCCTAGAGTACACACATGATATTCAGGCTAGAAGGTAGAGAAATGTAACTCCTGTCACTGAGGACTCAGAACATTTCAAAGGGGACGATCCTGCTTTGGTCTACTGGAATGTTTATGCATCAAATTAAGCCTGAAATAAAGTGTTAACTATGAATGGAAAATAATTTTGTAGATGAGTTCTCATTAAAATAATCTGGCAGGATTTTTTGAAATCAAATAGTAATCAGAATTAATCCAAGATTCTTACAGTATAATTACAACATTAGAATTAAAAGGGATCTTGGAACTGAAGCTCTGAAAAGTTAAATTACTTGTCCAACGTCACAGGCTAAATGGCAATCAATATTTTAATCCAGAAATTTCTATTCTTAAACAGTCACGATACCAGGCTGCTTCATTTGATTAAATATTCATTTTTCTCCCAAATACCAAAGTTCTAAGTTTCCATTATTATATTAAACAAAGATTATAGAATTTTTAAAATGTCAAATGTTACATATGGATAATCTGGAACTAAATCTATAATTTTGATCAGTGTCTATAAACTTACCAGCATGCTCCTAGACTGCTGTACCTGTTACTGCTTTCAATGGTATGTGCTGATAGTACGACAGGTTTGATTTTTGGATTATATGATTAATAAGAAAAAACTGCAGTTAACATAACATACTACAAAGCCAAATATATACATAAAAATTAATTCAATTTGGCAATAAAAATAAATGAACTACTAGTAGATGGTACAACATGATGAACCTTGAAATCATGCTAAGTGACAGTAGCTAGTCACAAAAAGATCACATATTGTATGATTCCATTCATATGAAAGGTCCAGAATATGCAAATACATACAGACAGAAAGTAGATTAGTGATTGGTTGCTAGGGGCCAGAGGGAGAAGAAAATGGGGAATGACTGCCAATGGGTACAGGGTTTTCTTTTGAGGTGATGAAAATGATAATCTGGAATTAGTGGTGATTATCACACAACTCTATGAATATATTAAAAATCACCAAATTATATACCTTAAAAGGATGAATTTTATGGTATGTGAATTAGATCTCAATATATAAAAAAATAATTTAAACATCACTGAAAAAGAAAGATGGCTTAAATTAGGAAGCAAGTATAAAAGATTTTGAAATGTGTGCTCACACTTTCCCAATGTCAGGGAAAGTGAGAGAAACTAAAGCTGCCATGATTCTGAGGTCATATAAAACATAGCATTTTGATTTTTTTAGGAAATGCTATACAATAATTTGACAAATCAGTACAAGAATGCTGATCTTTATGGGGTGGGTAGGTACTAAAAAGTTATCTATATTTTTGGATAACTTTTAAATAGATATCATGATGTAAAAAACAAAATAACACTAGGACTACAGCTATTTGCTCTCAAAAAAAGTATTTAATCTTGTTAAATGTTTTCAATAAAGTAAGTTTTAACCATTAAAAAAATATTGAATTTGGCAAGAAATGAAGTATGATGCATGCTTCATACTTTCAACATGAACCTTGAAAACATGATGATAAAGAAGCCTGTCACAAAAGACACATATTGTATCATTCCCTTTATATGAAATGTCCCAAACAGTCAAATCTATTGAAAAGAGATTGGTGGTTGCCTAGGTGATGGGAGTGAGGGAGAAAGGGGAGTGACTGCTACTAGGCATAGGTTTTTGTTTTTGTTTTTGAGGGGGTGATGAAATGTTCTAAAATTGTGGTGACAGTTGTACAAACTCCATGAATATACTAAACACTACTGAATTGTATACTTAAATAGTGAATTTTATGGTATGTGAATTATACATCAATAAAGTCACTATTTAAAAATTAATTCAAAACTACTCCTTTACACTAGCACGAACAATTAACAACTATATGTGTGAAAAGTTTGTTACTTCCATGTCAAACATCTGCTGGAAACTTGCATTCACATATTTTTACAAAGAAAAGCATAACATTAAATAAACATGGATCACATTAATTCCAATTCTCCTTATAAGATAGATAAGAAAATAAAATACATACTCCCTTTAAAGGAACTTTAAAAGCAATGAATCGGGTTCCAGGTAGAGGATGTCCAATTGGTGTCACAGTCCTCCACCTGCAATGAAAATAAACAACTACAATTATAACAAAAATATTTTAATGACTCAAGATGGTAAAAAAAGAAACCATTTTTTAATAAATAGAACCTAATTTGTTGGTTGGTTGTTTTTCTTGATTGAAATTTTAATTGCTTCCTTCCTCAAAAAAAAAAAAAAAAAAAATTAAGGTTTTACGTATGTGCAGCACTTCTACAGTAAATAAGGTAGCATCCATTTCCTGGACAAACTTTCAATATGCCAAATAATATTTTGTTATTTTCTTCTTCAACTGTAAGAGAAAGAAAATAGTTTACAAATTTTAGATCAATGACACTATTTATATATTAAATAGGTATTAAATGTGGGAATAAGAGTAAAATATGAAAACTTAATGTGTTTTAATAAACGGTTAAGAAACAAAATTATTTTTTCAATGTAATTATTTTGGAGATGTCTTGTTTTAATTTCTGAGTAATCTTGAATTAAGAACTACAGTTCATTAACTTTAAACATTTTTGTTTACTATGATGACTTTTTATGAATAACAAGGTAGAGACATCTGGATTTAAATTAATTTTGTTATATAATTATTTTCTAAGTTGTTTGATAAGTTCTAATTATAATGCATAAAGATTTCTTAAAATAAGCATTTTTAATCCCCTGTCTGCTTCTCTAGCTTCATTTTTGTACTATTTTTTCCTTTTCCAGGCTCTGGATTCATTCTTTTTCTTTTACTAAGTCCTTCCAATGATCTCTGTTATTCCCTTTGCCTACCACCAACCCCATTTAATGCTTTCAGTCACCCTCAGATTTCAACTCAAATATCAGTTCTCAGGAAAGCCTTTGACATCCATCTACTTACTCCTACTAGCCATACCTTTCACCTTCCTTCATGGCACTTAAGAGTCTGAAATTATACATATAATTATGTGATTTTTTTGACAAATGATGGTTTCTCTATCATAAACTCTGTAAGAGTGAATATGACAGTCTTCCTTACTCACCATACAGTGCCTACCACACCATAGGTGCTCTATAAATATTAAATAAATGTTAAACAAATTTGGCTTTATAAAACAACTAATGTACTGAAGTGCTTACTTCAATCAATATGGGAAAAAGTCACTGATATTTATTATATATACATATATACTATATTTTATTTATAGGTTAAAAAATTTCATCATAATCATAAAAACAAAGATTTAAGACTCTTGGAGTCAAATGTCACCTAGATACTGTCATTAAGCAAGATCACTGATTCACTGTCTTGTGTCCTCTAAACTCCTATGAGACTTAACTCTGTATCATGCTTTAGCAATTTAACATAATACTGTATTGGACTTTTAGTTAAATTTTATTACATTATTCCTCTACTTAAAGTCATCCAATGGTTTTCTTTTGCTTATGCAAGACACACAAGGCCTCTCTAATTGGCTTTTCTCACTCACCTGAGATCATATTACCATACTGAGCCACTTGTCTCATTCTAAACATGTGTTTTCTCTTGCTTCTGGCCCTCTGCATATCCGCTTTCCTTAGA